>NC_083318.1:102225146-102576082 GCF_963455315.2 Globicephala melas | reverse complement strand
AGTGGGGACTTCCCTGGTGGTGCAGTGGTTAAGAATCCGCCTGCCAGTGCAGGGGACACAGGTTCGATCTCTGGTCTGGGAAGATCCCACATGCCGCGGAGCAACTAAGCCTGTGCGACACAACTACTTAGCCTGCACTCTAGAGCTCTCGAGCCACAACTACTGAAGCCTGCATGCCTAGAGCCCATGCTCTGCAACAAGAGAAGCCACTGCAATGAGAAGCCCAAGCACTGCAATGAAGAGTAGCCCTTGTTCGACACAGCTAGAGAAAGACCACAGGCAGCAACGAAGACCCAATGCAACCAAAAATAAATTAATTAATTTAAAAAAAAAGAGAAAGAGGCAGTGATGGACTGTGTCAAATGGTCTTATTGGCAATTATTATTATGAGAGCTGAAACGTAATTGTTGCATTTGGGAAAATTAGAGGCGATTGATGACAATAATAAGAAAAAGTCCGGTGGAGTGTGGTGGGCGACAAACGGATTGAGCCAAAGAAAGGAACTGGAGAGAGTGTAGTATAGAGCATAGAGCAGTTTTATTGCAGGAAGAAGTAAAACACAAAACACAGGAGGTGATGGATAGTGGGAGGAGAGTGGCCAAGAGATCATTTTTTTAAAATCAGAGGAATAATAGCATGTTATACACTCATATTTTTAAAACTTTAGTATACATGAGATTAATTTACTTTTTTTGCATAAAAATTCCAGTTCCCAGGCTACCCCTGTGAGCCTATGGGGATAATCCAATATAGAAAACAAAGCTACATAGCCAGGTGGAAACAGCACAATCAGTAGATTATGGCTGGCTTCTGAAAAGGTGGGAGTGCATGGAATTCCACGCCAGATGCAAGACTGGATTTAGGGAGGAAAAGGGACCACTGCTCTGTTGTAATAGAGGGAAAGAGGACCAAATGGCAGATGTAAGCAGTTTTGTATATTTGGTATCAGGCAATTGAGGTAATTTCCATAAAATTAAGTTGGCAGTAAGGTTATCTGTGGGAAAGAAAGGCTGAACAAAAGTAAAAAACCAAAATAAATCAACTATTTAAATGAGAATTGATTTGCATCAGTTATATCCATATCGGAATGAGTTATCTTTCAATCAAAGAACACATTATGACAAATCACAGCCCCTACATTAGAGCCAAACAGCCCCCAAGGACAGATCTGTCATTATCTCCCCTGTGATTCCTGTAAACAAGTGACACATCAGAAATAGTGAGTCATGAGAAAGACAGTGTGATTGGTGCTGGAGAAATGAACCCCACATCATGTCATGCCCCTGCACTAATCGTTTTCCAGAAACCTTAATTGCCTGTTTTGATACTGTGCTCCTCCACACACAGAATGACAAGTTGGTAATTCACTACAGAAGGCCTGGGCAACAGGATGAGATCTATCAAGGGTTCCGTTTGGCTTTCTCCCCCTGATTAGACACATGACAGTAGTATTTAAGGCATTAATGTACCACTTTTGGAAAGGAGTTTGTTCCCAAATAAAATTTAGCCTGGATTTTTTTTTAAAAAAGCCCAAAGACACTAACTATGACACAAGCCTAGATGTCTAATCTATTTCCTTTAGGCAAAGTGATAAAAACAAAGAACAAGAGCAACAAAAAAAAAAACCGAGGAACAAAATTAAGGAGAATTTTAAATCCAAGGACAATTTGTAGGAAAGAGTAGCTAGATATAAAATATTTGGTCTTTCTCTGAGCAGCCTCCATTTCTATTTCACATGTTTTTTAGTTAATCCTTTGGTTGGTTAATCACTCAGGCTTTCCAACGTTTATGAAAGGACTGAGCAGAATTCTGGATTGTGGTTTGGTGTACATACAGTAAGGAAGGTGTACATACAGCAAGGAAGGTGTACATACCTTCCTTGAAGAGTAGGATAGGGGTCAAGTAGTAAACATGAGGAAGAGTTTGCCCATAAAAAGAGAAGCCTCTGGAAGAACAGTGATGTCTCATCTTTTTTACTCTGTTATGGTCTGAGTTGTGTTCTTCCAAAATATATATGTTGACAAAGTAACCCTTTGCACCTCAGAAGCTGACCCTATTTGGAAATAGGGTTTAAAAGAGTATTTAAGTTAAAATGAGGTCATCAGGGTAGGTCCTATTCCAATATTACTTGTGTCCTTATAGAGAGAAAAATTAGGACACAGACACACGTGGAAGGAAGACCATGTGAAGATACAGGGAGAAGGCAGCAATCTACACGGCAAAGAGCTGTCAGAAGAAACTAATCTCACTAACACCTTGATCTTGTACTTCTAGCCTCCAGACTGTGAGAAAATGAATTTATGTTGTTTAAGCCTCCCAGTCTGTGGTACTTTGTAATGGCAGCCCTAGCAGACTAATAAGCACTCTTTCTACTCGTACCTATTTCTTGTCACAGGCACACAAAAGTTTAGTTTAGAAATACTGCTGGTCAAGTTAAAAGTTCATAGGAAAACGTTCCATGTGGGACCAGCAGATCCTTAAACCAATGTCACTGCATGATGACAATCTAGTGACAGTCCTCTAAAGTTGGGGAGGCCCATTAGACCCAGAGCTGGTTGATGCAATTTGAATGTACTAAGTTTGAATTTTGTTTTTCTACTCTAATATTTGAAATATAAGCATCTGATTAGCATTTATCTCGTTGTATTTTCACAGAATTAGCTGATTGCCTATGTGAGGGCAGCCTGGTGTCTGAATGCTACCAAGTTCCCTAAGAATCAGGGCTCTTCCGAGTTGGTCCTATAGAAGGAAGAGCCAAATGGCCGCCTCTCCAGGACTGTGTAGAACAGCAGGACACACATAAATCACACTACAAGTTCTTGGTACATCCCCTCTTCTTACTCCATTAGTACCCCTTTCTGGCTTCAGAACTTTCTCCATGCTTCATCAATATTTAAAAAAAAAAATTCTTAACACTATAGTCATCTAATCAAAATCCTGTAGTTTCTTTACATTCCGGTGGCAGATTCACTGCCTCCGGGAAGTCTTCCTTGATTACTCCAGCCCACAATGACCTATGTCTTCCTAAATTTCCAGTGCATCTATAATGCCATCTAAGACTGTTCAATATCCAGGCCAGTGCTTATTTATACATGGTACTATATGGACAATAGTTCCAAATGTTGTTACTTTTCAGTAAGCCATTCTCTGGGCCAGGCAGAGTGTTGACTGCTCCCCATACCCTTATCTCCTTCCATCCTCACCACAGCCTTATAACAGAGGCATTCTTACTTCACATTCACTGAGGGGACACTGTGGTTTAGCGAGACTATGCAACTAGCTCCAGTGGCAGAGCTGGGGTTTGATTCTAGTACTGTCTGACAGAGAAGTCTGATACCTCTCTCCTCTTCCTACATTGGTCTCCAGGGCGGGCTTCGTGGCTTTCCTTCCTCACCATCAATGCCTAGTTTTCTCCCCTTAGGCATCTCTCCTCCTAGGTCCTAGGTCTTTTTCTATTCTTGTATACCTAAAGCAAAGAGTTTTATAGTTAACAAAGTACTTAGCAAATCACCCAGAATAAATTGGGGTTTTATAAATCCTAGGTGGCTTTACCTCAAGTCGCCAGCTGTGGTTTTTTTAAATAAATTTAATTAATTAATTACTTTATTTTTGGCTGCATTGGGTCTTTGTTCTTGTGTGCGGGCTACTCTTCATTGCGGTGAGCGGGCTTCTCATTGCGGTGGCTTCTCTTGTTGCGGAGCATAGGCTCTAGGCGCGCAGGCTTCAGTAGTTGTGGCTCACGGGCTCAGTAGTTGTGGCTCACAGGCTCTAGAGCGCAGGCTTAGTAGCTGTGGCACACGGGCTTAGTTGCTCCACGGCATGTAGGATCTTCCCGGATCAGGGCTCGAACCTGTATCCCCTGCATTGGCAGGCGGATTCTTAACCACTGTGCCACCAGGGAAGTCCAAGTCGCCAGTTTTCTTAATTGGGTTGTAGGGATTTTAGCAGGTAGGACCATACATTTCTGCCAAATCAGGACCTCTCAGGACTTCAATTTGGGCCTTTCTAGGCCTGATGTCACAGGGCTGTGAAGATGGACAGTTCTCAAGAAAGGCAGCATTTGAAAAACAGACACAGGGCAAATGAACCCACAGATCAATAGAAAAATATAACAATCATTTTAAAGTCAGGATGTCCAACAGGCCCAAGGATGCATGATTGGGTTGCAGATGGTCCTTGAGGTTTCACTTTTGGAAACATTCAAGACCAGTTCAGCTCAGTTTTATATTAAAAATGAAAAGGAAAAAAAAAAGAAAAATGAAAAAGGCTACCCTGGTTCCCTAAGAGTTAGCACAGGACTTGGTAACATGCTGGTTTCATCCTTGCTGCAAGCTTTTTTCCTACAACCTAATTACCAGCAGCTGCTCTGCAGCACACTCATCCTCCTTCTTCTGATATATTGTGTTTCCTGTGAAGTATGTTTTCTCTTTCTCACTCCCATATCACTTCTAACCTATGGTTGTTCTCCTCACTGGCCATTGCCTCATTCAGACACACTCTTTCCCTGGCTAAGATACAGCTCAAAGAAGCCCTGCCACAGAAAAAGAACTGCCTGGAGAAATATTCTTCCTAGTAACAGCCACTGACATTTGTTTAGCACTGTACTGTCTGTTTTCTGAGCTTGATTGGATGGCAAAGCCCTTTTCAACTACTGGATAAAAAAGGTGAATGCAAACAGCCCATGAGTACATAATTAAAACCAAGCCACAGAGAACAATGAGGGGAAGGGGATCACATTTATTCCAGCAGATAACTTGTTAGTAAACAGCTTCTATCATCAAAGTACTAAATGACACAATTGGTGTTAGTGGTAATGGAGTGAAGGATGAGGCAGTGTGGACTGCTTTTTAAAGAGCGTAGAGTCTGTGAAGTTAATGAACTTCTCCAGTGTCTTAAGGCACTGAGACAAAGAGCTATGATCAAATTAAATAGCTCAGAGATGCAAGGCTCTTTTCATTTTGGCTAATCCAATACAATCATTCCCTGGATGATAAAACTGAGGTCTAGTCTATTCATTAATTCAACGAATGTGCATTGAGCATATACTACATGACAGTCACTCTGCTAGGTACTAGGGATGGAAGGTATCATTTCTGTTCTCAAGAGCATCAAATCTGATGGAGAAGGAAGAGAATACAGACAACATAAGAAAAGCGAGTCTTGCGGAGAGAGGAAGGAAATGCAGAGTACGCTAACTTTTATTTTTAATTTTTTTTGAAGTATAGTTGATTTACAATGTTGTGCCCATCTCTGTTGTACAGCAAAGTGACTCAGTTATACACATATAGACATTCTTTTTTATATTCTTTTCCATTATGGTTTATCACAGGATATTGACTATAGTTCCCTGTGCTATATACATTAGGACCTTGTTGTGTATCCATTCTAAATGTAAGGGTTTGCATCTACCAACCCCCAAACTCCCAGTCCATCCCTCTCCCTTCCCCCTCACCCTTGGGAGCCACAAGTCTGTTCTCTATGGAGTACACTAACTTTTAAATCCATAATCTCATTTCTTCATTTGTTGTCCTTATTTTTCTTAACTCTTGGATATTTGGCTTCTGTGGGATCTAGAAAATTAACCTATCTATATCCTCATTGGTATAAGGAAGCTGTAGCATGTGGTGGTTTTGTGGGCTCAGATGAGTGTGAAGCCTGGTTTTAGCATTTATTACGAATGTGAATTTTATCACTGTTGATGAGTGAGGAGAATGGCATCTATCACAAGTGTATTCATATTAAATGAACTGTTGTATTTAAAATCTGACATTCATTAGTACAGGCCTCACACAGTTCAGTGAACATTAGCTCTAAAAATTATGGAAGTGTTTCTCACACTGATGTTAAAGGAAAACTGGTGGGTTAGGAGCAGAAACATGTTCATAAATGAGTGGTGGGGGGAATAAACTACTCCTCTGAGTAAATAAGTTTGTTAGTTTTACGAGCAAACAAAGTATTGACATTTAGTGTGAGATACTTAGAGCTTTAAGACGTTAATGTACATTGTAAAAAGGAGAGTTTAGAAGAAACTTCAAGCTTACTTGATCTTGCAAGGGATGCTTCCATCTCAGAATACTTATGAATATCTCCCTGAACTTGTGTGGACTGAACAAAGTATGGGAAATGTTTCTCATGCTAGGCACACCCAATCTCCTATTAATGGTATTCATTGCTTTAAAAGTCACATCAGGGCTTCCCTGGTGGCGCAGTGGTTGAGAGTCCACCTGTCGATGCAGGGGACACAGGTTCGTGCCCCAGTCCTGGAAGATCCTACATGCCGCGGAGCGGCTGAGCCCGTGAGCCATGGCTGCTGAGCCTGCGCGTCCGGAGCCTGTGCTCCGCAGCGGGAGAGGCCACAACAGAGAGAGGCCCTCGTACCGCAAAAAAAAAAAAAAAAAAGTCACATCACAGATTTCAGCTCTGGTCAGATTCTAGAGTTCTAAATGAGCTAAGACAAAATTTAAAGTGAGGGTTTCGGTTTGGTCACTAAAACGTTTTAGATTCATCATGATTGGGGGAAAAAAAGAGATATTATTCAGAGATGGAGCTTCTAAATAAAAATGTTGGCAAACAGGTCCTGAATCATGATGTTGAGGCAGTGGGTAATGGCATGGCCTGGGGAGACACTCTGTCTCAGAATTCTAATTTTGTCTCTGGTGGCACCAGTGGGGATTAGTGATTTATAATAGTATCTTCAGACTCCTTTTCATAGGTTTGCTTTTTTTAATCTAGCACAAGCGTTGGCTAGCTATGGCACATGGGCCAAATCTGGCTTACTGTCTATTTTTTACATTTTTAAGTGATTGGAAAAAAATCAAAAGAAAAATAATATTTCTTGATATTTGAAAATTATATAAAACCCAGATTTCGGTATTCATTAATAAAGTTTTATTGGAACACAGCCATACCCACTTGTTTTATACTACAACAGCAGAGTTCAGCAGTTGTAGCAGATACTTTATGGCCAGCAAAGCCTACAGTACTTGCTCTCTTGTTCTCTCTGAAAAATGTTTTCTGACCCCTGATCTAGGATATAGAATGAATGATAGAAATGAATATGAGTAGGTCAACATTTCTACAAATACTGTAAGAGAGCCCTTCTCATATGGACACTTCTCAAAAGTGGGATCTTATGATCGGTTTATAAATGCTCCAAATGTCTTTCGGTTGACATGGTTGAAAATGTCTTTCGGAATTTCAAGAGATTACAAACATTTTTAAATGCCCTTTGTGACATTTTAATAGCCTCTTTTAAATGTATATTTTAAGGCATTTTAAGTAGGAAGGGAATTTGGAAGCAAACATCTCAAATACTTTTTTTATATAGAAGAATACGAGTAGCTAAAGCATGCTGATTTTCAATGCATTTATTTAAGTCATGTTCAGAACTACTTGTGTATATAGAATTATGTTTTCATACCACAACAATTCCTACTCACATTCTCTAAATGGTTTGCACACATTAACTAAGCAAAGAAAAAAAATACAAGCTTCATGGCTGCCTACAGACATAGGCAGACAAAAAAAGAGATTGTCCTAGTTGCCTTTGGGTAACAAATATAAATACATGGCTTTCAACTTACAGTACTAACACAAAAGGGAAAAATTAAGATAAAGAGTGTGTTGTAAAATTAAATGCCTTAGCAACATATTTAACCAGTGATCAAGAAAATGACCAACTTCTATGCTAAAACACTATTAAAATATCCCCAAATTTTCCTATAAGGTAGATACCAAATTTAAATGACAGCAAATTAATTTATCCAATAACATTATTTGATCACCCTAGAAGGAGTTGCAAATACAGACTTGGATGATAAACTTTCATTGCTGATGTCACATAATTATCTCAAAAACTCAAAAATTGGCTATATGCTTTTCCTTCTCAGAGACACCATGAATATCTCTCAGATGGCCTCACCATCTGAGTAGGTTCAAGTTTTGGTAAATTAAAAATTTTATAGCCTCCAGAGCCATGAAATGTTCTCCAGAAAGTTTTTTTGTAAATGGATAAAATAGGTCTGTAGAATTACATAATCATAGAACCAGCGGGGGAATAAAACACAACTGAATCAGGGCAGTAAAAGTCAAAAACTGATTACTAGTACCACATAGTTACAAATAATAAAAAAGATTGTCGTGTTTATGCACATATGTATATAGATGAAATAGATGATGTACAGGAACACAGAGATGAATAGTTAAATATAGAGATGGAGATAGAAATATAGAGACTAATAATGTCTCTTGTCCCTAAATTTAAATTACAGTTCTAAAGCTGGAGTCCACAACTGAGTTTCAGGGAATCTCTGAAGCCCCCATAAGTGTCTGCAATTTTGGTAGGTAAATACATTTTTTTTTTTTTTTTAGCAAAAAGATCCATAATGCATTTATTGGATTCTCTTGGCACCCATGTTTTCTAATTTTTCAATTACCTCTGAAAATCATTCTGGAAAATAGTTAGAATGGAAACATTTTTTATTAAAATTTACGTAAGTAATATGTAATTATCTAAGGATATTATTAATAATTAGTATATTCCTGGCTAAAGTTGGGATAAATGACACCTTCTCCTTTGTTGAAGGGTTTACTTTCATTTCCAGGCAGATGAAAATCACTTTAAATTACCTTTCAAATTTTCTCTTTTTTTCTGTTACCATAGCTGCCTCTTCATCTCTCATCCCCTTTTTTCCCCTGTGTTCATCTCTTCTATTCTTTTTCTGGGGGAAGGAAGAGAAAAAGAAAACCTCTACTTTCTAGTTATTATTGATTTGGGACACTGGGCTGAGATGGGGCTTTGGGAGTCCTAGATATTGGTAATTGCCCTTAAAACTCATAATGGGTCTCTGCTTGAATAATACCTGTGCAGGTCACTGGACTGATTCCCAATAAAGGAACAGTATTAGGTGTGCTTGTTAGTGGCTAGACAGTGGTGATAACTTGGCTAGTGTGCGGAGGAAGTTAGTGAAGAAATGAGGCCAATTTCAGCAGTGTGAGTTCTGCCATGAAGAGAACTGAACTCCAGCGTGTAATAGTTTTCTGTAAGAAAAAATTACAGGTGCAGATTCTTCCTTTCACATAGCTATTCACATATAAGAAAGTCCACTGCAGACAAGTGTGGTTTTCTCCCCACTTTTTCATGACAGTATAGTTGTGGCCTTATAACTCTTAAGTGAACATCTTTAGCCAGTGCATATCTTTATGATAGGCTTACACATATAAATAACTGCATGTAAATGAAAATGCCTATTCTCACTTCAAGTGCCCAAATTGTCATCCTTAATGGAAGATCTAAGAAGAGATACAAGTCTATCTACTTCAATTACTACCAATAAAAACTATTCACAAGTTCATATTTCAAAAACTAGGCTCCATTCTCCAATATCTCACATTTTAAGCCAGAATACGTACATATATAAATAAAGT
Organism: Globicephala melas; assembly: GCF_963455315.2. Taxonomy (NCBI): domain Eukaryota; kingdom Metazoa; phylum Chordata; class Mammalia; order Artiodactyla; family Delphinidae; genus Globicephala; species Globicephala melas. The sequence goes on along the minus strand of NC_083318.1, from coordinate 102,566,656 downwards.
CAGTGATAAGTAATATTTATATTTACACATGTATTTACTAGCTAGTGTTTGACCTTGATCAAACTACTTTTCTGTGCCTCAGTTTCTTTATCTGGAAATGGATATAGTAATAGAGGTGAGGATTAAATAGTAATGTGGTAAGGATTAAATTAAGTGATACATTTAAAAAGTCTGAAACATTGTCTGGGATACAGAAAGTTAGATACAGATAAAGCTATAAATACTCTAATGGATACTGTGATGCTCTGTCTAGATCCCAGAGGCCAGTATATTGGCTGATGGCTCATAGAGGCCCTCATGGAAACTGTTCTCCATTGCAACCTGGAACTGCTTCACATGAGTTTACTTGTCTCACCTCCCCCCAGTCAATGACTAGACTAGCTGATGCCAGGAAACAAAGGTTTGGTCCCTCAGGTTAGAGCAACTCTAGGAAGCATCCAACCTCCAGAGCTCCCCATAGCATCAGCTGAGACATTAACTGCAATGGTGTTTTGGGCAAGCTTCTCCTTCTGCCTGATCCTGCTTTCCTCAATTCCTTAGAGATGAAGTATCTCCAGACAGCACTCCCCAGTAAATGTTCGAACATAACTCTCCATCAGAGTGTGTTTCCCTGGACTCCAATCTAAGATTATAGATAGATATAGATAAAAAGTCATTTTTCCATTATCCTGAAATTGTTAAGATCTGAATCTGAAGAGAGAAGTTACTCACACTCTAAGTTTAAAAAAAAAAAAAAAATGAAGGTTGTGCCTGGCCACTTCCCTATAGGGCTTATGGATAAAACACATTTCAGAGAAGGAACCCAAATGCCATCCCTCTGCCCCTGACTATTACAAGAGGAAGACTAGAAAAGGGGAAGTGCCACTTGGATATAACAGTTTTCAAGATGAACACTATTTTTTTGAGGAGAAAGAAGAAAATTCTCTGAACCATCAGAACAAGTCAGGGGAGCACAAGAGAGCTGCTCATCAATTTTGAAGCTAGAACTGTCACCTAGCACTTCTCCAAGTTGCAGACTCACATGATGTGTGAAACCACTGAACTGCTGGGTGTGAAGCTCATGCTTCATGGAGAAGGGGGCAAGATGGCAGGGTTGAGGGGGTCAGTGACAGTGAAATAGCCTGTATATCCCCTACTTGGCAGACCAGGGTCCATGAGTTTCCAGGTAGCTGAATAAGCACAAAGCAAGCAGCTGGCCTTTGAGCCATTTTGTTGGTAGCCCATCAACCAGGACCATGCCCAAGGTAGAGACTCCTATCACATGACATGCATTTCCAATTCTAGGGACATTATAAAATCTGCAAAGGCACCTCATGAGAGAGTCAGCACTTGAAGAGGTGTGTAATAACCAGTCAGTGTTAAGGTGCTACACCCCAGCGGTAGCTTCTCTGCAGGAAGATCTCTACCTCCTTCCATTTCTCTTGGTATCATTACCAGAGAGAAAAGGCAGAGGAGTAAGAAAGAGGATGTGAGGAGTTTCCCTCCACTTGAACCACTAGAACAGCAGAAAGGTCTTTGCTGTACCATGAGGCGGAAAGATCCTACACAGGAGGGAATAAGCCTTCAACATAGCCAAGTCGGGAATAGTTACTGCCAACAATAAACTCATTTCATATGGTTGACTTTCCTCCACTAACCTGGTAAATATATACACTTCAGTAAGTACTCGGCACCTTGAATTATATTGCACTAGGTGTTACGGATATAGTAATGAGAAGATAGATGTGGTTCCTAACTATATGAAGTACATACTTCCTCATCTCTTTTTACCTGTCTCTGTCTCTGAATCACTACTTCTCCCTCTGGCAGGCTATTCTTCTAAGAAAGCTAAGACATCAGCATTCCATTAATTACTCTATTTTATTTTAACATCACAAGGGAAACATGCACAGAAAACATTTTGAGAAGGAAAGAAACCGACTGCATTTTCCCTCTTCGAGGACTATGCATTAAAGGTCTGCCAACATTTCTCCCTCAACCACATTTCCCCAAAGCTTAGTACTTGGCCATAAAAGCTCACTCCAGTCTAAAATTTGGCATGTCTGACAGCAAAGTCTGCAAATTTGCCAATTTGGATCACATCTCCTTTTTGAATAACAAGCAGATAAATAGGAAAAAATTGGAGTGAAATGTTACAAATCATGACATTATTCAGAGAGACAATTCCTTTCATGGGATAGTACTCTATAAGAAATTAACCCTAAATTATGGTAATTTGTTTCAGATAGATTTTTACAAAAGCCTAAAATCTGCAGAGGAATGTTATACAAAAACAAATGTAATTAAGTACTGTAATACAAAGACCTGAAACCCTCAATTCTATTGGAAAATCTTGAGTTTTCTTTCAAATTTACACATGATTATTATTAATTTCATAGGACATTTCAGACTAAAGCAAAACCAAAAATGGAACAAAACAAAGTAGCATACATGGAAAAATAATAAAGATATACAGGTGCTAAAGATATATACATATAATGTGTATATAAATATACATTATATATTTTGTTTTATATATATATATATATATATATACACACACACACAAGTCTACACACTCATACACAAATGTGTGTGTATGTATATACTGCTAGGATATTTGGCAAAGAGCTTTCTGGAGGTATTTGCCATTTTTGCTAGAAAACATTATAGGCACATATGATTAAATAATTTAATCCTATTCATCATTTTTCATTGATTATACCTTGGGTAGTTGGGCTTGAGGTATTTGTCCATAAAGACAGAATCGTGTTGGATATGTAAGTATCATTTGCAGCATGGGATTTTAGAAGTTGTGATCGACAAAATTCCACAGAAAAAGTCAGTGTAGAATAAGTATGTGTTACAAGGATCTGCAGACAGGCAGTCCTTCAGAAGGTTCTATACAAGGCATTGACCACATTTCTCCAATCCTTCCTGTTTCCTGCATTTTCTGACAAGTGAAAACACTCTTGGATTTTCCAGATTCTCTATGTCAAACTATCACACAATTGGAATAATTAGAAAATATTATCTTGTCATTCTCATTTGCAAAGATAAATCAAGTGTCATGCTATCCCTAAGTAATCTTTTTTTTTAACATCTTTATAGGAGTATAGCTGCTTTACGATGTTGTGTTTCTGCCACATAACAAAGTGAATCAGCTATATGTATACATATATCCACATACCCCCTCCCTTTTGCGTCTCCCTCCCACCCTGCCTATCTCACCCCTTCTAGGTGGTCACAAAGCACTGAGCTGATCCCCCTGTGAGATGGAACTGCTTCCCACTAGCTATCTATTTTACATCTGGTAGTGTATATAGGTCAGCACTACTCTCTCACTTCTTCCCAGCTTCCCCTTCCACTTCCTGATGTCCTCAAGTACATTCTCTACATCTGTGTCTTTATTCCTGTCCTGCCCCTAGGTTCGTCAGAACCATTTTTTTTTTAAGATTCCATATATATGTGTTAGCATACGGTATTTGTTTTTCTCTTTCTGACTTACTTCACTCTGTATGACAGACTCTAGGTCCATCCACCTCACTACGAACACCTCAACTTCGTTTCTTTTTCTTGCTGAGTAATATTTCATTGTATATATATGCCACATCTCCTTTATCCATTCATCTGTTGATGGACACGAGGGCTGCTTCCATGTGCTGGCTATTGCAAATAGTGCTGCAATGAACATTGTGGGACATGACTCTTTTTGAATTATGGTTTTCTCAGAGTATGAGCTCAGTAGTGGGATTGCTGGGTCGTATGATAGTTCTATTTTTAGTTTTTTAAGGAACCTCCATACTGTTTTCCATAGTGGCTGTATCAATTTACATTCCCACCAACAGTGCAAGAGGGTTCCCTTTTCTCCACACCCTCTCCAGCATTTATTGTTTGTAGATTTTTTAATGATGGCCATTCTGACTGGTGTGAGGTGATACCTCATTGTAGTTTTAATTTGCATTTCTCTAATGATTAGTGATGTTGAGCATCCTTTCATGTGTTTGTTGGTAATCTGTATATCTTCTTTGGAGAAATGTCTATTTAGGTCTTCTGCCCATTTTTGGATTTGGTTTTTTTTTTTTTTTTTTTTGATATTGAGTTGCATGTGCTACTTGTATATTTTTAGATTAATCGTTTGTCAGCTGCTTTGTTTGCAAATATTTTCTCCCATTCTCAGGGTTGTCTTTTTGTCTTGTTTATGGTTTCCTTTACTATGCAAAAGATTTTAAGATTCACTGGGCCCAATTTGTTTATATTTATTTGTATTTCCATTTCTCTAGGAGGTGGGTCAAAAAGGATCTTGCTGTGATTGATGTCATAGAGTGTTTTGCCAATGTTTTCCTCTAAGAGTTTTATAGTGTCTGGTCTTACATTTAGGTCTTAAATCCATTTTGAGTTTATTTTTATGTATGGAGTTAGGGAGTGTTCTAATTTCATTCTTTTACATGTAGCTGTCCAGTTTTCCCAGCACCACTTATTGAAGAGGCTGTCTTTTCTCCACTGTATATTCTTGCCTCCTTTATCAAAGATGAGGTGACCATATGTGCATGGGTTTATCTCTGGGCTTTCTATCCTGTTCCATTGATCTATTTCTATTTTTGTGACAGTATCATACTGTCTTGATTACTGTAGCTTTGTAGTATATTCTGAAGTCGGGGAGCCTGCTTCCCCACCAAGCTCCATTTTTCTTTCTCAAGATTGCTTTGGCTATTCGGGGTCTTTTGTGTTTCCATACAAATTGTGAAATTTTTTGTTCTAGTTCTGTGAAAAATGACATTGGTAGTTTGATAAGGTTTGTGTTGAATCTGTAGATGGCTTTAGGTAGTATAGTCACTTTCACAATGTTGATTTCTCCAATCCAAGACCATGGTATATCTCTCCATCTGTTTGTATCATTTTTAATTTCTTTCATCAGTGTCTTATAGTTTTCTGCATACAGGTCTTTTGTCTCCTGAAGTAGGTTTATTCCTAGATATTTTATTCTTTTCGTTGCAATGGTAAAAGGGGGTGTATCCTTAATTTGTCTTTCTGATTTTCCATTGTTAGTGTATAGGAATGCAAGAGATTTCTGTGCATTAATTTTGTATCCTGCTACTTTACCAAATTCATTGATTAGCTCTACTAGTTTTCTGGTAGCATCTTTAGGATTCTCTATGTATAGTATCATGTCATCTGCAAACAGTGAAAGTTTTGTGTCTTGTTTTCCCTTTTGGACCCTTTATTTCTTTTTCTTCTATGATTGCTATGGCTAAAACTTCAAAAACTATGTTGAATAATAGCTGTGAGAGTGCGTAACCTTGTCTTGTTTCTGATCTTAGAGGAAATAGTTTCAGTTTTTCACCACCGAGAATGATGTTGGCTGTGGGTTTGCCATATATATCCTTTATTATGTTGAGGTAGGTTGCCTCTATTCCTACTTTCTGGAAGGTTTTTATCATAAATGGGTGTTGAATTTTGTTAAAAGCTTTTTCTGCATCTATTGAGATGATCATATGGTTTTTCTCTTTCAATTTGTTAATATGGTGTATCACATTGATTGATTTGCATATATTGAAGAATCCTTGAATTCCTGGAATAAACCCCACTTGATCATGGTGTATGATCCTTTTAATGTGCTGTTGGATTCTGTTTGCTAGTATTTTGTTGAGGATTTTTGCATCTATGTTCATCAGTGATACTGGCCTGTAGTTTTCTTTTTTTGTGACATCTTTGTCTGGTTTTGGTATCAGGGTGATGATGGCCTTGTAGAATGAGTTTGGGAGTGTTCCTCCCTCTGCTATATTTTGGATGAGTTTGAGAATGATAGGTGTTAGCTCTTCTCTAAATGTTTGACAGAATTCGCCTGTGAAGCCATCTTGTCCTGGGCTTTTGTTTGTTGGATGATTTTTAATCACAGTTTCAATTTCAGTGCTTACGATTAGTTGTTTATATTTTCTCCTTCTTCCTGGTTCTGTCTTGGAAGGTTGTACTTTTCTAAGAATTTGTCCATTCTTCCACATTGTCCATTTTATTGGCATAGAGTTACTTGTAGTAATCTCTCATGATCCTTTGTATTTCTGCAGTGTCAGTTGTTATTTCTCCTTTTTCATTTCTAATTCTGTTGATTAGAGTCTTCTCTCATTTTTTCTTGATGAGTCTGGCTAATGGTTAATCAATTTTGTTTATCTTCTCAAAGAACCAGCTTTTAGTTTTATTGATCTTTGTTATTGTTTCCTTCATTTCTTTTTCATTTATTTCTGATCTGATCTTTATGATTCCTTTCCTTTTGCTAACTTTTGATTTTTTTGTTCTTCTTTCTCTAATTGCTTTAGGTGTAAGGTTAGGTTGTTTATTTGAGATGTTTCTTGTTTCTTAAGGTAGGATTGTATTGCTATAAACTTCCCTCTTAGAACTGCTTTTGCTGCATCCCATAGGTTTCTGGTCGTCGTGTTTTCATTGTCATTTTTTTCTAGGCGATTTTTGATTTCCTCTTTGATTTCTTCAGTGATCTCTTGGTTATATAGTAGTGTATTGTTTAGCCTCCATGTGTTTGTATTTCTTACAGTTTTTTTCCTGTAATTGATATCTAGTCTCGTCGTGTTGTGGTCGGAAAAGATACTTGATACGATTTCAATTTTCTTAAATTTATCAACCCTTGATTTGTGACCCAAGATATGATCTATCCTGGAGAATGTTCCATGAGGACTTGAGAAGCAAGTATATTCTGTTGTTTTTGAATGGAATGTCCTATAAATATCAATTAAGTCCATTTTGTCTAATGTGTCATTTAAAGCTTGTGTTTCCTTATTTATTTTCATCTTGGATGATCTGTCCATTGGTGAAAGTGGGGTGTTAAAGTCCCCTACTATGTATGTGTTATTGTCGATTGCCCCTCATATGGCTGTTAGTATTTGCCTTATGTATTGAGGTGCTCCTATGTTGAGTGCATAAATATTTACAATTGTTATATCTTCTTTTTGGATCTATCCCTTGATCATTATGTAGTGTCCTTCTCTGTGTCTTGTAATAGTCTTTATTTTTAAGTCTATTTTGTCTGATATGAGAATTGCTATTCCAGCTTTCTTTTGATTTCCATTTGCATGGAATCTCTTTTTCGGTCCCCTAACTTTCAGTCTGTATGTGTCCCCAGGTCTGAAGCTGGTCCTTGTTGACAACATATATATGGGTCTTGTTTTTGTATTCATTCAGCCAGTCTATGTCTTTTGTTTGGAACATTTAATCCATTTACATTTAAGTTAATTATCAATATGTATGTTCCTATTCCCATTTTCCAATTGTTTTGGGTTTGTTTTTGTAGGTCTTTTCCTTCTCTTGTGTTTCCTGCCTAGAGAAGTTCCTTTAGCATTTGTTGTAAAGCGGGTTTGGTGGTGCTGAATTCTCTTAGCTTTTGCTTGTCTGTAAGGTTTTTAATTACTCCATTGAATCTGAATGAGATCCTTGCTGGGTAATCTTGGTTGTAGGTTTTTGCCTTTCATCACTTAAATATGTTCTGCCACTCCCTTCTGTCTTGCAGAGTTTCTGCTGAACGATCAGCTGTTAACCTTCTGGGGATTCCTTTATATGTTATTTGTTGCTTTTCCCTTTTAATATTTTTTCTTGTATTTAATTTTTCATAGTTTATTTAATAGTTTGCTAGTTTTCTTCTCCTTGGATTTATTCTGTATGGGACTCTCTGCACGTCCTGGACTTGGTTGACTATTTCCTTTCCCATGTTAGGGAAGTTTTGAACTATAATCTCTTCAAATATTTTCTCAGACCCTTTCTTTTTCTCTTCTTCTTCTGGGACCCCTATAATTTGAATGTTGGTACATTTAATGTTCTTCCAGAAGTCTCTGAGACTGTCCTCAATTCTTTTCATTCGTTTTTCTTTATTCTGCTCTGCAGTAGTTATTTCCACTCTTTTATCTTCCAGGTCACTTATCCGTTTTTCTGCCTCAATTATTCTGCTATTGATTCCTTCCAGAGAATTTTTAATTTCATTTATTGGGTTATTCATCATTTTTTGTTTGCTCTTTAGTTCTTCTAGGTCCTTGTTAAATATTTCTTGTATTTTCTCCATTCTGTTTCCAAGATGTTGGATCATCTTTACTATCATTACTCTGAATTATTTTTCAGGTAGACTGCCTATTTCCTCTTCATGTGTTTGGTCTGGTGGGTTTTTATCTCACTCCTTCATCTGCTGCATATTTCTCTGTCTTCTCATTTTGTTTAACTTACTGTGTTTGGGGTCTCCTTTTCGCAGGCTGCAGGTTTGTAGTTCCCGTTGTTTGGTGTCTGCCCCCAGTGGGTGAGTTTGTTTCAGTGGGTTGTGTAGGCTTCCTGGTGGAGAGGACTGGTGCCTGTGTTCTGGTGGGTGGGGCTGGATCTTGTCTTTATGGTGGGCAGGGCTGCCTCGTGTGGTGTGTGTTGGGGTGTCTGTGAACTTATTATGATTTTAGGCAGCCTCTCTGCTAATGGGTGGGGTTGTGTTCCTGTCTTGCTAGTCGTTTGGCATGAGGCATCCAGCACTGGAGCTTGCTGGCCATTGGGTGGAGCTGGGTCTTAGTGTTGAGATGGTGATCTCTGTGAGAGGTCTCGCTGATTGATATTACACGAGGCCGGGATATCTCTGGTGGTCCAATGTCCTGAACTTGGCTCTCCCACTTCAGAGGCTAAGGCCTGACACCAGGCCAGAGCACCAAGACACTGTCAGCCACATGGCTGGTGCTTCTGGAAGGATGAGTGTTTCTTTCTAGTTCTGCTGCACAACACGGGTTCACCCATGTATACAGGTGAAGCAGGGCCAGGAATGAAAAGTCCTATTTTCCTTTGTGCTTAGTTTAGCTTCACTTGCTCACAGGGTGCCACATGCAGATGCCTTGCCCCAGCCTTTCCAACCAGAGTTTCTGGTGCAAAAAGCCCTAAGTAATCTTGATTTTGCAAAAATTGGTTAAAATCATGTGATACCAACCCTCACATCCTCATACAAATACAGAAACATTTGCTTGGAAATTCCATCCTAATGTTAGGGACACACCAAAAACCGTGATGACCAAGATTCATGGCTCAAACACTGGATTCTCAATGCAGCCATTGTGTTTTTCCAATTCTCTCTTTAAAGAAGCATTTGGCACAGTTCTCTTGTCACTCCATAAGATGATTCAGAATTATAAAACCTAATTTAGAAGCTACTACATATTGTATTAATGATTCAGAAAGCATCTTTTCAAATGAGCTATGGGCATAGTATTGATATGTTTATTTCCATAATTATTGCAGCCAACCTGAACTTACTTGAAAAAAAAGAAATTTTTTTTTGGAATGACAATCTTCAGATTCTACAGCATACAGTCATAAACCCCTTAAGCTTTGCTCATTAAAAGCCATTATATCATATGCATTGCACTCGAAACACATACCCAAGAACTGCAACCTTGGAGGGGAGGTTTTGTGATTTCATGGGCTTGAAGACACAGCTCTTCTGAGAACAGTCTTGACAATATCTACCTACAGTATATCAGAACATCTTCCCCAAAGAGTGAAATCTCTACACATTTAGTAGACTTGCATGGGAAAGTGGACCTTTAGTGTTATTGAAGATACAGAATCAAAGCTTTCAGTTTAATACCATGCTCATTTCAAAGCCCACAGGCCTAATGTCTGAGAATAAACAGTGAAAGAAATTTCCTCTACTGATACTTCAAAGACTTTGAAACATCTGGAATTTGGTTCCATATAGGGTATTCCACCAAGAAGTAAGTATAAAAAGATTTTAATAGAGCAAACAGGATTCAGGTTTCCTACAATATGTTCTCCCTGGGGGGAAACAACACAATGCATCCGACTAAGCTTTCTGCACTTCAGCTGCATTAATTAACATTTAGTCATGGATTCCATTGTGAGCCAGATGAACCCAGAGCTACAGCTGTTTTCATTGAGGAGAAAAAATATGCTTTCACATTTTAGATTCTTAGCATTAATAAATCTTGGGAAAATGTTTTATTGACTGCCTTTGTACTGGCATTATTGATATGCATTACATATTAGTCACCCAAATAAAGTCACACTCACCCTAGGCTGTGATTAAGTCAATGTTAATATCACATTAACTGGGTCAGTCAGAGCCAAAGCTATGAAAACCAGGTTCCTAACTCCCTTTTTCTTACACCAAGTATTAAAGAAGGGCTAATGAACTGATCAAAGAAGTAGATCACAGCCTTGAAAAGAGTGTTGCTGGGTGAGTCAAAGACTTAAGTGGAGATCAGGTATTCTGAGAGGGGTGGATGCAGATGACTAAAAAAAATGAACAGATGTTGAAGAAATGTAACTGCAGGATTTGATGACTTGGCAGAGACATTCTCAATGCTACCAGCCAAACATGTGGAAGTGGTTGGTTGTGAATGAAGATGAGGTACAGAACTGCAATCCTTGGTCAGTTATTTAAGGAGAGTTTTTGTTTTGTTTTGTTTTTATAACAAAGGCTCCTTAAAGATGCAGTTTTGGGGCTTCCCTGGTGGCGCAGTCGTTGAGAGTCCGCCTGCTGATGCAGGGGACACGGGTTCGTGCCGCGGTCCGGGAGGATCCCACATGCCGCAGAGCGGCTGGGCCCGTGAGCCATGGCCGCTGAGCCTGCGTGTCCGGAGCCTGTGCTCCGTGACGGGAGAGGCCACGGCAGTGAGGGGCCCGCGTACCGCAAAAAAAAAAAAAAAAAAAGATGCAGTTTTGTAAGAAAATATGACAGTGAATCAGCTGGACAAGGCATTCTACCTGGAACACCTAGTCAAATTTCATGCCACAAGAGCACTGTAAAATTACCTTTGTCTCCAATAGTCCCTAACAAGTGCTGTGTCATGACTTCTGGTCAGCTCTGGAGTCTCATGGACAAATGGAAATCCAATAGTCATGTGGACACATGTATGTGTGTACATGTGTTCATTTGTACCAGTGTACAAACCTGGAATCATTATCTGTGTAAATACTAACCAACATTGACCCTTGCCTCGTCAAATTAATGTTCTTAGCCATGACTCAAGAAAAATAGAGGCTGTCTGACCTGTCTTCACCTTTACCAACATGGAATGGCAATAGTTGAATCAAACCAGAAAACTATCTTACCTGGAACTACTTCAAAAAGGAATTTCCCTGGGCTCTCTTCATTGCAGGGATGTTCAAGGACTTTATTTCCAGGCAGAAAAATAGTACCCTGTGAACACAAATGTCCCAAACATCATTATCAGATGGCAAATATTGAATTTCATCATCAGTGAATATTCAAGGTGCATCTGTAACCCAGGATACAGTAATATGCATCAGACTCATTTATATTCCCATCTAGTCCAAAATCATGTAACAGCATCATATTCATTCAACATTTAACAAATATTTGTTGAGCACCTAATATATACAAAACACTGTGTTAGATGCTGAGTTCATTTTAAGCACCAATTTATTAAATGTACTCTGTGTACTGAAAATTTTTACTGAGCATTCAACCAACATAATATTACTTGTTAGAATAATCTTATAAGGTAGGTATTATTTTCCCCCATTTTATAGCTGTGAAAACCAAGGCAGAGACACTCAATAAGTTAGCCAATGCTGCCATAGCCTTCTCTTGATTATCCCCTCTCTTTTCTGTTGGATTTTCTTCTCTTTAGTGCATCATTTTCATCAGCACAGAGACATATTTAAAAGTCGATCCTATTTAAAAAGTTACTTTGACTCCACCTCCCACTCCAGTTCTCATTTCATTTTTTTTTCCTTCCCTAGCAAAGAGTTGTCTACACTGAATCTATTTCCATTATTTGACATTATTTCCATTATTTGAGCTTATTTGACGTTTCCATTTGGATATCTCAAAAGCATCTTAAACTAAACTTAGTCAAATTAAAATGCAATTAATTCAGGTCTTATTTATGTATTCTCTAACTCAGCACCATCTTGCAATCAGCTGCAAAAGCCAGAAACATAGCAGTCATTACTTTTATTCTACTGTAACTTTACCACCACCAAGCCCTAGTCCAAGAGACTGTTGTCTCCTTATCTGGAATGTTTCAAATACCCATTCATTAAATTCCCCTCAATACTGGAACATCTTTTAATCCATTCTTTTTCCTTAAGGTGGTCAGAGTGATCTTTAGAAACAGAAATTTGATCTTGCAACTTTCCTGCTTGAAAATCTCCAATGGCTTTCCTTTGTCTTAGAATAAAGCTCTGGGAGGTCTGGCTCCACCTACACCTTTAAACTAATTTTTCCACTCTTACACTTTCAATGCTTCCTATGATCTAGTCAATTGCCCTTCTATAAATGGCATCATGCTCTCATTTACCTTAGAACTACATTCTTTCTCTGGTTGTTTTATACCAATTTTTTAGATTGACTACATCTAAAATATACTTGCATAGCTTCCTGAATTTTCCTTAGAGTGATTTACTAGTGTATGCAATTATGTTATTTGTAAGATTATTTAATTAATGTTTATCTCTATCATTAAACTATAAAAGAGCAAATATAATGCATGGTTTTTTTTTTGTTGTTGTTGTTTTCTTTTTTTTGCGGTACGCGGGCCTCTCATTGTTGTGGTCTCTCCCGTTGCAGAGCACAGGCTCCGGACGCACAGGCTCAGCGGCCATGGCTCACGGGCCCAGCCGCTCCGCAGCATGTGGGATCTTCCCGGACCGGGGCACGAACCCGTGTCCCCTGCATCGGCAGGCGGACTCGCAACCACTGCGCCACCAGGGAAACCCATAATGCGTGTTTTTTACCCTAAGCTACTGCCAAAGCCTAGCACTTCACCTGGCATAAGGTTAATGTTTAAAAAAGGGTATTGCTGAGTGAATGCGTACTGTTAGTACAGTAAACTCAATATTCAAAACCAAGCACGCTGGATTCAAAAGCCTATATTCTTATCCACTATATTATATTGTCCATTTTCCCAGCTTTAAGCAATATTTAGCTCAAATAATATTTTACACAACTTTCATTCTGCCTGGTTTGGCAGAGAATATTATCGTCATTATAGTTGTCCCTCCTTCTGGGCTTAGAGTGATAAAGCATAGCACTCCCTAACTAAAACCTAAGGAATCAGAGGTTAGAAGGGTACCTCCCCATCTGTCTGCACCTTACAAGGTGAGGTGTTGGAGGTACTGCCTTTGTTTTCCTCCTCCAGGAAGTAAAATTTCCTACTTCTCATCATATCTAGTGTCCTCTTGCCTATGGATTCCATTCTACTTACTGGTATTTTTTAAATAATTTAAAAGATTACTAAGACTTTGAAAATATTCATTATAATTAAGACCATTTATAGAGAGGTTTATATAGAGTAATAAAATCAGTTGTTTCAATTACTCGTTTACTTCCTGAAGTGCTTTTGTGAAATAATTAAATGTGTGATTTAGCTCAGTTTTAGAACATACCATCTAACCTTCTAGATAGATACAACATTCATTTCTGCATGCATGTATGTTTGTATGTATACACGTATGACATATTTAATTCTGTCTTCAGGCTCTATTTAGGATCTTAAACTGTACATATGTCCTATAAGTTGAATTCAAGCCACTCTTCTACATAAACTATTCCCCTCTATGAAATCCCAATCAACTTCACTTGATAATTAAAAGGCAGAGTAATGCTATCCTTTGTTGTCTTTTTTGTAGATGAGAAATAGCTACTTCTGGCTGAAATTATCATTTTCATTTTCAAATTTGACATTATATTTATATTTTGACAGTTTTCCAAACAAATTGTGATGTAAAAATAATAGTTTACTTATCAGGAGGCAATGTTTAGGGCAGGATATACTGCAATTGCCAAACCTTTTCTGTGGTTAGCTCATTAAGTCATTCAGTAAGTAAAATAAAGTCATTTAATTGAAACAACTAACTTGATCACCTTGTATAGAAACAAAGCAGTTAATATCTATAACTAAAAGAAGGGTGTTAATTGTGATAGTTATCTTCTAAGTATTTTGCAGTGTATATATTGTCAGAAAATGCACATAAACAAACAAAAATCTATAATTTACCCACCACCATAGATAACCAATATTAACACCATATGCACCTATCCATATTGGTATGTATTTATGTAAAAGTGTATATTAACATATACAGTAATTTTTACAAAAATAGTAGTCAAAATATTTATTATCTGCTTCAAAACTTAAGTCATATATTGTTATTATGTCAGTTTAATAATCTACATCATTTTAAAAAGCTGAATAGCATAGTACATTACTTCCTTGAATATGCATACTATCACATCCTTTATTATTGTAAAGTGTTTATGATTTTTTGTAACTGTTATTACATATAACATTTCCATGAACATCCGTGAAGTTAAACCTTTGAGCTTCTCCTTAACTTATTCTTTAGGACAAATACCTACAAGAGAAATTAGTAGTCAAAAAGTATGCACTGTTTGTGTGGGTTTGGTTAATTCTTCCAGAGTTGCCGTAAACTAACTAACCAAACAAACAACTAATAAACAAATACAATTCAAGTACCTCATCTGATTAAAACATAATGTATTGAGACACTACCATATGTCAGATAATATTTCTAGAACTATCTCAGGTGATGTGAGGTATTTGAAAGAAATAAACTCTACTCTCAATAGAAGAATAACAGTATATAACTATTGAACAAGTGAGTGTCAAAGTAGGTTGAAAAAATATATATATATATAAAGTAAAAGTTTAAGAAGAGAGTGCCATAAGGGCAGTCTGATTAGTTCGAAAGATAATGTGAAGAAAATGGTTTTTAAAGGAGGTTAAGGTTTTAAGATTTAGCGAGCTAGGGGTAATCTTCCCAAATGGAGGACGTAGTATCAGCAAAACAGTAATTAGAACCATATGTGCAGAGCATGTTAGACTAAGGAGAAGATTCATGTGGAGGAATAGTTAGGAAGTAAGGCTTCTTGGTGATGTTGAGGACATGCTGTGGGAAGTCGAACACTAGGCAGAGGACGTTGCACTTGATGTCCATGACAGCTGAGAACCAGAGTAGGTTCTTGAGCAAAGCAGGAGATTTAAAAATACCACCTCTTAGAAGTTTGTTACCACAAAGCAATTAATTTGACATAAGAGAGCAAAGTCAAGACATAAAGGTGTCAGCAGTAGAAATGGCATAAATTTGCATTAGAGATGAATTATTAGAGATCTATTTTGAGGAAATATGAAAGAAACTGGTCATATCTTTAACTCAGGGAATGAAGAAGGAAGAGTCAAGATGACTTCAGTTTTTCTCTTCTGTATATCTGAAAGAAAGTTGATGCCTCTTGTTAGAAATGGGAAATTAGGAAGATTCAAGCTCCATGAGACCCATGCTCTTGAGCCCAAACTCAATTCTTTAATTTTTTGTTAGTAGCTATGCTGGGTATTCCTTATTTGCCCTCCAGATCGTCTATCAACCCATCACTCTATTCTGTACCCTAGGAGACTAACCTCTACAAATTGCATAAACCAGGCTCTCTTGACCTCTGGCTTCAGGTTGGTTTCAAGGCCACAGCAGGAAGTCAGAAGCCACCAGAGTCAAGCCAAGATAACTCTCCCTCCATGCTAGGCAGCAATTTGACCCTAGTTGTATTGACTTAGTCCACAACTCCTAGACCTTCAGGCTTCTGCAGGTGCCAGTAGACCAGAGTGGTAATGGGTTCCTCCCTCTTTTTAGCCCCAGAGCTTTTTCACTATCCTTTTAGTTTCCAGTAACATTTCCAACAAATTGTAAATAATTTCTTTACCACACACTCTTCAATTACACCTTTTGAGGTAGAGCCATCAATTTCTTGCTGTGGATCTTTAGTGACAAAATATCCAGGGTGCAAATATTCTTGAGTTTTTTAAGAAATGGCATATTAACCCATGATGTTCAATATACCTCACTGCAAATTTTGGATGATCAGAGAGAAGAGGCTCGAGTACAAGAAAGGGGATGTACTCTTTTTGACAGTTCACTACATATGGCAATAATTATATGGCAATAGTTAATCAGCATATTCAGAATGGAATTACACTTATTTTTCTCCCCTATAGGGAATATCCCTTTTATAAAGCATCTTTAAAACTTCAAAATGGAATAATATGCTAAATTCTTTTTTTTTATAGTTGAAAACTAAGAGTTGGCAAAAGAAACATAATTCAGAACCATACTAGTATTTTGCTTTCAGCTAAAATTGCTATTAGAAAAGCAGCTCATCTCTAGTTAATATCAGATCATTGAGCCAAAACCACAAGATATTGGGGTAAGACTAGATGCTGTTGAAAGTAAGCATGGTGATATTATTCTCTGGGATTTGGATTGGAAAAATGTATGCATATGCAGTAGCTTCGTTAGTTTCATAAGCACAATAATGAGATTTTTTTTCCAGCATGAACAATGATCATGAGCATCACAAGGAACAAGGCAAAGTCTCAGCTTGATAATATATGTGTATTTTTAATGTGACTAGACAGAGGTTTGAAAATGATATCAAGGTGAAATAAATATTACTCAACAATGTTTAGTAGAGTAAAATAGATTAGGTTTTAATAGCGTAGATCAGTGTGATTTTCTTCTTTGTATCAAGTAACTTCATTAATTCATTCAACAAATAGTTATTAAATAACACCTAGCATGTGCCAGGCCCTGTCTTAGGCACAGAGAATGTAATGGTTAGAAAGTCCAATAATGTCCTTGTACTCCTGGATCTGAGAATCACTCAGGGTAGGCAGAAAATTGGAAAAAAAAACCCAAAAACCCAACCTATTACAGATAAGCCCCTGTTATGAAAAGGAAACAGGTTACTGTATGCTTTTAAAGGACATAAAATTGTATCCACAAGTGCTCCAGCCATATCCCAATCTACAAATGACAATGAAGTCAGTGGTTAAGTAAATTTACTCTGGAGTCAAACTGCCTAGGTTCAGATACCCACTCTCCCACCGATTAGCCAAGTGACTCCAGGCAAGATATTTATCCTTTCTATTCTTCATGTTCATCCTTAAAATGGGATAAAAATACAACCTACTTTATAACTGTGAACTAATATATGTGTAGTTTGTAGAAAAATGCTGGGTACATGGTATTTTTAGTTGGTTTTTAATATTTTAAAAAGTCTTTCTTATATTCCAGAAGTCTGCAAGATATTTTGGGTCCATTTTTTGCTAATCCCCAAATAATAGGATGATTCTAGTAAAGGTTCAAAATACATCTGCTAGTATTATCATCTAGTTGAGTGAACAGGGAAGTAAACTAATTAGAAAATTTGAAGTCAGTCTATCATGTCCATAAGACTAGATTAAAACAAATAAACCTCTAATTAGCAATCATAATAACAAACAGCAAAGCAAAATGATATTGATAATGATGATTGCTAACATTTCTTGACCATATATTACTTTGCTAAGCAAATGTGTATTCTACTTATACAGTATCATTAATTTGCCTCGTGACTCTGTGTCATGACTCTCATTTTATACGTAAGGGAAATAAAGCTCAGGAAGCACCTAGCAAAGAGACTGGCACAGTAGATTCCAAATACTTATTTGTATTAATTATTAACCCAATTCATGTTCTTATTTCTAATCAATTACTGTTACTTAAAGCAGTTTGAAGAATGTTTATAAATAGTTATTGAGTTTCTTCTTAGCCCCCGAAATAGTTTTACTGATTTCTGGGGTGCTTCTAAGGAATTACGAGAAGGGGAGACTTGCAAATTGGTTCAAATTTAGGATCTACCAAAATAATTCTGCAGTGCAAACTGCTTGGGGAACACTGACCTAAGCAGTGTTAATGTTTCCAAACTATTATTTAAATTAACAATGATAAACATAATAGCATAACTGTTTTATAAGTACTGAATAAATAGAAATAAATTCTCTATACAGATGTCTCATCTTGATGCTTTATATTCTAAACTGCAAATTAAGAACTTGAGAAGCATTGTCATTCGGGGTTCACTCTAATTTTAAAACAGCATTTGCATAACATTATTACATATGTTCAGACCCTAGGAGGCTAACAGGATAACAATAATTGTGATAGAAAAAAATATGTGCAGTGTTTTGATGTAATTTATTTAAAAGCTTTTAAATCTTTCTTTTCAGACACAAGGATCCCTTGCCCCATGTGAACCCCCCTCTGGACAGAACAGAAGAAGTTCTTGAATTTCTTCTCTGATGGGGTCCTTCTAAATGAACATTCTCCCTGGAAACACAGACATTATCATCCTAGCTACATGTTTTTAATTAATTGGACAATGGAGAAATTCCTTGACTACAGGGGAAAAAACAGATTGAAAATGTGGAAAAAGGAAGACATTATTCTAAAACCAAAATTCTATAATTACACTCTCAAAATTGGTAGATACCTTAGAAATTACTTTTTTCACGCTTATCTAATACATGAATCCCTTTGCGATACCACAGGCATCCAGAATTTTCCCACGACATCTATCTCACAACCTTTCTTAAGGTGCCCCATGCCATTTTTGAAACATTGTAATTGGAAGAAAAAAAATCCAACTGTTGACACAAACTCTATCCCCCAACAATTTCTACCCCAAATTCTTCCCTTCAGAGTGAAATCCCCCTTTTCCATCTTGAATCATTACAGCTAACCATCTGCTGAGACTTACTGTGTGCCAGCACTCTGATGTACATTTTAATCTTCTAGAATACCATGTGTGGAGGTACAATTACCACTGTCCACTTTACAGAAGGAAGGTTGAAGCATAAATAAGTTGAGTAGCATGCAGCTGGTGAAGTGCAGAGATGCAATTTGACCTTCTGTAAATCCAAGCTCCACTTCCTTAGCTAGTATTTTTTATATGATAGAAAGCTGCAGTGTGATTTATTCATTCATTCACTTACCTGTTTATTCATCAAACATATATTTAGTATGTACTATGTGTTGAGAATGCCAAAATGCTTAGAAAAAATGGAATGTTAGTATAGATAATCTTCAGATAGCCAGGTCATAAATAATTTTTATTTTGCTAAGTTTTTCTTATTTTTTTAAAAAGTTAAAATAATGAGCACGTATTACTGTGTACTAAGGAAAAATATACAAACTTTTTTTTTTTTTTTGCGGTACGCAGACCTCTCACTGTTGTGGCCTCTCCCGTTGCGGAGCACAGGCTCCGGACGCGCAGGCTCAGTGGCCATGGCTCACGGGCCCAGCCGCTCCGCGGCATGTGGGATCTTCCCGGACTAGGGCACGAACCCGAACCCGTGTCCCCTGCATCGGCAGGCGGACTCTCAACCACTGCGCCACCAGGGAAGCCCCAAACATATTTTTAACGCAAAGAAAAATGACAGTAGAAGGTAGGGTTGAATAAGCATTTTGGAGTCTCAAAGTTATACTGCCTTGCGGTAAGGACTGTTGAAGATAGTTCTAGAACATATCTAAATATAGTACAATACTCTGAATATTGGCCACTAGAAGATATCAGGTCCTAATCCCTGGAACCTGGGAATGTTATTCTATTGCGAAAATGGTCTCTGCAGATATGATTAAGTTAAGGATCCTAACAGAGAATTATCCTGAATTATCTGTGTGGACCTTAAGTACAATGCCAAGTGCCTTTACAAGAGCTCGACACAGGGAGATCTGTTGCACACACAGAGGAGAGGGTGATGAGAAAAGGGAGGCAAAGACTGGAATGACACAGTTGCAAACCAAGAAATGCTGTCACCAGGAGCTGGAAAGTTCCATCCTAGCACCTCTGAAGGGAGTTTGGCCCTGCCTACACCTTGAGTTTGGACTTTCTGGACTCCAGAACTGTGAGAGAATAAATTTCTGTTGTTTTAAGCCAACAAGTTTGTGGTAATTTGTTACAGTAGCCAAAGGAAACAAATACATATAAAGGCTTTGAAACAAGCTTTCTAATGACCCCTAGGGAGGAGTTTACAAACAGCTGACATTTTGAAAGGAGTCCACTGCTAATTCTCAAGTGCTGGTAAGTGGTGGCTAAATTTTAACTAGCCAGGGATTTGAGGGGAGAATCCACAGTGTGCAAGACATTCAAATAGGTGTTAGCTAAAGAAAATCCCTCCTCATCCAACCCTCTGCTCTCAATAGGAGGAATTGATTAAACCAGTGTCACCTCATGTCCTGGGATTCCAGGACGGAATATCTGTGGCAAGGTTAAGTAAGAGTCCTTATTCAGAAATGACTGAGTTCAACAGCTAACCCCTCTCAACTGGTTACTAGGACCTTGACCTTTTATTTCATGTCCAACAGTATATGCTATTTTACCACATTTATTATTATTTCTCAATTAGAAAAATAAATGTCAGCTGCTCAGGGGGTGATAAATGCCAAAAGTTTGAAGCAAAGTCTATGGGAGGAGAAGAGAAAAGAAAAAAACATGTTTTTGAGTTTATGTCTCATTATGAAAGAGATATAAAGAGCAAAAACAGTGATAGCTATATAATGTTTATTAAGGGAAAATCTGGAACCCTAAAGAGAAAAGTCCAATAAGCCATTATCAATGGACCAGAAAGTTGTTAATAATTAAAACTTTCATTTAATCCTTTATCTTAATCAACTAATAAACCCTTTGTGTGTTTAAAAAGTAAAGCGGAAAAGACCTAGGTTTAACCTTGGAAGAAACGGTATAATAGCTAAATTTATAATACCAAAATAATCTGGGATGCTGAATTAAGTGATCATGCTAATTTTTTAACAACCAAGTAAAATTATTTTATAGTTGGTTTAATAACTTTCCATATATTTGAATCTTAAAACTGAGAAGTACAACTAAGAGGAAAAAAGTCATTAACAGGAAAAAGGCAAAGTAGGACTTAATCACACAGTTGCTTTTTACATTTTGAACTTTAAAATGAAAAATCTCCTTTGGCTTATTGGACACCTATTTTTATTGGCATGCTTCTACTTCTTTGACCTACAATTAATTATGTTCTATGTAATCCTTAAAATACAGTGCTGAAATTGTAAATACAGTGTGATATTTATTTTTGTAAAGATAATATGCTTTTTCAAAATTACAAAAGTTTGACAACATAGTCTGTTGCTAAGGAAAACATTACTCTCATCCACTGGTGGTAGGAGGGCAAAACGGTAAAATTTATACAGAGGGCACACTGGTACGATTTATCACACCCACACACATAAGAAATGGTTTATTTGCAAGGTCACTTGCTTTACAAACAGCATTGTTTGTAATAACAGGATTTGAAACAACTCAAGTGTCCATCAATGAAAAATTGGTTAAATAAATGATGATATATCTGGGTAATGGAATATTATGCAGCCACAAAAAATAAAATAAGCTATATCTATTAAAGAATATATATGAGAATACATATATTAATAGTTCTCTATGGGATGTATTATAAAGAGAAAGAAGGATAGCTCAATTTAGAAATAAGCATTCAGTATGCTTTATTTTAAATAATAAAGAAATAATAACAAGAACATATATATGTATTTGGCTTTATTCACATAAAAAATCATGGGAAGAATATACATGACACTAATCAAAGTAGTTATCTGTGTATATGCACCCCAGTGTTCACAGCATCGTTATTTACAATAGCCAAGATATGGAAGCAACCTAAGTGCCCATCAACAGATGAATGGATAAAAAAGATGTTGCATATATACACAGACACACAGACACACACAAACAATGGAGTACTACCCAGCCATAGAAAAGAATGAAATTTTGCCATTTGCAACAACATGGATGGACATGGAGGGTAATGCTTAGTGAAATAAATGAGACAGAGAAAGACAAATACTGCATGTTATCACTTATATGTGCAATCCAAAAAATAAAACACATGAATGAATATAACAAAACAGAAGCAGACTCATAGATACAGAGAACAAATTAGCGGCTATCAGTGGGGAGAGGGCAGGGGAGAGAAGCAGCACAGGGGTAGGGGACTAAGTGGTATGAACTACTATGTATAAAATAAATAAGCTATGAAGATATATTGTACAGCACAGGAAATATAGCCAATATTTATAATAACTTTAAATGGAGTATAATCTATAAATATATTGAATCACCATGCTATACACCTGAAACTAATATAATATTGTAAATCAACTATATTTCAGTTACAAAAAGTAGTTATCTATAGGGAGAGTGTGCGTGTGGAGTGGAGAATAAGGATGGATGGGAAGTAAGACTTTCAATGTAAACATTTAATACAGTTTTGATTTTGAAAGCAAATGAATGTTTTATCTACTCAGAAATTAAATTTAAAATGAAAATAATATGCAAAGAAAAAGTTTCACCGAAATACTAACACTATATACAGTTAAAACTTTAAATATTCTTTATACTGTTTTTTCTTTAGAATTTCTACATTGCAAGTATATTACTTTTTTGATATAAAAATAAACCATTTTATGTTTGAGTTTGAGTTAATTCACTCAAAGTGTTAAAGATATATCTGGTGGGCTCTACACATGTTATTCTAGATGTGCTAAGACAACCTGGAACTAAGAACATGCAGGGAGTATGAGCATAGGCACAATTTTAAAACATGTTTGTTTCATATCCAAATTTCTTTGACAATGTGCATGTGAATATTTTTAATTTAATTTTGTCTTTCCTTGGCAAACAACTACTCTTCTTGCTTAGCAAAATAATCTCAAGGGAAAATATTAGTGACTAAACTTTTGGATTTAATAGTCTAATATTTTTAATCTCAGAAGTTCTATTGATTTCATAGTTGTTCTCACACAATATCATACAATGTGTTTTTCTGGCTCCTGCCCCAAGCTACTCAAATGTCATTGATTTCTTTCTCTATCTTAAAAATTTTGACTTGGCTTTACGATTAAGAAGCAAAGTGCTTCAATTCTAAGTATTCATTTTCACCATGCCTCTGTCAGATCGACAAGAGACAAAGTAGTAATCCAATTAAAATCTAATTTACTTTGCAATAGTTAAAATTAATATAACAGCCTTTCTACTTCTAAAATACATTAAGTAGAAATTTTTGTTGTTTTTTTGATAGCTATTTTAACATGCATTGATTTCCTACACAAAGAAAGCACTGTAACAAAACACAAGTATGCAACAAGCCAGATAGCTTGACAATGATACAATCATAATGCAACATGAATTGTTGTTGCATTTCCTCTGTAGGTCAGATGATGTTTTGCATGCTGAAGATACAGCAGCATTGAAAGTAGACAATGTCCCTCTTCTCATGAAGCTTAGATTTTAATGAAGGAAGAAACACATATATTCACCCATACATAAATACATTTTAAATAACAAGGGAATTATTAAATGATGTAAAGTACTGTGTAGTTAATTAAAATAGGGTGTTACCTGTGAAAGTGCCTGGGTGGCTACTTTGGAATGACTGTTCAGGGAAGACCTCTTTGAGCAGGTGACATTTTAGCTGAGATCTAAATGCTAAGATCATTTGCCTTCCTACAATATTAAATTCTGTAATATTAATAGAGGTTTTACAAGGTTAAGACTTCCAATTCAAAAGATGCAGACCTATTAGAGAACGGACTTGAGGATACAGGGAGGGGGAAGGGTAAGCTGGGACAAAGTGAGAGAGTGGCATGGACATATATACACTACCAAATGTAAAATAGATAGCTAGTGGGAAGCAGCCGCATAGCACAGGGAGATCAGCTCGGTGCTTTGTGACCACCTAGAGGGGTGGGATAGGGAGGGTGGGAGGGAGACACAAGAGGGAAGAGATATGGGAACATATGTATATGTATAACTGATTCACTTTGTTATAAAGCAGAAACTAACACACCATTGTAAAGCAATTATACTCTAATAAAGATGTTAAAAAAAAAAAGACTTCCAATTCATAAGCATGTTATATCCCACCTTTAATATAGGTTTTTTCATGTCTTTCCACAAATGATTATCATCTGTATATTTTTGTATCTGTATGTATATATATAAATCTGAATTTGTATATATACTGTTGTATATTATATACAGTATAATATTTATATTAGTATATATTTTGATCTACCTTGTATATTTTGATGCTCTTCAAATGGCACCTAAAATATGTTTTTGAACTGTTTACTGCTAGTTTATGAAAATGTATACTGATTTTGTATACATCAACCTTGGTAAACTATCTGTGAGATATTTGGGAGTTTCAAGACATGGATATTGTCTGTTACTAATGGCAGCTGTGTATCTTCTTCTCCAATCCTTAAACATTTTCTTTTATCCTACTGTGTGCTGACAAGGACCGACTAATAAACTGGTGAATTGATGTGATAATAGCAAATATTCTTAACTTAGTTCTGGTGTTAAAGGGAATGCTTTCAATGTGTCATCATTAGCTATGATGACAGCTAGAGATTTTTAATAAGCTATTCTTCATCACTTTTCAGGGGCTTCTCTTTTATTCCTAATTTGCTAAGAAATGTTTTGTTTTTTTTAAGTCATGAATGGATGTTAAATTTTATTAAACCCTTTTTTGTATTTATAGAAATAATCAGATGACTTCTCCCCTGTAACCTATTAGAATATTAAAATTAGTTTTTAAATCTTAAGTGAAACAGAGCCGGTACTATAGTTACACAACCATTCCATTACCTTCCTGAGCACACTGTAAGATTTCATTTCCCAGTCACTCCTGTGTCTTAGGTGAGATCATGTGACTAAGTTCAAAAGTGATGTACTTCCATTGTACTAAGGGAAAAGTGATGTACTTCCAAACTTGGCTATAAAACATCCTGTGTGATATTCCTCTCTGTCTCTTCCCACTTGTATGCTGAAAAAAGGTGTTCTTAAATTGCAAAGCTACAAACTGATAAGTGCTTAATTCCAGAAATAATTGTGTGTAGTGAATATGCATACACACACATATGTATGTGTGCATGTATGTATATGTATATATGTGTATGTGTGTGTGTAGTAATCTGCTAGGACACTCTTCCTACAAATGTTTGGAGAATACCACCATTTTATGAGCACTTTGAAACTTTAAGGAAATCATAATATCACATGGGTACTACTTGAATATTTCTGGTGATGACAATTCAGTACTAAGAAAGGAAGCAGAGTAGCTACACTGAAGGAATCTGAGCCCCTAAAATGTCATGGTCTCTAAAGACCTCAAGAGTAGAGCTATATATTATTTATTTCTCTATCCCCAATAGTTTAGAAGGTAACAGGCATATAGAAGGTACAGACAAAAATTTATTGAATGGCTGAATGCATGAAGCCACCGAATCTTTTGGTGAGTTCCATTATCTATAAAATAGGGATAATTATAGTACATATGTGAACTAACACAGAGGATGATTTGGAGATTAAAATCAAATCAGGCATGTGGCATTTTTAAATTGTGACACACTTTGGAAAAGATGGTTTTTTTTCTTTTATTCTCCCACAATAACTCATTTTGTCTAATAATATTAGATACTCAAGGATAAAACTGGTTTTCTTAGGTGAATTGAGTTCCCTTTTATCAGAGGAATTCAAACGTGGCCTGAGAAATCACATGGTGGAGTCGATAGGAAGAATGTGTGCCCTTTGACTTCCTGCCTTTTAGCCTCCTTTCCAATGAAGACACCATCGTGTAAGGAAGCAGAAAGGTAGGGAACATGTACATTCACTAGGATTATTTTAAGTAGAGAAAGACAGTAAAGTAAGAGCACAGGCTTGGGATTCGACAAACTGGTTTTAAATTCTGACTTTCACATCCTAGACATATGACTTGGAGAAAATTATTATTAACATTTGTACTTCTGTTCCCTCATTAGCAAAATGGATCTAAAAAAGAGCTTTCTATAGAGGATTGTTTATAGGTTTTAATAAAATTATGCATGTGAAGTGTTTAGCATAGTAACTGATATATGGTTAGACATCAGTAAATAGTAGCCATTATTAAGACTGTTTTTCATCTAAGTCTAATTTGGTAATTCTCTGGGTACAGGACAGAGTTTTAGCTCAATAAATGTTACCTATTATTATTTATATTTATAGTCTAGTAGAACAATACATGTTGCAAAGTGATCACAACACATACATATATAATGTTACTCAAAATAACATATGTTGAAGAATAAATGAGGCCTGAGCAAGATACTGCTTGATAGAGCTGTGAGTTTTCAGGTTCATCTTCCCAGGAGTTTCTCTTTGACAAATTAGGAAATGAAAACCAGCAAGCTTCTGTCCTGGAACTAGTCAGAGTCCTAAGCAATAATTTCCTCAGCTCATTCAGACCATTATGCCACATACTAACAACAGGCAGGTGGAGATTAGGAAAAAAAAATGACTATTTCCTTTTTTTTTTCTGAAAATATATAAAATTAACAATTAATTTAGACATAAATAAGGTATTCAGAACTCAGGGTGCAATAGTCATGCTGGTCTCCTTTTCATTCCAGGTTGAGTTAATCCACTTTCATTCTTGTACCAGAGGCATTGGTGACCTAATTTTTGGATAAGACAATAAACTGTCCAACTTTACTAATGTTCTTTAGATTTTCCTGTTTTTCAAGAAAATATAGCTTGTGTCCTACATATATGTTCAAAGGGTAGAAAATATTTTTCAACGATTTCTATTTTTAATGAAAAATAAAAACCTGTAGGGGATCAGTTTGGGATTACTTATGTGTTCATCAAGTACCTTCTGAGGATCTAAAATCTGAATTTAAATCTAGTTGTATTTTATGATTATTATAATCATCGATGTATTAAGAATCTCAGTGGAAATATTTTTCTAGACATAGCGAAAATAAAAGTTAAAGAGATAACAGTTATCTCTTAGACAGTCAAAATAAAACACTAATTCAGGAAGCATAAGGAAGGGTTCCAAATTTCTCTGGTGAGGAAAATAAAAAAGTCCAAACAAATCATTTGTATTTCTGCATTCTCCTTAACCACAAACTCTGCTAAAAATATTTACTTGCATGGATTATAGTAGTGGTATTAAGAAAGAAATTTGAATTTTAAAAATATAAACAATAAGAGGTACTCCTAATATATCTCAAAAAGATATCTTTTTGAAGAACACATGCTTCAGTGAAACATATGTTTCATGTCTAGTGAAAATCTTTTTTTACTAGATTTTTAAAAATAAATTAATGATTGTTAGTCATAGAAAAATATTAAATTAAAAGTAGACGCTAAACTGAAGTTCTTCACTATGACAGGTGAATTTTAGTAAGCTAGGTGAAATTTTACGTTAGCATTTATTCTTAACTAGAAAATTTCACAGTATATTCAGCCATTTTTATTTAGTAATCAAGAAAATACATTTTATTAAGTTGTCATTAAAATATACCCAGTGATTCAACAGATGCAGTATTTGACAGATTTGGTATCCATCAGGGAAAAAAAATGTTTAATGGGAATTTGAGAGGTAATCTGCCCCTAAACTTGTTTTATATCTACATATCACATAATATTAGAGCTGGAAAGTACTTTAAAGTTACTCAGCTCATTCTTCTACAAAATACCTCAATTCTGTCTTCATCCATCTTCTGTTGAACACTCCAATGAAAAGACACTTACTGCCTCTTGAGGAAGTTCATTCCACAATGGTAGCCACTGGTCTTTTCTAAGATTTACATGATAGCCAACTAAAATCTGATACTTGAGAATCTCTGCTGCCCCTGCCAAACATTTGATTGATAATGCTCTCTGGCTCTTGACATCTTTGAAGACAGCTACTATGTTCACACTAAGTCCTATATTTTGTTCATCCATTCAGAAAAATTAGGGTCCAAGCCCACATCATCCATACAGACAGCTCTGAAACCAAGCTTGTTTGTCATGAACTGTTCAAGCATGGTGCCCAAACCCAGTGCTCCACATGAAGAGCCGCTGAATAGAAGTTAAGAGCTTAAGCTCTGGTGTCAGACTGACTTTGTTTACAGCTAAGCTCTGCTCCTTGTTAGAAAAATCTTGGGCAAGTTCCTGACCCTCTCTGTGCCTCTGTCTCTCCATCTATAATACTAGCAATTGACTTATAGAATTGTTAACAGCTTAACACAATGCCTGCACATGGTAAGTAGACAAAAATATGTTAATTTTTAAAAATACTGGACTATAATCTTTTATACCTGGACAAAGTAATTCAATTAAAAGGGTCTAAAATTTTGCTAACCCTGCAGGTGTTCTGATCACATTGTTGTTGCTTCCAGAGAGTATATGGTCACTTTTCACATGAACTTCTATATACACACAAGTAATAATTTTATATTCATTCAAGTAATGATTTACCCTAAATGTATATATGTCTTTTTTGTATATTATATGTATATTCATACATTTTCTTTGCTAAATTTTTGTGTTAATTTGGGTCAAGACACTAAATTTTGGGGTAAAGTATAGTATCTATCATTTATATAAATTTTTATAGCTTATAAGGTATTTTTAAATATATCATCTTACTTAAACTTTGCAAAAATTTTATATTTAATTAATTTTATAATTAGAAAATTTTGCATTTAACGTCTTTTAACTGGGATACCTTTTATAGACAATGGAAGATTATAATTTATGTTACAGTCTTTAATTCTACTTAGTGATACACAAACTAATTGTACATTTTATATCTGATGTGGTCTCATATTAATTGAAATATGGTTTACATGTGACGAACAGGTACATTCATCATAAGAAGCAACAAAATCTAAAGAAAACTCTTTAGCAAACTTCTCCACTTTCTTATTTAGTAAATATTTGAGAAATATTTAATAACTATTTAGGAACTATTTAATAGTAGTCTATTTAACACTGCCCACACACTCCAAACTTTTAACACTTATTGGTCACCTCCACTGTCAATCAAATTAACTTATGATGTCTTCTTAGTTTCTTATAATGTTTTATCTCCTTGTTTATACTTTCAAAAATATATGTTAAGTTCTACTATATGCCAGATATTTTTCTAAGTGTTGAAAATACAGTGCTTAAAAACAAACATGAAGAAAATACAAAATAACAAAACAAAAAGCACATCTTGTCTGTAGAGTTTACTTTGTAATGAGGGAGAGACATAAATATATGTGTAATATAGTGTCAGGTATTAATTAAAGTTTTAAAAATATTTTTACATAACAGAGGATAAAGAACTGAGTATCACACTTTTAATCCCTCCACACATCACAGCACATTGCCTTATGCATAGTACATGGACAGTACATTCAGCATTTTTTGATGGCCCATTTGGCAAAAGTTACTTTTGAATACTGCCAACTTCCCCTGTCACTGCCTTATTTTCTTTTATTTTTCTTATGGCTTCCATTTCATAGGTATCTTATAAAACATTTTCTCACTGCCATTAATAAAATTTAACTCATAAATAAGGGGTTTGATAATACTAATTTAATCCATTCACACATGCATTTTTAAAAACCTGAAATGAAGAAGAAATGGTTTTATTGACTCAAAGCCTAGAAGCTAAACCAGTGTGAAGAAGATATATTAAAGTGCATTATTAAAAACCTGTATGTTGAAGAAATCAAAGGGGAAATAAAAAAATACCTAGAAACAAATGACAATGGAGACACAATGACCCAAAACCTATGGGATGCAGCAAAAGCAGTTCTAAGAGGGAAGTTTATAGCAATACAAGCCCACCTTAAGAAGCAGGAAGCATCTTGAATAAACAACCTAACCTTGCACCTCAAGCAATTAGAGAAAGAAGAACAAAAAAAACCCAAAGTTAGCAGAAGGAAAGAAATCATAAAAATCAGATTAGAAATAAATGAAAAAGAAATGAAGGAAACAATAGCAAAGATCAATAAAACTAAAACCTGGTTCTTTGAGAAGATAAACAAAATAGATAAACCATTATCCAGACTCATCAAGAAAAAAAGGGAGAAGACTCAAATCAATAGAATTAGAAATGAAAAAGGAGAAGTAACAACTGACACTGCAGAAATACAAAAGATCATGAGAGATTACTACAAGCAACTCTATGTCAATAAAATGGACAACCTGGAAGAAATGGACAAATTCTTAGAAATGCACAACCTGCCAAGACTGAATCAGGAAGAAAGAGAAAATATGAACAGACCAATCACAAGCACTGAAATTGAAACTGTGATTAAAAGTCTTCCAACAAACAAAAGCCCAGGACAAGATGGCTTCACAGGCGAATTCTATCAAACATTTAGAGAAGAGATAACACCTATCCTTCTCAAACTCTTCCAAAATATAGCAGAGGGAGGAACACTCCCAAATTCCTTCTACGAGGCCACCATCACCTTGATACCAAAACCAGACAAGGATGTCACAAAGAAAGAAAACTACAGGCCAATATCACTGATGAATATAGATGCAAAAATCCTCAACAAAATACTAGCAAACAGAATCCAACACCACATTAAAAGGATCATACACCATGATCAAGTGGGGTTCATTCCAAGAATGCAAGGATTCTTCAATATACGCAAATCTATCAATGTGATAAACTATATTAACAAATTGAAGGAGAAAACCCATATGATCATCTCAATAGATGCAGAGAAAGCTTTCAACAAAATTCAATGCCCATTTATGATAAAAACACTGCAGAAAGTAGGCATAGAGGGAACTTTCCTCAACATAATAAAGGCCATATATGACAAACCCACAGCCAACATCGTCCTCAGTGGTGAAAAACTGAAAGCATTTCCACTAAGATCAGGAACAAGACAAGGTTGCCCACTCTCACCACTCTTATTCAACATAGTTTTGGAAGTTTTAGCCACAGCAATCATAGAAGAAAAGGAAACAAAAGGAATCCAAATTGGAAAAGAAGTAAAGCTGTCACTGTTTGCAGATGACATGATACTCTACATAGAGAATTCTAAAGATGCTACCAGAAAACTACTAGAGCTAATCAATGAATTTGGTAAAGTAGCAGGATATAAAATTAATGCACAGAAATCTCTGGCATTCCTATAAACTAATGATGAAAAATCTGAAAGTGAAATCAAGAAAACACTCCCATTTACCATTGCAACAAAAAGAATAAAATGTCTGGGAATAAACCTACCTAAGGAGACAAAAGACCTGTATGCAGAAAATTATAAGACACTGATGAAAGAAATTAAATATGATACAAATAGATGGAGAGATATACCATGTTCTTGGATTGGAAGAATCAACATTGTGAAAATGACTCTACTACCCAAAGCATTCTACAGATTCAATGCAATCCCTATCAAACTACCCCTGGCATTTTTCACAGGAGTAGAACAAAAAATTTCACAATTTGTATGGAAACACAAAAGACCCCAAATAGCCAAAGCAATCTTGAGAACAAAAAACGGAGCTGGAGGAATCAGGCTCCTTGACTTCAGACTATACTACAAAGCTACAGTAAACAAGACGGTATGGTACTGGCACAAAAACAGATAGATAGATCAATGGAACAGAATAGAAAGCCCAGAGATAAATCCATGCACATATGTTCACCTTATCTTTGATAAAGGAGGCAGGAATGTACAGTGGAGCAAGGACAGCCTCTTCAATAAGTAGTGCTGGGAAAACTGGACAGGTACATGTAAAAGTACGAAATTAGATCACTCTCTAACACCATACACAAAAAGAAGCTCAAAATGGATTAAAGACCTAAATGTAAGGCCAGAAACTATCAAACTCTTAGAGGAAAACGTAGGCAGAACACTCTATGACATAAATCACAGCAAGATCCTTTTTGACCCACCTCCTAGAGAAATGGAAATAAAACCAAAAATAAACAAATGGGACCTAATGAAACTTCAAAGCTTTTGTACAGCAAAGGAAACCATAAACAAGACGAAAAGACAACCCTCAGAATGGGAGAAAATATTTGCAAATGAAGCAACTGACAAAGGATTAATTTCCAAAATTTATAAGCAGCTCATGCAGCTCAATAACAAAAAAAGAAACAACCCAATCCAAAAATGGGCAGAAGACCTAAATAGACATTTCTCCAAAGAAGATATACAGACTGCCAACAAACACATGAAAGAATGCTCAACATGATTAATTATTAGAGAAATGCAAATCAAAACTACAATGAGATATCATGTCACACCTGTCAGAATGGCCATCATCAAAAAATCTAGAAACACGGCTTCCCTGGTGGCGCAGTGGTTGGCAGTCCGCCTGCCGATGCAGGGGACGCGGGTTCGTGCCCCGATCCGGGAGGATCCCACATGCTGCAGAGCAGCTGAGCCTGCGCGTCCAGAGCCTGTGCTCCGCAACGGGAGAGGCCGCAACAGTGAGAGGCCCACGTACCAAAAAAAAAAAAAAAAAAAATCTAGAAACAATAAATGCTGGAGAGGGTGTGGAGAAAACGGAACACTCTTGCACTGCTGGTGGGAATGTGAATTGGTTCAGCCACTATGGAGAACAGTATGGAGGTTCCTTAAAAAACTACAAATAGAACTACCATATGACCCAGCAATCCCACTACTGGGCATATACCCTGAGAAAACCAAAATTCAAAAATAGTCATGCACCAAAATGTTCATTGCAGCTCTATTTACAATAGCCCAGAGATGGAGAAAACCTAAGTGCCCATCATCGGATGAATGGATATAGAAGATGTGGCACATATATACAATGGAATATTACTCAGCCATAAAAAGAAACAAAATTGAGCTATTTGTAATGAGGTGGATAGACCTAGAGTCTGTCATACAGAGTGAAATAAGTCAGAAAGAGAAAGACAAATACCATATGCTAACACATGTAATGGAATTTAAGAAAAAAAAATGTCATGAAGAACCTAGGGGTAAGACAGGAATAAAGACGCAGACCTACTGGAGAACGGACTTGAGGATATGGGGAGGGGGAAAGGTGAGTTGTGACAGGGCAAGAGAGAGAGGCATGGACATATATACACTAACAAACGTAAGGTAGATAGCTAGTGGGAAGCAGGTGCATGGCACAGGGATGTCGGCTCGGTGCTTTTTGACCGCCTGGAGGGGTGGGATAGGGAGGGTGGGAGGGAGGGAAGGAGATGCAAGAGGGAAGAGATATGGGAACATATGTATATGTATAACTGATTCACTTTGTTATAAAGCAGAAACTAACACACCATTGTAAAGCAATTATACCACAATAAAGATGTTTAAAAAAAAACCTGTATGCAAATGTATATAGTGGATTTACTCATAATCACCCCCAAACTGGAAATAACCCAAATGTCCTTCAGCAGGTGAATGGATAAACAAGCTATGGTATATCCATGCAATTGAATATTACTCAGCAGTAAGAAGGAAGGAGCAACTGAAAACAGAACAGCACGGATGAATTTCAAATGCATTATGTTTAATGAAAGAGGCCAGGATCAAAGGCTACATGCTGTAGATTGCATTTATATTTGGAAAAGTTAAGACTATAGGAACAAAAAAAATATCATTTGTTACCAGGGGATGAGGTTGAGGGAGGGAAAGATTATGAAGGGGCATGAGGGAACTTTTTGTGCCATGATGTAACAATCCTATATCTGGATTGTGGTGGTGATTACCTAACTATATGTAAACCCCAATAAGCCTGACTTTTAAAAAATTCAGTGTCACTGATGCTCTGGGGGCTTGGAGGGCTTCTCACTGCTGCCAGCCCAGTCAACAAAAACACTACTTCATCTTTATCATGGTGTTCAGGCTCACCTACAATCTCACCCCACTGACCCTGAGTTCCTTGTCCTGTGGCATCCTCTCCACACATTACTCCAGGCAGACTGATCTACCGCATCCCCATGCAATAATCCTGTGAATTTCTCCTAACAAGAATGCCCAATTCCTCTTTTACTCTTTAGCCTCATCTACATAACATGCTCAAAGATCTGAGTTATGAGCATGATGCGTTTTTGCAAGCCTCTCCACAATATCTATCACACTCCACGCAGAGAAAATAGTAGTATCTTTCAGATATAAGTACTCAAAACTATTTGTAGAATGAGTAAATGAATAAATAAGCATGTGAATGAATTCCTTATATAACGAAGGCTCCTGGTGAGCAGGGAACTTTCATTTTAATTATTCAAATAGAATAATGCCTTGATAGGATCTGTTTTTAACATAAACAAAAGATTAAATTTCCTTCTTCACAGCTTCATTTTTGTCAACAATGACCTGATTGTCTCAGTTATAATCTTGGTTGGATCTTTATTTTTTATTCATTTTTCTCTCTCATCCTGTAAATATGCAGATTTTTCTATTCTTTCCCACATGTGACCTTTCCTTTCACATGGGTCTCTATGATGCTCTTACTGGCATCTTCTGACCCGTACTTCTGTCCATCCACAACCAATCAAGCTTACACAGAGCAAAGAATGGTCTTCTTCATCACTCTGAACACATACACTTTTCAGACCCAAAGTGTAAATTTTGCTTATGCTTACTCACAGGCTGTTAATGAAGGTGGGTGGGTGTGGGATTGGAGATACTTGAATTTCAATACACAAATACACAAAGTCACATTAAAGTAAGCATCGCCTACATTTTCACAATAATGAAAGCTGAGTTTAAATGTTTAAAACTGTACAAATGATGCTGTAAATTAAACATGAACTTAATCTTGACAATCTAGTCATGTATGCTGAAAACAATCTCAATTACAGTACATCAAAACTCACAAACCCCCAAGGGAAACAAAACAAAACAAAAAGCAAACATTTGGTTTTTTGCTTTTTGTATTACACTGAATAACTCATTGACAATTTGTGTAGGGAAAAAAATTACAAAATTGAAAGGGACTAGTTATTTTTATTGTGTCTTAAAAATATATCTTTTCCTATAATAATTTTAAATCTATAAAACACTAATATGTGAATGAATATTGAAGCATTTCAGCTAAAATACATTGAAGAAATATATATTATTAAACAGATATCAATAAATTATTAATAAGGTTGATATCTATTTACTATGGTGCTAGGAAGCAACCCAAAATCATCATTTTAATGTATGCATTATTCTAACTTTAAGAAAACTGCATTTGTGCAAATGTAATGTACATCTGTTCTTCTTAGCCAAGAAAAAGAGAAGTACATGTTAAAAACTTGTTTCACTTCTCTATTTCATTCTGCTTTTTCACCAAAATATAAAAGTATACTTCCTTTTTTAAGTTCCTCCTCAACCTTCATCTTATCTATATCCTCATGTATAATAGAGTCATAAAGAGAGAAGCCTTATTACACATGGGTGTGTACATTTTACACACACCTGTGTTATAACCAGAGAGAGAAAGAGAAAAAAGAGAGAAACACAGGCCGACTGGAGTTGAGTAGAGATGAAATAACCTTTTAGAAGGAGAAATATGCACCATGGGACTGACGAACTTTTGAATGGCCTTCTTTAGACTGAGGAAATAGATCCAAATCTTGATTATTTTGTCCTCTCAGATGAGACATGAAGGAAGTGTGATCTTACCACACTGCAGAAGGTTTGGATGATCAGCTTTCAAAACAGAATTTTATTAAATCCACTTACTACATGATTTCAGTCAGCTGGAGTCCTCATTTTATTATATCCATACATATAGTACACATCTGTGTGTACATGTCTCTATGTGGATCTTGATGTCACTAACTCTATAGTTTGTGCTAATGTGAGTTTACAAGGTTCCTGAACATCTGTCAGAACCACCTGAGAAATTCTCAATCATAAAAAGAGAAAATTGCAATCAACCAAAATCTGACCAGATTAGATATGAAATATAAGGACAGACTCTTCCTTTTATGACAGCTGTTTTCAATCCAATAAATTTATTGATGTTATTTATTTTATAGTAGGATGCAGCCAGGCAGAAAGTACAACTTTTTTGAAAGATGCAAACAAAGACAACAAAAAAGTAGCTGGTGGTTATTAGGTAATGAACACAACAGATAAATATTGTGGTCATGAAGAAAAACAGGGTTTCAAGTCTGGTGTGGCAGTATATAAGAAGAAATATAAGTAGTGATGGAGGCAGAGATAACAGAAGTGGTTATTGCCTTAGCACCTCTTTCTACAAAACTTTTGTTTAATATGCCTGTAATTATAGTGACAGACTAATAAAATACCCCAAAGATTTTCACTTTATTTCTTACAATGAAATATTTCTTCCTCTTGAAGATCAACTTAATTAATTAATTTCCAGGAAAAAAAAACTCTCAAGAAATAAATATTGCTAATTATATCTGCATAAAAATAGAACAGTTTGGAATAATTAAGGGAAAATATTTTATTTTTCTTTTGCCAGCTGGAAGAGAGACTATAAAAGGGGAATGCTCAAATAGGGTGCATTTCAAAAACAATGAGAATGATTTTCCATTTTTTTCCTCAGTGGTATCTTAAAATGAGCACAGATGCATAATTACAGATATCAAACTCAACAATAATACAAGTATTTTTTAATGGAATCCATATAAATTTGCATAAGTGTTAAGAATAGAAGCTCAGACTTTTATCCTTCATTTGATATTCACATATTCAAGTACTTACTCTATCTCCACCTGAATGTTTGACTAATAGACATCTTAAACTCAACACTTCCAGGACTGAGCTCCTCAGCTCATCCCCCAACCATCATCACCACCATCAATAAACCTGCTCTCCCTGTTATCCTTCCTATCTTAGTTGATGTCAAATTTGTCCTTCAGGTTGTTCAGCCAAAATTCTTGAAGTTACCCTTGACTTCCCTCTTTTATATCCACACCTAGTGCATGAGCAACTCCTGTTGGCTCTATCTTCAAAATACATCCAAAATTGGTCCACTTCTTATTACTTCAACCATATGACCTCTTCAGGAAAGTAAAGATCATTGCTAGGTCTGAGTTTTGAAATTTTAATTCACTTTGTACAACATAGTGTTGTTTCTTAAAATTATCAATGGTCAATAGATAATATATCCTTTTCATCTAGTTAACTTAGTGGTTGTCCATTTATTCATTCAGTAATATAATATATTGCTCACTAAATGCCAGGCACTGTCCTAGGTACTTTGGATAGATCAGTGAGTAAAATAAAGATCTCTCTGTCCTAGTGAATTTTCCATTTAATGATGGGAGATAGAATAAACAATATATAAAATAAGAACAGTATGTAGTATCTTAGAAGATGATAATGACTATGAAGACAAAAAGACAGCAGAATAAGTAGAGATCAGGAGTTGTGGGGAGGTGAGGAAGGTGTCAGGTTACAGTATTAAGTAGGATGGTCAGGATATACCTCTTGGAAAAGTAAAATTTGTAATAAAAACTTGTCAATTTGATTCCCTTCTATATATCTAGACAGAGAATTAACAAAAAAGTGCCCACAATGTGATGGCATATCCTGCCCTAGTCTCTGATTCAAACCTTTCTCTATACTAACCAAAGGGTCAGTTAGAAAGGAAAAAAGCAAAGGATAGATGGAATGGGAATAGAGGAGGCAACCAAAAAATATCCTCTTGTTAAGGACAGGATATTTGTGTCCCCCCTAAATTCATACTTGAAGCCCTAAACCCCAATGGGAAAGTATTTGGAGATGAGGCCCTTGAGAGATAATTAAGTCATGAGGGTGGGGTCCTGGTCTGATGGAATTAGTGCCAGAAGAGATACCACAGTGGAACCTCACCATGTTGGCACCCTGATCTCAGACTTCTGTCCTCCAGAACTGTCAGAGAATAAATGTCTGTTGTTTAGGCCACCCAGTCGATGGTATTATGTTATGGCAGTCCCAGCAGACTAAGACACCTCCATAGTGTTAAATGTTGAAATTTTGAGCCTATGACATCAGAAAGAATATTATTACATAGAGAAGTGTCATGTTCCAGTACAGTTTATAGCACCTCACAAATGTTGAGACATTTAACATTCAATTAAGTCCACAAAATCTTGTTAATTCTCCCTTGGAAAAATTTCTGGCATCTTCCAACTTTTCTGTCTTCTACAGCTATGCCCCTATAATAGCCTCCTACGTGGTCTCCCAGCTGCCCATCCTGTGTCCTCAGGCAGTCAGTCACAGAAGCCCTACTATCCCTCTCCAC
Source organism: Globicephala melas (assembly GCF_963455315.2). Taxonomy (NCBI): domain Eukaryota; kingdom Metazoa; phylum Chordata; class Mammalia; order Artiodactyla; family Delphinidae; genus Globicephala; species Globicephala melas. The sequence continues at coordinate 102,528,789 of NC_083318.1, read as the reverse complement.
GGCCATCAGTTCACCAAAGGTGAAACACGAAGATTCCCTGGTAAGAATCCTAGTTCCAAATGGATAAAGGTTTGAAGCATCTGTATACCTGAAATAATTGCGTTTTATTAAAACTGTCACAATGGGCGGAACCATAAGGAAGTTTTAGTGAGCGCTTGTTTATGTAGACACTGCTGGCTGACTTCCCTTCCTACTTTTCTGTTCCTTACCCATACTCCTCTCAAACACACACCTCTTGCTTAATCATGCTTTGTAAATAATAATATATGTGTGACTAAGAAAATACATTAAGATGTAAACATTAAAAATAAAACATCAAAAAGGACTTAGCATTTCTATCAAGTTTCGTAGTTTTTTCAACTTGGACTCTCCGAACTTTGATTTTAATTTCTCTTCAGTATCTACTATCATCTCTGGTCAAGGCACCCATCCTTTTTCTGCTAGTCTCCACTTTCTCCACCCCCCTACCTAGAACATTTTCATGTCTACCTTCTGTGCTTTACTCATGCTCTTCTCTCAACCTGGGATGCCCTTCCTCTCATCTTCTATTGTCAACATTTGACCCAATCTTAAAGCTCAAACTTTAGCTTCTTTGCCATTCCTTTCCTCAGAAACTAAGCCCAGATGGCTCCCATTTTACCTAATTTGTTAACCTCTCTTCTAGAAAATTTGAACATATTTATATTATCTCATCTGCTATCTATTGTACAACTGAGCTTATTGCCATAGCATTGTGCTATGATATCTAAGGAATGTTCACTGGTTTCATGCATGTCTTTTTTTTCTGCACACAACTAGATATTTAAGCTCCTTGAATACAGACACAGGGGGACATTATTCTTCATAACTTCTTTAGAGAGTAGCCCAATGCTGAGGATAAAGTAATTCTCTGTATACAATAGTCAATAAATGTTTGTTAATAGTGCAAATGCATGGCGGCTGATTACCTGAGTTGGAAAACAACATAAAACTATAAAACACTTTCCTCACTAGTTGATCTTGATTTATCTTCCAATGACCTTCTATGGCTCAAAGGGGCCTTTTCTTATGCTTTCAACTGTAGTACATTCATTATCCATTGATAATATCATCCTAGACTACATCCAAACTGCACTCCAAATACATCCTACTAGGAAAGTTCTTCTGTCATTACCCATCCCTCTCACTGCTGAGGACAAGGAGGTCCTCAACACCTTGATAAATGCTCTGTTTGTGTCATCATTTCTGCACAGTATCCTTTTATATAAGTCAACAAGGGACTCAGGAAGCTCCTGCATCTGCCCAGCTGACAAAGCAGCCCCTGCATTAGTCATGAAGATGACTGGTTGAGTAATTTTATTCACAATGAGTGCAATCAAGTTGTGAGTTCAGTTGAAAAAAATTGTTTGAGAAATAAAGAGCTTGAACATGTGATGTCAGTGAACCCTTTCCAACAAACTAAGTTGCTATTTAATGCAAACTTTAAAAATGTATAAAAGGATACCTAACTTAAAAGAACACAAAACCATTATAGGCATTAAAAGTGGAGATGAAAGTGTGTTAGCAAAGGAATGGAAACAAACCATGAATCTGAAATGATTCAGATAAATCATTCAGCTTATTGGGTTCTGAATAGGGTTGATATTTCTTGAATATACATCTGTCTTTTCCTTATTCAATTGGTAAAAATATTGTGTAAATGTATTTCTTCCTACTAAGTTACCAATCTGAATGCTAGACTCTAGTAAAAGCTGATGATGTAGCAGAAAAAAGCAAATCTATTCAGTATGTATTCTCTTTTATGAACTTTAAAATCAGGCATTTTAGCACTCGTGTTCAATAAAAATAAGAAGATGTTGGGCCCCAAATGAGATCCATCACTCTCAGCTTAATTCATGTATTCTGAAAAATTAAAATCATCCTAATATCTGGCAATGCTAGTTTTTCTCCAAAATGCTACATCATCCTTTATCTGTATACGTCTAAACATAGAAGAAAAGGAAACTGTCCATTCTTCTGGTTGACAAACTATTTGTAACTTTGTCAGTATATTTCCTTCAGGAAGATAAATTCAAGTTATACTCTATCAGTATATTTCCTCTATGGAACTGTATTTGCTTTTGAGTACCATATATGTTGGAGATGGGTGGTAGGGAGTAGCAAACACTGCGTTATATATTATACCAATTAATTTGCTCCCTTTCAAATAAAACTAAGAGGAAATTAAATGGATTTACTCTAATGAATATTAAGTTATATCAGTTAATTTGAAAACATTCATCTCTAATTTATTTGACTTCCTGCTGTTACACACCATCAAATGACTTAGGTGTGATATACTTAGCTTCAGAATTTTAATATATTAATTTCAATATTTCAGGGTCAGTGATAATCAAAGAGACCACAAATCCTTCATCAATTTCCACACTTGCTATTGCAGTGGGGTTTTAGCTCAAAATAGAAGGTTGCCAGTTTATAAAGAGATACTTCAGACAAGAACTTGATTTTTTTTCATCCATGGTACAAATAAGAAAAGTTTACCTGATTACACTAAGGTATGTTTCAGTTTTTAACCTTTCTCAAGTGGATAAATGAACCAGAAGTAGCTAAATTCTTTCTGTGCCCATGTTATAGACAAACATCTTAGGTGAACACAAACCCTGTCTTTACTATGCATCTCCCATGGCCTAGGAGAATATGAGCCATGGTCTTTTGAAGGAGGCAGAGAAATAGCACAGTCTTGTATCAGCATCATTTTACTTTTATGTAGAGATGGATAAATGCAGAACAAAAATATTGATTTGCTTTACTTTTCACTGTGGGAAGTACAAAATAAGCCAAAAATGCATATATAATATTAAGAGCTTACAGTGGAGATGACGTCTGAGGGTTTGGATTCTCTGCTAAAATCCCAAATAAAAACCTATAGGTTTGGCTTAAAATACATCTTGGGGTATTAGGCAATCATTTTACCTTCACACTAATTGTTGTTTTCCTTACTGAGCTAAACACTGGCTTTGTATTTAGTTACCTACCTTTAATACCTTGTAAAAAACCTGACCACTCAGTGTATGATGTGTGGGGCTACGTCACTATTTGAGGAGATTTATTTAAGACAAGAATCATAGCTGAATATCAATACTGAGATGAAGATGCATCTATGTAATTAGGAAAGGGAAGAAAATTCTCTAATATTTACATATACTTGTCTAACATCGTCTTTCTTTGTAGCCTGAAAGCGAAACTGAAAAAAATGCATAGTTATATATATATGTAACTGTATTTATGCATGTATACATTTAGTATGTAAAACACATATACACACATGTACACACACAGTAGGAGCAGGAGACAGAGAAAGGCAGAGACAGATATAGCTTTTCTTTAAGGTTAAGGAGGAGCCTTTTCCCCATGTATCCAAACAGTACATTTTCTAGTCCTTTACAGATTACAGAAATCAATACCAGCAGTACTATAATCTTCAATCACAATACGAAAACCTAAATTCAAAAAACAGTGGCACTGCTCTAGCCACCTGGCATCCCACTGGTTAGAAAGATGGATAGAACTGCTGTTCCACTGAGCTTATGTTCGGCAGAATCGGTGGGTTCTGACTTGTGCTCCTGACAGCCTTGATTCCTGGTGCCCTGTTCTTCCAGCACTGCCTCGTTGATCTTTAAGTCCCTCCTGTAATAACAGCTGATGAGTCTCTCCTATTTGAGCAATCCTGTAGTTTCTCAGAACTTAAAGAAAAACAAAAGCCATGTATAAATAAACAAATAAGCCAGGTAGTGCACCAACCTGTTTCCCAAACTAAGTAACTTCTCTGCAAAATTTCAAAACTTCTTCCTACTGATTTCTCCCTAAACAAAAATTTTCATTAAAATTATCAATCTCTCTATCTATCTACCAGTCATCTATCTATCTAATTAGAATTTTGGAAATTGTTCTAGAAGTTGATAAATGTATGGTCCTTTCCCCCAGTCCCATCTCTACACTGACAAGGAGCAACACCTGGCGAGAATGCGAAGAGGTTAGTGGAAAAATTTCTACATTGGGCAAGGGCTCTTTCACCTATTTCCTAGTAAAAAATCTTTCTGAAAAAAATTGCAATGCCCATATCTGGTGGCCAAATGTCGGAAGCAGAGAAGACTAATTGACTGATACAATAACTTTGGTAAAAATTGTTATCCTCTTCTTTTAAAGCATTCCCCACACTCCCTGCTGGGTGTAGCTTTATAATTTAACATACTAGAGAATAGAAGTGTGCTCCAATTTCACAAGTATATTTGGATTTCAAAGTTAGGTTCTCTTTTTCAATAAGCAACCAGGCTTAAGGACTTGTTTAATGTATGCAGAGGATTCTTCACAAAGTGGAGAATGAGAGGGCAGCTCACACACACACATAGCTCTCTAGCCTGTCAGTATTGTTTGTTGCAAGATATTCTGAGTAACCTTTCCAGTACTATATACCTCCCTAGAAGTTAATTTGGGAGTTTTCATTAAAAGTCACATCAATAAAAGCAGTCACCAGGGGCTCAATTTTCTTGGTAAACAATTCTTTGGCATGACCTGTTCTGGAAAACTACAAGTTCCTAAGCTTATATGTATTTGTTGCCTCAAAGAAGTTTGATAATAGAGCATGTTCACTTCACACACTGAATTTAATAAATTTTTAGATTATAATCTAATAGTGCCCTTTTCTCTAGTAAATATTTGCTCCATTTTCTTTATCCCTTACTGACTCATTATTATTTCTTGTACCATCATTTAGTGTGATAAATATGGGTATAAATTCTTTGGCACTCTTCCCATCAAGAGATGAAGTGTTTGGCTTTTCCCTTAAATATAGGTGGGCTCTATGGCTGCTTTGAATCTGTGAAAAGATTGTCTATTGGGACCCTCTCTGGGAGCCCTGATCCTCTATAAAAACCTACCAGGTATCCTGAGACAGCTATGCTAGAGAGCTCACACCAGGTGCTCCAATCAACAGACATGACTGAGCCCAGCTGTCTGCACCTAGGTGTCAGACATGTGAATGAAGCTGTCTGAACCGTCCAGACCAACCCATCCACCAAGAATACCACCAAGCGACTTTGGTTGCTGTCAATGGGGGCAAAAGAATCGTTCAGCCAAACTGTCCAAATTTCTGACCCAGGAAAACATGGGATATAGTAAAATGGTTATTGTCTTGAGCTTCAGAATTCTGGGATAGTTTGCAGTGATACATAACAGAAGCATAAAGCGGTACCTGGAATTCAATGGCTATTGTAACAAAAACCTAAAATATGTAGCATTGACTTAGGCAGAAGCCAGAAGGGCTTCAAGGAGACTTCTGTTGGGGGTTGGGGGCATGAAAGACAGTGAGGAAATTGGAAGATGGAGAAAAGATAACCCTAGTTATGCAGTGGCAGAGTATTTGGCAACACTGTACCACTGATAAGGCATAAAAAAATACATACCTAATGAACTGGTAGATTTCACTAAGATTTTCAGGCAAAGTGTTGAAAGTGCCAACTGTTTTCTTTTATCTACATATGATAATGTATGGCTAGAAAAAGATAAGCTAAAAAAACTACTATAAAGAAGACTTAGAGAGAATATAAAGAAGGCAAGACCTACTAGTAAAACTGTTTTTGTAATCTCCAGTTTCTCTAGGCAACAAAAGATCACAAAGTAAGAAATAGCCTCAGGGCAAACAGTAAATCCAGAAGACCACCAGTCAAGTAGTAAACATCTCAAAAGTGTGGTCGAAAGACCCTTCGTTGAGACCTCAGAAGGATTCAAGGGTATGCGGTAGAGCATCTGAGAAATCTCAGGGACATGACACTCAGACCCTTTTTTCTAGTTAAGAGAGCCTCTAAGAATCTTAAGGCTTTACGTTGTAGGCCATCAACTAAACAAAAAGTCTTCTAAAATGCTTAGGGCCTTGTCCGTCAGCACTCTGATTCTCCATCCAAGGTATAGAAAGAACTAGCTCAGAAAGAAATGTGGATGTAGCTTTTGTCTAATCAAATGAATTATAACATGATACACTGAAGGCCCTTTTAGAAGAAATTATATATAACATTTTAGAAGAAATTGTAGCAGCTTGGACAGACAAGGAGAAGCTACAGCATAAAATGAAATGGTACCTGTGATTCTCAACCTTCTACAGCATAGGAAGCAGGCTAGAAGGCCATTTCAAGGAGCACAGACCATTTCTCATGTCAAAGAATGAATGACGTTGGAGAGTAGAGATATATAGATATGGGAGTTGTTCTCTGGATGTAATTACAATTTTTAAAAATTAAAATGTAATGTTTTATCACTAATCATCATGGAAATGCAAATCAAAACCACAATGAGCTATCATCTCACACCTGTTAGGATAACCATTATTAACAAACAAAAAGCAAACAAACAAACGAAAACAAGTATTGGTGAGGAAGTGGAGAAATTAGAACCCTTGTGCACTTGCACTGTTGGTAAAATGGAAAATGGTATAGTCACTGTGGAAACAGTACAAAGATTTCTCAAAAATTAAAAAGAGAGTTACCGTATGATCCAACAACTCCAATTCTGGGTATTTATTCAAAAGAATTGAAAAGAGTATCTCAAAGAGATACTTGTACTCCCATGTTTATTGCAGCATTATTTACAATAGCCAAGAGGTGGAAATAACCTAAATGTCCATCAATGGCTAAATGGATAAAGAAATATGATATATATGTACAATAGAATATTACTCAGCCTTAGGAAATAGAAGATTTATATATATGCTTCAACATGAACAAAATTTGAGGACATTATGCTAAGTGAAATAAGCCAGTCACAGAAGGACAAGCACTGCATGATTCCACTTATATGAGGTATGTAAAGTAGTCAAACTTATAGAAGCAGAAAGTAGAATGGTAGTTGCCAGTGGCTGGGAAGAGGGGGAATCGGGGAGTTGCTGTTTAATGGGTGTAGTGTTTCAGTTACACAAGAGGAGAAAGTTCAAGAAATCTACTGTGTAATATTGTGCATAGAGTGAACAATACTATCCTGTACACTTCAAACTTCATTGAGAGTAGCTCTCATCTTATGTGTTTTTATCACAATAAAAAGTATTTAAAAAGGTAATATGTTCGAATATTACTAAGTGTGACAACCTTAAAAGATTTTATAATAATCCAGGGCCCCTATTCTAACAGAGGCCATGTTTTAATAAAAAATTAGGTCAAATTTTTTTTTTAATAAGTGGATGAGTTAAGAGTTAAATGAGCAAACAACTGGAAGATCATGGTCTAGACCTGCCTATAAAATGAGGTTTTTAAGAGCATATTTTTTAACCTTCATGGACAAGGACAGAATTGCATAATTCCACATCATTACAATTGTGAGAGAATTTATGTAAGCATGTACTGACAGACAGGAAGTTTTCTAATGGACATAATATAGATTTCCTCCCCTGTCATCCTCCTTAACATACCCCAAGTTATATCTATACAAACTGCCATTTTTTATTATCGAGACTCATTGCTTCCTATTTACCCCAACCTCTGTCTCTGTCTCTGCCTCTGTCTGTCTCTCTCTCTTTGCCCTTTACACACAAACACACACACAGTTGAGGGAGGTGAGAATTGGTAACAAAGTCAAGGGAAGTGAGGGGTAGTGGGCGTACCTCATCTAAGCTCTGAACCCCAATTTGTGGATCAGCATAGCTACAGAAACCTATAATTCTCTCATTTCTTGGAGTGTAGCAGGCAGAGAAGGGAGAGGGATTTTTCTGGCAATGGGAGATTCATGAGCAAATACATATTATGTGTCTTTAAAATGCTTAACAGGGCTTCCCTGGTGGCGCAGTGGTTGAGAGTCCGCCTGCCGATGCAGGGGACACGGGTTCGTGCCCCGGTCCGGGAAGATCCCACATGCCACGGAGCGGCTAGGCCCATGAGCCATGGCCGCTGAGCCTGCGCGTCTGCAGCCTGTGCTCCTCAACGGGAGAGGCCACAACAGTGAGAGGCCTGCATACCGCAAAAAAAAAAAAAAATGCTTAACATATTAGATAAGCATGAGATCCACTGGCTACATTGATGAGAAGCACGAGCAATGCTACTTCTTGAGCAGGTAGTTGTTGAAGGAAAAGTTTCTCTCTATCTTGCCTCCTTTGCCCAAAGTCCAATACTGTTAAGGTAATCGATGTAGTTTTCATAGTGCCTGCTTCTGAAGGTCTATCAAGAGGAGGTGAATGTGCTATGCAAGCAAGGTTCAAAGAACCACATAAAGTGGCAGGAATATTTTTCTCTCGACTATTCAACTCCAACCTTGAACTTTTGCAGTCCTTGAAGGCAACGTCTTGAGTTCTGTTTCTGGAGGCTAAACTGATGATTGTGCATTTCCATTGCACCTCTAACATCTCTCTTCTTGCTGGTTCCCAAAACAATGCAGTTTGGTCTGCATCGTGTCCATGTGAGAAGTCCACTAGAGCTGGAAGAGTCAGAATGGCTGCCTTTGATTTCCCTCAGCTTATTCTATAGGGTTCACAGGATGAAGCCTTGTTGCCTCTGTTTTGTAAAAATGCGTAAGTCTGAGGCAATGCAAACCACTGCTATTCCCATTCAGGTAACATACTAAGGCTTTCTGGTAATATGGTAAACTAGCATATATTTTCAAATTAGAGCACTCTGTTGAATTAACTGTAAAGTCACACAATATAAGTAATCAGGGATACTTTGTGGCTGTTACATTTCTGTACATTGTTGATTTTAATGTAGTGACAGTGGACCATTGATACTGGTACTTAGAGGACACTGTCCTACTCAGCTTGGTGAATGCTTCCTGAAAAAATCCTCTTTTAGGGTAGAGTGAAACATTGTGGTTAAGATCCCAGACTTGAATCAGACAGACTGATTTTTAGGCTCTATAGCAGTTCCTGACCCTGAGCAAGTCTCTTAACTTTGCCCTCATTTCTCATGTATAAAATGAGAATCACAGTAGTACCTATAATCTACAGGTATTTTAAGTATTAAAATATATACTTCGTATAAATTCTTTTGAACAGCACCCAACCCATAGTAAGTGCTCAATAAATCTTAGCTACAATATTTCATTTATTTTTCCCTATTCTTCTACAAGAAAGCTTTTTGTTATTGAATTGAAAGTACCATTAAGATGGAAATAAAGGCATGAATAGTAAACACATACCAACAAGGCTGATCTATAACTTCTCCCCAACTTGGAGTGTTCAATTTTCTCCATGAAGATCATGTAGGAGCTGTTACTTGTTATTTTGCATATGGGATCTGAACACACAGATTTTTAAAAAATTATTACATATAGGTTTCATACATACAAATTCCTTGGCCTCCTTCCTACCTTCCTAGAAAAGGTGGGCACTGTCTGGGGTAAGCTTGTCATTTCCAGATGCATTCAGAGAGCTCAGTGAAGCTGTTATCTCCTACTGACCAGCCATGTCTGGCTCCAGTGTTCCAAACAGGAAAAAGGCCTGGGAGGGAAGTGGAGCGCTGAATGTCACATGAGTTAACGAAGGCTTTCTTGCACTTACATCATATTTAATTGTATCAAGTGCTGTTCATTATGTGGTTGGGTTTGTGGTACTTCCTGGAGGGAGGAACATGGAAGAAACTTACCAGCATCTGAAACAAAACCAGGAATCTCTGTTCAGTGGGAACCTCAAATTAGACTTGAGTCACAGGATTGTCAAGTTGCTCAGGCTGCTTAGAGCACAATACACATACTCGTATCCCATCTCATTGTCTAATACAAAAGGGGAAAGACACTCTCAGAAAGCAAGATTTGGGAAGAGTTAGGACATCATCTTAGTTTCAAGTCTTAAAATTATCATGGAAGTTCTTCTACATATTTGAAGGCTGTCTGTTGAGTTTAGAGAAAATTCTACAGTAAGTCTTACATAAAAGTTCTGGTGTATTCATGCAAGACACACTCCTGGATGCCAGCACCATCCTTTAAACAAGATGTGCTCTGAGAATCCTCCCTAGAGTATTTATGCTTCACTTTATCTTTAGGAAAGCATCAGGAAAATATAAAGAGGAATGCTTATCACTGAGATTTTTTTCATGGCTGTTAGAGGGGACTGTGGGGAGCTTATGAGACTCAAGATATACATCCTAACTCATGATATATGCAATGTTATAGCCATCCAAACAATGAGGAAGAGAGAGCTATCCATGCACATGGGTTCAGAACCCTTCAATCTTATTTCACCCCTGCCACGTGACTACCTGTGTGACTCTGAGTTGGTCACTTAACCCCTCTGAATCTCAATTTACTTTGAAACATGTCAAAACAACACTTAGCTCACAAATTTCAAATACTGTGCAAGTACATACTAGGAGTAGGATGCTATGTGTTGGGATGAAGAAGCCATAGTCCCTATCCCCAGGAACTTACAGTCTAGGACCATCAAAAGTTGAATGAGAGAAGATACATGAGACTTCTTTGGTACATTTTTGGCTCTCAGTATTAATTCATTTCAATTTAGTGATAAAATTCCAAATCTGTAGTTTACTTTGGCAGTATGGTATTCAATTAAATGTTGACTATGCATTGGGTGGTAGGTAGGGCTTTCAAAAAATCATTTTTAACTGCCTTTCAGTTTCAGCTAATTAGTGTTGGGTCATGGATAGGCATGGAGGAAAAAAAGGAGCATCCACAGGGAAGGACAGAAAGGGAAACTATTGGATGTCAGTAGTTTCTTGTCAATGGGACTGTTTAAACAGAGGCCAGACAGTCATCTGGTACTGCTCATGTCAACGAGATTCATAGTATTGGAGATCACTGTGCCTGGATGTTATAGGTGTTGATGATGCACTTTTCCTGAGCTACCTCATTTGGGCCACCAGTAGGACTCTTTCATCTCCTTGGAGGGGAGTAGAATCAGAGACAGAAAACTTCACATGAGTAGCAAAGTTTAAAAGCTTCAGGCCAAGAATATGACAGAAAGTTCAATTAGGCAGAATCAATATATTTCCTCTTATCTACTCCCTATTTCCACTTTCAGCTAGATTAAAAAGAATACAAACTTGGACCTGTAATGGGAGAAAAGAACTGAAGGAAAAACAAGAGAGATAGATAATGGTAAGACTCTCAGAGAAAGGACCCTGTGTCCTGACATCCTTGAGCTTAGGCTCAAGGTCAGTTTGTCTGGAAAGCAAGTGGTAGGGTTTCTCACCCATCCCAGCATGGTGCAGTGTCTACAGAGGGTGGTATTCAGGGAGCACGGAGCAACATGCTCTTCGCATGTCTCAAAGGAAGGCACTTGAATTAGCTAAGAGTGAAGAGGGTTTGAAATGTGGGTGAGAAAGATAGAAAATTCATGGACTGAGGACCAGAGACCAGGAAGACACAGGACATTATCACAGCAGATACAAGTATGCAGAGGTGATTTCTCTGAAGAAATGATTTCCATTGCGGTGGATGCCAACGGGGTCTGGGCACCTCTCTAGATGCTACAGTGCCATGTACGTGAAAATCCTGTCTCAATTGATTGTAAATCTAAAAACAGCTAAGAATTGTGTGATTCATGCTTTGACTATCAGTCAAAATAGGAACTTGAAATTTAGATTAATACGAATTATATAAAAATGTAGTTACATTTTATTTAACACAGCATTTGTAGTCTGAGAAATTGATACTACCTAATTTCACAGTCCTTTGCCACCCAGAGTATCTACAGTTACAGACTAACTAAGCCTAAGCTCTCAGGTATTAATTGTACTCCTCCAACTGCCTTTATTATTTGCCTCTTGCTTTAATGTTTTGTTTGTGCTTTTTATTATATGACTCTTTTAAATTCTTTTTGTAACTATTATCAATAAAAACAAATTTGGGCACTGGACCTAGATCTCTTGCTGATTATGCTGAACTCTGATACTGCTTTTAACATGAAAATAACCCCTTCAAAATAATTTAGAGAAAAATAGCCTACAAAATTGAAAAATAATACATAAAACCAACACATGGTTGTCTCATGTTTGTTTTCCTGACAGTTGATAAAATGTGTCTCCCTGACTTAAACAGACTACGTGTACCCGTGGCATCACTTGTTGGCTAGTGAACCTGGGCTTTATTCCTTTTGAGGGATCTCTATTGAAATGAGAAGATCAAAGAGATTTTACCCTTGAAACGTTATCAAAGGACTCACAACAGTTCATGGTTAAAAACTCACTTCACCATCAACAGCAGCAGCAGGAATGCATACATCCTTAACGGCCTGCCAGGACCAAAGGCTAGCTGGAAATATATTCTGAATGTGAAATAGGCTAATTAAGCCCATTGTTCCCTGGCTATCACCCCAAGGAACAGCAGGGAGGTATAGGCTGCGTGCCTAACTAGGTTGAATGGCAAACTTGAATCCCCTCGGCCCCACAAGTGTGCATATAAAACATGGACTGTCTGCCAAGGTCAGGGGTACAAGATAAATCTCTGTGTATAAACATAAAAATGGGGGATTAAAAGCTCATTAAGATGTTGTGAGGAGGATAAAGAGAAAAGACCAGAGCAGAAGGAAAAGCAATGACCCACACATGTGTCTTTTGCTAATGCCCTTTATTTAATCAAAGCTCTGGATTCAGAGGTTATCCATGCTGCTCAGCAGCAAAATTGCTTGGTGTAAAAAGCCTGCACAAAGTCACCATTTCCCCACAGCGTGAGTGCTCTGCTATGCCCCAGGAAGGGTCCTTCCCCCTGTGTGGCTGAGCCTCCCTTCTTTGAGGCCCCAGGAGGCATAGGTTCTGTTTGCTTCTTTCACGTGCTGCCCTTTCTCAGAGTGCTGGCACCTGTGCCATTTCAGGACTCTGGGATAGGAAATATGGGAATCCTTCCCTTAACATGCTATTATACTTCAAAACAATGACTTCAGCTGACAGAATTAAAGGGCAGTATATTTAGGGAACAAGATGGCATCGCTGTGTTTGCTTTGGTTAAGACTTTCACAGATGAATAGGCGAGCTTGGCCCCCTCCGGCACGACGCTGTCTGGTCTTCCCCATAACCCTGCCCCTCACTCTCGCCAACTCCAGACCTAGGATATGCACTGCCCGTGCCAACAGTGGATCCTTGGGAGCCAAAAGTTCACCAGCTAACCACCAGCTAACAGTAGGAAAACCAAGGCAAACGCTTAGGTTTCTTGGCTCCTCGTTCAGTGCTCTTTTTCCACTTTCCTGGAGTTCTAACTCTCCACTCACCCAACACTCTTAACTTTGCCCGTGACCCCCCAGGTCCCAATTGAACTGCAGATGTAAACACGAATCTGGGGGAGCTGGCTTAACAGCGGTTGCTGAATTCTAATGAAAAAATCAGTCCACCATTTAGAGGATTTTGCAAGATGATCTCTCAGGGTTCCGGGAATATGAAAGGCAGGAGAAAAGCAAAATGTCAGCACTAATTTGATACGGCTTTTTGTTGAATGCAGAAGTGTTCATTAAAACCTTAAACAGGTGGCAGGTTTGGCAGCTCACTGTGTGCATGCTCTGGACAGATTTATTATGCCTTTCATTTAAAAATGTTTATGCAAAAACAGACTCGGTGAGATAAATGATCTTGTTCACAAGAGCATTCTGTTCAAGGCTGCTATGATAACTGCCATATCAATCAAATTATGCAATGAAAACTTACCATCAATTTTATAATCATCATCAATTATTTGTAACTTAGGAAACTCTTCATTACTTCTCCATTTTAATTTTGCAGTCTTCCAGGCAGCTTTTACCTAACAGTGAGAGACAGGGCCACAAAATGGGGACTATATGCAGGATATCACCCCAGTTGCTGAGGTTCAGAGTGGGAGTCAGATATGCATTTCAAAGCAAACATAATTCCGTGTGAATAGTATTGGCTAACTATCCTGTGTAATGACTGAAGGTAGAAAGGAACATGTAAACATTAGGGGCATGTTGAAACATTAAGGCAGCTTCGCCTCATCAAATGAGGTGAGCCACAGGCCAAGTGAAGCTCAACATAATATCAAGTGAGGCAAAGTACACACTTCAGAGTCACTAGCGAGTCCTTAAACAATTGCAATTCCCCCTTAGCCTCACTGTTATCACCTTTCCAGGAGCTGGTAGTTTCTACTGGTGGCTTCTGCCATTTACGGAAGGTTGGTCTCATCAACTTTAAATCTTACAGGAAATTTTCTGCTAGAAGCATATCCAGAAATGATTCCCCACAAACCAGACTTTCACAGAACTTTCCAGATTCTTTTGGTCAGTGCAGTGTCTGGAATTTCACACGCATTGACCAATGCAACATACTACCAGCTACTTTCTAGTCATCTTGATCTGCTAATGTCACTTCTCACAACCACAGGATACATGCCAATTCTCCCTATAAACACACTTTCCTATAGAAAACATTCAGAGAGGACTAGGAAGTGGGGGGGAGGGTGTGATACAATTTGCATTTCTTATTTGAATTTTTGACTCACTTCCATTAGGAAAGCCCTGATTATATTCACTGTCTTAGCTGAGTATCTCAGGGACGGGTGCATCTTGGTTTTTCAGCTGGCTTCTAAGATACAATTGCATCTTTTGGTCTTCACTCCTGCCAAGGAAGGAGGCTTACCAATCTTTACTTTCTTTTTTCTCACCAGAAGTGCTCTTTCTTCCTCTATTGCAAACCACATCACGTTATCTTCTTTTCAAAACACTGCTCAAGAATAACCTCCATGCAGATTTTTCAGCCTTAACTCTCTGATTGCAAATTGTTACAGCTCCCCTCTTAGCACTTGTGAATAGGTCTGTACAACTAATTGGCTAGATGCTGATTTATTTGTGGCTATTTTTGGCTTATTTTTGTCCCCATCATCTATTAGGAATTCTCAAATAGTAACAAAACGCCTGCGTCAAGGCAGATCCTTCAGGTTAATTCAAGAGTCTTGAAATGTTAATAATTAGTTCAAGGTTCACAGTGTTAATAGGCATATATCCTGCAGAGACAATATTATGCAAACTGATGCATCTTTTATGACAATGAAGGGTGTCATTAACTCATCAGTTTTCACTATTAGACTGTCAGAAGAATTTCAGAAAAACTGAGTTCAAATCCCTGCCATCTCTGCACTTACTAGCTTTGTGATTTCAAGTCACATATGGTCGTAGATGAGGTACAGCTTTTTTATCTACAGAATTTGCAAAATAACATATGCTATGGCCACTTTTAAAAGGAGGTTGACTTAGATAAGGTATATATGCATTTATTTAGTACAGTATAAAGGAAAATATAATATTGTTACAACCACATACTGAAGAGATTTTGCTTATTCTGGGATAGGTGATAAAATGGCACAATTGACATAATAGTCTTAAAAGGATGAGTACACCTTTGACAGTGGACGATAAATAATCTTAGTTTAATATTGAGAGAGGTCATTCAGCAAGACGAGTTGAATTTGCCTGCTTAATCCCTTATAATTAGTCTGGTGATAACAGAAATAAAACCTGCTACTTCTGCTAGAGCAGTGGTTCTTAAAACATGACCACTGGTCCTGCAGCACCAACAGCATCTAGGAACCGTATTAGAAATGCAAATTATCAGGCTCTACCCGAGACCTACTGAATCCTGTTTCCAGCAGATGAATGCTAAAGATGAGAACCACTGTCCCAATCTGTAGACTGGGGTTTTACTTCAGATGCTGCTAAATTATTGGGTAAACTTGGAGGCCAGGCTATGACAGGACCTCATGAGATTCTGTGCATTAACATCAACTCACTTTTTCAGATTTTCAATCAATGCAGATTTCTTGCGCTATTATTTCCATTCAATATAAGCTGTGAAACAAAATGTGACTTTGTCAACCTCCATAAGTCTTTTTTGTACAAGTAAATTCACATATCTTTTAAAAAGAGCATGGCCAGATCAGGGAACCAGATTTAAGGGTCCTAAAAGTATGGCTCCTGCAGTTACAAGGGAAAAGTCTCTGACTTTAGGTGACTAAGTGCACGAGACCAAGTTTAGCCATCAACGGTAGAGTAACTCAAGACACTGCTTAGATTCCCCTGCTTGTAAAGTGAAATGGTTGTAATAAAATATTCTCTAAGCACTTTTCCAGCTCTCCCTGTTTGAACTGAAGTCTTCTTTCTAATTTCTTTCTCTTTCACTCACATCCTGAAAATTGCACTCAGAATAGAACAGAAGGCATAAAAGAAAGGCCAGAGAGAGAAACACTGAGAAGTTTCACTTCCCACACCATGAAGTAATTGAAATAAAATCATAAAAAGTAATTAAAATTCAGCTGTGAAATAAATGTGAAACAGTACCAAATTTTAAGAATTATATGATAAATTATGTCTGTCCTTTAAAAGGAAGCTGCACGTAGGTGAGTGCAGATGCCTTGCAGGCTTTCTGTATCCTTATAAAGGGGGAGGAAGAACTGTCCCAAATAAGGACAGTACAAGTGCAGGTGTACAGCAGAGAATCTTCCAATCCAGGTCACCAAAGGGAGGAACAACTTAAACAAAAGGAAGGGCAGAGGTCAACACAGCTGCTACAGACTGAACATGTTTCGTGTATAAGCGCATCTTTATCTTATTAAAGGAAAATATCTTCTCCAGCTTCCTCTATCAAAAACACACTACAGGCCATTGGCAAGCTTTGCAAAGGTGAAACTCACACTCCTCTGAGTCCAGAAAGGAGAAATTAACTAAATGTCTACAAAAAAATCCAGTGCCTTAGAGAAAGGATGACATAAATTCAAAGTATTATTAAAATAGCATGCTATTACACCATTATGGCTGCAGAACATCAAACTATCAGACATGAAGAAAATAAGCACTCAGTAGGGGAGATATTTAATTACACAAAGAGACACAACTGTCCTCTGAATGCTCAAATTCAGTATTTTCCATTTCCACTTTCCAAGTGTCTTTTAAATAAAGTTTTCCACCAATCCTCATCCTGATTGAGACTCAGCAGCAAATGCTTCCTTGCCATGGAGATATCCACACAGCCAGCTACTTCCTGGAATTCTTTGCATTTGTTCAGTGATATATGCAGCATATTCTGCCTTTCAGTAGAGGCCTCAGCAGGTATTCATTTTTACAGACAATGCTAGTCTTCAAATAATTTCCCAACCTCAGAAGTCAGCATCAGAAAAGTTTTACAGAAAGGTCTACTTTCAACCACATAAACGTACTGCAGCATGGAAAAAGTGATTTCCAGAAGAAAAAGAAGTGTCTTCTTAACAGATATAGATGCCCTGTACTCACAGATCCACCATAAAAGGCTGTAGCAAAACCTCTGTTTATATATAGCTCCCAGCTTCCTCATCCACAAGCTTTGTTGGATCATTTCTATTCATTCACATATTCATTAGCTTACTCATATTTTCATTTGACAAATATTTATTTCACTGCCTACTTGGAGCCAAGTTATTGGAATACAGAAATGTAGTATCATTTTTGATTTCTTGGAAAGAAAGAAAGAAGCAAATATAATATGATAATTTTTATAATGGATCTGTGGACAAAATACAGAGGGAATGCAGAAAACAGGCCATTTAATTTTGCTGGGAGGGGCAGAAAGGCTTAGGGAAAGCAAAGCTTAGAAAGACAGGCAGAATGATTCAAGGAAAGGGCAGTCTAGTCAGAGGGAATGTCAGTGCAAAGGCACTAAGATAGAAAAGAAAAATGTATTCCCCAAACTAAAAGGAGTTCAGTATTGATGAAGCAAAACTATAAAGTGACATCTGAGATGTCCGAGGCAGGGGACAAATAATGAAGGGCTCTGTATGTCATGCAAAGAAATTTAGATTTTATTTTGTAGGACAGTTGTTCTTAACTGGGTATGTCCTAGAGATCCTTTTCCAAACACATGCCAGAGCCCTAACTCAAGAGATTCCAATTTCAAAGGTCTTGGGTGAAGCTTTTCATCTGTATTTTCTTAAACATTCACAAATCATGTGCATGTCCCTCTTTTAGAACTGCTTTAGGTCCTAGGAAGCACTAAAGGATGGTGAACATGGGAAAGCCATGATCTGCTTGAGTGTTTGTAACTCCCTTTGTGGGGAACGTGGAGGAAATTTTGCAAGTGATACAAAGAGATTCCAGGCGAGGAATGGTTTGAGAGGCAATGCAAATTTTCAGACAAGAATGAAATAAGCCCTGAGTTAGGATGTGGCGGGAGGTAAGGCAAGTGGATTTGAAAGAAATGACGGGAATTAGATCAGTAGGAATTGATGATCTAAAATTACATTTGCTCCCTACTTTATGCTTTGGTGACACCATTCTCCAAGAAAGGAGACATAGGGTAGAAGAGAGGAGGAAGTGAGTTCAAGTTCTCATCTGTTTTGTTGATTGGGTTCAGAATGTAAATTATATAGGAGATGGAGAAGGTATTAATTTAAAATTCCCTAGCACTTTCTCCTCTGTTTGCAGTGCTGGTGATTTGGGAGTGGTTTTATTTGAGTTGGCTAACACAGCACTTATTAAGATTTCACAATTCCAAACACCATGGGCAAGCGGGCAATTCTAACAATTTATGGCAAGTAAATGTCAAATAGAATCACTCTATCTCCCTGTAAAGGTTGGGAGGATACTAGGTAGGCAACCTCAGAGAATATTCCCCACCTCCCAATCTTCTCTCCCTCTTCTGGAACAATGAGGCACCCTTGTCCATGTTCAGCTTCTTTATGCATCCAAGCAAGCTTAACAGTTTATTGGATAAAAAGTGGCTGAGTTACATAACATTCAGGTAGGAAAAATTATTCTTGGGATAGAATCAGATTTGTAGTCACCTCATCCGAACCCAGACAAAAATTATTTTCCACAGCTTCACATTCCTTCTTTCCTTCTAATTTTCCTGGCTCCCTTCTAAGAGGCAGTGCTCTGGGGATCCGTACTGCAGCCCCAATAAAGGGTGCTGACATATTTTCCTATACAAGTGAAGAACCTAGCTTGCCAACATCCTGGGTTTATTTTTCCTGAATTACTGAAAAGATCTACTTATTTGATTGTGTTTTTTGTTATAATTTTGTGTGCAGGAATAGATGCATTAAAAATTTTTTCTGTCACTATCTTCTGTGGAAAGTTCAGTCCACTAAAATATATGATTAGATTGAAATGTCTGATATATCACATAGAACCTATGTTCTGTATGTTTGAAAGTACAGAGCCAATGCAGTCTACCTTTTTACTTTTTAATCCAGATATACGTATATATATGTATATGTGTGTGTATATATATATATATATATATATATATACACACACACACACACATATATCTTTGCAGTGTCAGTGACTTGGGAGTGTTTTTATTTGAATTGGCTAAGATTGGGACTTCCCTGGAGGTCCAGTGGTTAAGACTCCATGCTTCCACTGCAGGGGGCGTGGGTTCGATCCCTGGTCGGGGAATGAAGATCCTGCATACATGCCCCACAGCGTGGACAAAAAAAAGGCACATAATCTATCTGAATTGTCTAAGATAGCACTTATTAAGATTTCATAATTCCACACACCATGGACAAGTTGCAATTCTAACAAGTTATAGCAAGTAAATTAAACACACACACACACACACACACATATATATATAAAACATGTTACATATATATAAATATTTTTATTGGTGGCCATTTCTTCTTCTTTTTCTAATGGCACTTCCTACTATCAAACACTGTCTCTGCACTTCTCTAACTTCCTCTTCTCATATGATGTCTAGCAAAACATAAAGTGTCACTGTCCTGGAGAGATTAAGATGGGCCTATTTACCTGCTACCATCCCATCTCTTCTCCAAAATCAGAGCCAAAGTAATTCTTCTGAAGTGTATATCCAACAGTTTAGTTTACAGCCTAAACTCCCACATTGTTCTCCAGATCAGTTTCTAGTTCTTTAATGTGGATTAGATCACAAGGCCCATCATGAAGGACCATTTTCCCTATACCCATAGTATCATTTCCTGAGGCTTCCCTCTCTTAAACTCAGACAAAGCAAGATATGCAAAATCTCAGGCTCTTTGCAAGGACAATCACATCTTCTCTCTTTCTAGCTAACTCTCGCTCATCTTTTGATCTCAAATTAGAGGTTATTCTTCTAGGAGGATGCCTTTAGTCCCTTCCATGTGCTTCTATCGTAATCTGTATTTGTCTGTATTTATATAGCATTTTGCAAATGCACTATAATTGTCTATCAGCTTCCCTGCTCTCTTTCATTTTCCCCATCAGCTCTTGTGGGTCTTACTCTCCTAGTAGCCCCCGTGGCTAGCTCAGAGCCTGCACATAGTAAGTGCTTAGTTACCAGCTGTGGCATAGATGAATGAATGGAGTAAAACTGTAGCTGTTTTCTGTTTTGTTTTAATTGTCTTTGATCTGACAACAGAGAAAGTTACAAATTGCAAGTCTGGTGAAACAAAGTTACAAATTGCAAGTCTATGAACAGAGGATTAGGTAAGCCAACTGAAACACTGAGGAGAAAATGGGCCAAGTGTGCTTTAATGAGACACTATACTCTGAATTCTGTTTCTTTTTACTATCGGGCTATCAAGGAGTACTACAAAAAGGACATTTTGAGAGATCATGCCAACTAGCAACTAAATAAGCCTCCAGATGCATAAATTTTCCACATTTAAAAGATCTTTAAGGTATTTTACTTAATCACTTAAGGAAAGCTTTATATTTGTTTATCCTTACTACAAACACTTTTTTGGTGTTTCCAAACTCTAACTGCAATTTAAGTGTTTTCCTATTCTTTGTTTCTAGACACAGATGAGAAAAAAACAGTAGTTACACAATTGTTGTAAACCTCAAGAAATCAGACAACAAGCCAATAAGTGGTTTAAGAAATTCTTTTCTAGAATTCTAAAAATCTAGTCAATTTTTATTCATCTTTTGTGGTAACCTTTGATTCTTTAGGACACTGGATACAGAAAAACACAAATATTAACTTACTGATACAGAATTTGGTAATATAATTTATGGATGTTAGGAGAAGAACATAAAATAAATGCAAAGCTAGACAGAACCTGTATATTTGATAAATTAAACTTTCATGTAACTTGTAGTTTCTGAAAGTCTACAAGTCTAGAGAAAGAAAGTAAAAGAAGACCACGTGATGATTTGATTAGCAAGGTGTAGTAGATTAGAGCCTATGGGCTATTTTTTTTTTTTTTTTTTTGCGGTACATGGGCCTCTCACTGTTGTGGCCTCTCCCGTTGAGGAGCACAGGCTCCAGAAGCGCAGGCTCAGCAGCCATGGCTCACAGGCCCAGCCGCTCCGTGGCATGTGGGATCTTCCCGGACCAGAGCACGAACCCGTGTCCCCTGCATCGGCAGGCGGACTCTCAACCACTGCGCCACCAGGGAAGCCCTGGGCTATTTCCTTTTTACCACCAAAGAAAAAGTTAAACCAGAAGAGTCTGGAAATTGGGTTGCCCTGCTCCTTCCCTGGTTCTTTAGAAAGATTCATTCCCCAATTACTCAATTTTAGTTAATTGTACTACTTTCCCTCCTTGCTGATTATTGACCAGTCACAATCTGTATTTCATATTTTTGACATTATCTATTCATTATATTCAATTTCAGGAAGATGTACCCACACATCAATTTTGTTATAAAACATATTTACAGCAAAGTCTGTGCATGTTCCTAATGAATATTCTAGGTTTGTAACATGCATC
Organism: Globicephala melas; assembly: GCF_963455315.2. Classification (NCBI taxonomy): domain Eukaryota; kingdom Metazoa; phylum Chordata; class Mammalia; order Artiodactyla; family Delphinidae; genus Globicephala; species Globicephala melas. The sequence goes on along the minus strand of NC_083318.1, from coordinate 102,507,199 downwards.
AATCATCCTTGTAATGTTTCTGATCAAATGTCTGTATTTAGATATCTTAGTAAGAAATAAGAAAATAGAACCCACATGCATCACAGCATTTGTCTATGACTGTTTCTATTTCTGAAGTCTTAATAAAGGTGTTATAAGTGAAGATGAATCAAAACTCTCAAAATACCAAATGGACTAGAAATTGAAACTCTAAAAATAACAGAGAAAATTATGCCTAACAACAGCTTTCTAAAGAATCCCCATGTACAGATTTTCTTTTAAATTAATTCAGTGAAGTCCCCTCCCCTTGCTGAGTTTCACCATTTCACTCCTTGCAGCCCTGGACATCTGAGTTATAAAAACCAGTAGCTGTGAACTAATTACTCTGGCTGCTTTGTTATATTTACATGCAAGATGCATTTTAAAGATATTTTAACAGTATTTGAAGAGAAAAAATGACATTTTGGAAACAAAAAAAGTGAGAAATATTGAGCAGCATTAACTAAAGTGTGAGAATTAATTCAATCACTAGCATCTACATTTTCTCTGCTTCATGGTTGGTGGGCAGGTCTAAGGTATTCACTGATTGGCTTCCTCCTCTAGAGAAAGGAATGCATGTAGGGAAAGGAAACGAATGCATGAGAGGACTAGAAACACAACTAAGTTAATTACAAAATTCAATTTTAGGCACTCAACTGCAAAGTTAAAAGACTTTAAAATCTTAGGCTAAGCAGATTCCATTTTTTCCACGTAATCCACCAAGGCTGGCTGAGAAGTAATAAGGCAAACTTCCCCACAACAAGTCAGACTGCCCGTGTAGCTGCTTGTTCAGCTGTGAGCATTCTGAACTTAGGGGAAAAAGGAAGCTATTTTGAAGGACTAATAGGTGAAAAGAAACCAATTATTCTTAGCGATAGCCTAAAAATATAAGAATATCTTCTAAGCTATCAGAAATGCTGCTCAGAGAAGTGTGTGGTACTAGGGATCCAAAATAGGGAAAGAATGTAAATGGGAAATATCCCTTTTCTAAATTCCTAAATTCTATAGGAATTTAATCTCTAAAGAAACCATTTAAAAATAATTTAAAATCAGATAAACTTTTTCATTTTTACTTTATGACATTGTAATATTTGAAATTGGTCTCTTGGAAATCTAATAGGCACCTCAAAAAGACAGAATTCCTGGTTTCACTTCCCCAGACCACTCCACTAGCAGCGTCCTCCTTGAGTTACTGGAAACTCCATCCGTCCAGTTGCTCAGGCTGAAAACCTTAGTCCAGAGTTTCTCAACTTCAGCATCATTGACATTTGGGGCTGGATCATTCTTTTTTGGAGAGAGCTGTTCTGTACATCATAGGATGTTTAGCAGCATCTCTGACCCCTGTTCAATAGACACGTATAGCATACTCCCCAGTTGTGATACCCAATATTTCACCAGACATTTTGCCAAATGTTCCCTGGGGGGCAAAATTGTCCACAGTTAAGAACCACTGCCTTAGAGTCATGACTGACTTGGTTCTCTCTCACATCCCATATAAATCTCCTAGCAAGTCCAATTGGCTCTGCTTCAGAACATACTGAAAATACAAGCATTCCTCACACCTCCACTGCTCCTGCCTTGATCCAAGCTGCCATCATCCAAATCCTGGATGACTCCAAGGGCATCCTAATCTGTTTGTTTGCTTCCACTGTTGTCCACTTTTATTCCCAACACACCAGTCAGACAGATACTATTAAATTGTTATAAACTTCTCTGCACAAAATCTTCCAATGGTTTTTCTCTCTCACAAAAAGTAAAGCCTAAGTTCTTAAAATGGCTTTTCTGATGTTGTCTCATTCTACTCCAATCACACTGGCCTTCTTGCTCTTTCTGGCATGTTTCAGGCAGGATGCTGCCTCAAGTATCCACTGTTTCCTCGGCCTGGCAGGCTTATCCCCTCAAGTCTTTGCTCAAATGTCACCCCCCTCAGTGAGGCCATCCCTGACAACTAGATTTGAAAAGACACTTCTCTCTGCCCCTACTCTCTACCCCTTTTCTTGGTTTATTTTCCTCCAAAGTACTTATCATCTTACTGTATCATTCACTTATTTTGTTCATTATCTGGTTTTTCCACTAGGTTGTATGCTTCATGATGATAGGATTTTCTACTTTTTTTCACTAATTTATCCTCAGGGCCAAGAATAGCTCCCAGCACATTATTGACAGGCTCTGAATCAAAGTGAATTGAATGAATGGCCTCTCTAGGATTATTATTAGAGACTCTCAAAGGGATTTTGGGGGATTTTCAAAACCATTTATTTACACTTGGTTATTCAATTTAGAGAATGAAAATGTAAATATTTTGTTTGTAAGAGTTTCAAAATTTTGAAACTATTTTCAGGTCTCAGGATAACTTTTCTTATAGTGCCCTTGAATTTGACAAGCAAGGTGATACAAATTTTTGCCCTCACACTTACAGAACTTCAAGGAAATATTTTCAGATTTTCTTATGCTTATTAGTTAAAACTTCACAAATTTTTAGCAAAAATCACTTACTCAAAATTGAATCAATATTTTTAATGCAACCTAGAGCCACAAATTTCTTCATTACTTCATTCAACCTCCATCAATTTTTAAATCTCAACTATGTGTAAAATATAATGCTTGATTTTACCAAATAATTCATCTTACAATGGAATAAAACTCAACTTGAGGGAACTGTACTCAATATCTTGTAATAACTAATAATGGAAAAGAATCTGAAAAAGAATATCTCTGAAAAAGAATATATATATATATATATAAAAACACAACTGAATCACTTTCCTGTACACTTGAAACGAACACAACATTGTAAATTAACTATACTTCAATTAAAAAAGAAAGAAAAAAAAGAAAATTCAACTTCATTTTCTACTAGGAAGTTTTTTCCCTTGCTTTGTCTTGGATGACCTCAGCTGATAGCAATGCTATTGTCTACCTTGGGACCATTCTTCCCCTGTTAATTCTTTTTCTAAATCAAAATATCCTCAATTGCTTGAATGTTTAAAGCACTTGGGAACAGTTTAATTTTTCATGTGGTTTGTTTATGAGGGAATTTATTTAATTTTGATTACTTTTATTCTTAATTTTCTTTTGTGTTGAATATAAGAGGCTGGAGGGCTTGACTTTCTCTGCTTACCTCACTGGCCGGGTAAGCCTGTCTTTCCCACGTGTGTTTGCCAACACCATATTCACAGAGCCAGTTAAAAGGAGCTCTAAGACTTGGCCAACCACAGAGAAGAAAAATGTCTTCAACGATACCCCATGGCCCATATTTATGACTAAACTATGTGAGAACATGCTAATATTACTATGAAGATGGTCCTGGGAAAATTAGTCTACATGTTATGATGCTGAACCAAATTCAGAACCAAATTTAGTCTCACGTAATGGGATACTTTTACATTCAGAAAACCAATGCAAAACAAGTATTTTTTGAGTGCTTATTGTGTGCTTAATTCTATATTGGAGTGGCATTTCACTATAATAACTTGGGATTCAAATAATATTTATAAAAATGTATCTATTTTGTCCAAACAATAACAGATTGACAATAGAAGTTTTCACTAGAATAATTTTCTACCAAAAGGTTAAGAAAAACTTTCTGAGAAGCTCTTTTAATTGGTTTTTATGGCAAGAACCCTATGAGTGCTGAACTTTGTCTCAGGGTCTCAGATAATAAATTTCAAAGAAAGATCAGCTACATATTCCTTCAAATTTAATAATTTTGCTTTGCTTACTGATGAAAAAGGGATTAGTAGATCCCAGAGTCCCAATATTGATAGTTTGAAGTTTTTTATAATTATTTAAAATATACTCTATAGACACTTTATGCAAGAGCAATGGAAAGGAAAAGAATTTGCTCCTCCTTTTGTCAGTGGCAAAAAGAAAGTCTTGACAAATTGGCCAGTGAGAATGCAATTGTAAATGAAGAATAATTAGAGCTGTGACATTTTGTAAAACTTGTATTTTGTAGTTATTATCTACCTCTGAAGTATTTGTACTTTGCCAACCAAGTGAGAATATTATTTCCTTGTGAAAGTGCCTGGAGTCATTAATTTCTCTAATACCCTGTCCCCGAGGGAGAGCAGGCAGACATGAAGTGTTCGAAAGATTACTCTGTTTTGACCGTTTTCCATCCCAGATTTCTTGAGATACTTATGGAGAGTTTCATTGCTGGCTAGATATTAAAGATTCACTGTTAATTTCAGCACACAAGTTCTGAGAAGGAAAGGTTAAAAGAGAAGAAGGTATTTCTCCTTTTCTAGCAGAGTTCCTTCTTACATTTATGGAACTCTAAAGGAAGAACAAAAGTAAGCCATTTAGAATGCATTACTGGGACTTCCCTGGTGGCGCAGTGGTTAAGAATCCACCTGCCAACACAGGGGACACGGGTTTGATCCCTGGTCCAGGAAGATCCCACATGCCACAGAGCAACTAAGCTCGTGCACCACAACTACTGAGTCTGCACTCTAGAGCCCGCGAGCCACAACTACTGAGTCCGTGAGCCACAACTACTGAAGCCCGCGTGCCTAGAGTCAGTGCTCCACAACAAAGAGAAGCCACCACAATGAGAAGCCTGCACACTGCAACTAGGAGTAGCCCCCGCTTGCCACAACTAGAGAAAGCCCACGTGCAGAAACAAAGACCCAACGCAGGCAAAAAATAAATTAATTACTTAAACAAAAAAACTGCATTACCTTTCCTCCAAAGGTTTCAGTGTGCCTGACAGCAATTTATTAAAACACAATCATGAGTAGGTTCAAAGAAATTATTTTTACAATCTTACAGTTACATAAGTTGAGGCTTGGAAAGATGGAGAAATTTAGCCATGGCCCAGAAAAAAATGAAAAGGCTAAGGAGCAAACAAAATACAGCCAAACTCATGTCAAAAAACAACGAGGATAAAATAAAAACAAGACAAAAATTCTCTCCTTTTATTCAGTAGAAAATTGTTCTAAAACACCATTAAAGTGTTAGATTTGTATTACTTATATCCTTTTCAATATTGACCTTATTTTGCACTACTCTACATAAGTTGCTGTAAACTTTTTTACCAACCTATACTTTGGCCAAGAATAAGTCTCAATGAACTATGAAAGGAGCAAGGTTTATTCAATACTAGGACTATTAGCTAGGCCACTATTGTGTGAAACTCACGTGACAGCTGTGGTTAAATATGGCCACAGGTCATGATTATCATGCTTGCGTTTTAAAACAGCTGATTACTTAAAATTAAGATTAATAAATCATTCATATGAGATAAACTGATTCTAAAATATTGTTATCTTTCTGTTGTTTTATGTGGTGAAGTATTTTTATGCTTAAAATATTTTAGGCAAAAGTAACAATTCTCACTTTCTTAAAGTGTCATTAAATTTTTAATTATAATTTCAAATTCAGTGGTTGCACAGAGTGTTTTTTGTTCTCATTTTATAACAGACAGTGTTTTAGAATACATTTCAGAATTGCCTGTAAAGAATATTAAGTAGTCTTGGGTTTACGGTTACCACCTTTTCTTACTAAAAGTAAATAATTCACAAAACATGCTTTGACCCAAGAATATAGGATTATAAGTGTCCATGCAGGATGCAATAGCTGTAGGCAAATTCTAAAACTGCAATTTGCAATTTGAATTTATCCAGCAGTTAAGGAAACAGCATATTTTCTCTATTGGGAAGCAACTAAATAAGAGGAGACTTATCAGCTACGGAGTGAAATTGTTTTATTTTATTCTGATAAAAATTTCAAATATTTTCTTCAGGTGTACAGTACACTTATTCTTTCAAGGCACAGTCTAACGAAACTTCATTTTAAAGATTCAATGTCTGTGATCAAGAGTTATGCATAGGGCTTCCCTGGTGGCGCAGTGGTTGAGAGTCCGCCTGCTGATGCAGGGGACACGGGTTCGTGCCCCGGTCCGGGAAGATCCTACATGATGTGGAGCAGCTAGGCCCGTGAGCCATGGCCACTGAGCCTGCGCGTCCGGAGCCTGTGCTCCGCAATGGGAGAGGCCACAACAGTGAGAGGCCTGCGTACCAAAAAAAAAAAAAAAAAAAAAGAGTTATGCATAAAATTTCCTCTGGCTGTTAAACTGAATAAGTTATTAAAATGAATATGAATTAAAATTTCCTATTCAGCTCATTTTATATGAAACTTATTTTGCAGTAGCATGTCCCTAAAGGACATTACTCAATAACAATACTAAAATCATACAATTGTATAATAAACCTGGTGAAATGTCCATCAGATACGAGAGTATTCATGGAAAACAATACCTAATTGTGAGGCTATTTATCACCCTACACCCCTGAACATAGATAGCTCTTACAATGTAATTGTAAGTAACCTAGACTGAATATACTGTGTTCTAGCAAAGAATGTTCATATCTCCATTTAGTCCTAAAAACATCTGCCAAAAAATGTTACATGCTATTAATGAAAAGTATCTAAAATAAAAGAAATATTTTAAGAATAAGCATTCTTAATTGAGTGACAAACTCTTTTGTGCCAGGAAATGGGAGAAAAAACTTTAAAACAGAGTATCTTATAAAACTATAGCTAATTTTCTATATATTCAATTTATTACTGACCCTATATGAATTATAATGTATGCAGATTTTTCTTATATTCAGAACTATGTCTTCCGGTCTTCAGTTATTAATTCTAAGGTAACATAAGAAGTACACATGTATACATGTACATGTTTACATAATGTTATATAATATCAATTCTCATGAATCTGACTATATATTAATATAATTTTTTAAATTAATTTATTTTTGGCTGTGTTGGGTTTTTGTTGCTGCGTGTGGGCTTTCTCTAGTTGCAGCGAGCAGGGGCTATTCTTAGTTGCAGTGTGTGGGCTTCTCATTGTGGTGGCTTCTCTTGTTGCGGAGCACGGGCTCTAGGCACATGGGCTTCAGTAGTTGTCACGCGCGGGCTCTAGAGCTCAGGCTCAGTAGTTGTGGCGCATGGATCTAGTTGCTCCTCGGCACGTGGGATCACGACCAGGGATGGAATCTGTGTCCCCTGCATTGGCAGATGGATTCTTAATCACTGCACTACGAGGGAAGTCCCTAATATAAATTTTTTAAGCGTCAGTAACTAGGATAGGATCTGTTGGCCAAGTACATCTCAATCCTTCTATTGTTCTGTAGAATATAGATTTCCATCAGTTACATAAATACCTCAGATTTTCTGTTTGCAAAATGTGGATAAATGCATTTATTTTTATTCACGAATCCATTTATAATAAAAATGTATGCATAAGAAAGATCATGGTATACAGCATGAGAGAGGCCTGGATTTGAATCCTATTCCTATCAACCACTAACTTTTCCATCATGGTCATGGTTTCCTCATGTGTAAAGTAGAGTAATAAGAGTCACATTGTAGGATTGTTTTAACCATCCATAAAATATATATATTAAAACGCACATTTTCTGATATATACTCTAGTACCAAAATGTTATTTCTACTTCAATTATAATTATTATTAATAATAAAATTAAGGATGAGGGGACATGTATAAGTTGCACCTAGAGTATCAGTGTCCAATAGAATGTTCTGCCATGATGGAAATATTCTATAATCTGTGTTGTCCAATATGGTAGTCACTAGGCATATGTGGCTACCGAGCATTCGAAATGCAGATAGTACAACTGGGAAACTGAATTCTTAAGTTAAATTAACTTATGTTTAAATAACCACATGTGGCCAGTGGTTACTGTATTGGACAGCACAAATCTAAAGTGCCTATATCTACTCAAGTAACTTTCATCTTGTTTAGACTTTTCTAAGCTTTTCTACCACATAATACATAGAGAGACTTCTCAAAGTCCTTTCATCAAATTACATAATTAGTATAGAAAATCCTCCAAGGACTCTGTCATTATTCACACGCAGAAAATATTGGGTTGGCCAAAATGTTCGTTCAGGTTTTGCGTAAGAAGTTATGGAAAATCTTGAATGAACTTTTTGGCCAACCAAATATAAAATGACTTCTCTGTCTACAACAGTAATGTATTCCTGTTTAATCCAGTTCTGTGTAATCAAAGGTCACATATTTAATGTTTCATTGCATATTATTATTTGGGGTTGTAAATTTTACCAGACTCTCCCTTGACTTTTGGACATAACAGCCTTGTCTTGAAGTCATGGGTTCATCATTATGAGTATCATTTTAGGGGAAAAATATATGTTACTATCGTAAGTTTATAATACGTCTCAAGAGCTCTTAGCATCTTGAGGCAAAATTAAAATTCAAGGAAAATCAATACAAAAACAAAAAGTAACAAGGAAAGCAAACTTATGCCCAACTGTAAAATAAAAAATAAACAAAAAAATCCTTAATTACAATTATCACATAAATGTATGAGTTTTTTCAAAGTTCTTCCTTTGGTACTTTTTCAAAGTACAAACCAATCAGGACACCAACTGCGCAACAATTGCCTCATGTAATGGAAGTGTACCAAGCACACCACCTCCACTTGGCCTTCCTAAAATCTACAGTTTCTGCATCCCTCAAACAGTGGTTCATCTTCTCTTTCCCTTGTATTACATTATTGATTGGGGGAAAGAATTATCCCTCATATCTACAAGAATTGGTGCTAGAATGACTCAGGAAGTTCTTACTACAAAGCTTGAAATTTCTCCTTCTTTATTTTCGCCCTCATTAAATACTGCAGGTATGAGAATTTTTGCTATGATTTAAAAAAATGTTTGCCTTAATAAAAATTCTAGGTACAAGAAACACATATGCTAATATTAGTGGGAATGCTAATATTAATGTCCTTGAAAACCCTAACTTGTATCTTAATGATAGATCAACTTCTCATGGATTTCTTCAATAAATAGAATTTTATCTTCTGAATTATATCCCATATATCACAGGCTGAGTCAGTAAAGTAATATTGTGAGACAATAAGATAGTACAACTATTACTGATTAGTAACTCTCTTTCCTTATGTGGAGTATTCTCTCTGTCCCTTTTGATTAAGTGATATTTCAGTAAAGGTATCAAAAAGTAAACAGGTTGAAATCATGGAATCACTCATTATCTCAATATGAAATAACAAATAAATGTAGAACACTTTTTAAATGTCTAATATGAACATTGGTCGTTAATTTTTTATTGTAATATATCATGAAGCATAAAGCCATGTTTTGCTCTACCACTGAAAAACACTTGTTGACGTTGATGTGAGCAAGCAAAACAATAGACCAGTTTCACCAGCACTTTAAAATTCTCAGACTATAAGCTGTGCTAAGAAGTGAGTTTTTTGAGAAAGACATTAAATTGTTCACTATCAGAGTTTTCTGAATGATTTTCATATCTCTAAGTCCACCTGTTAATATTATGTCTAATTTTGAAAAATCAAAAACATCCTTTTAAAAATCAAATCTGGTTTAGTCAAAGATAATTTTCATTGATCTTATGAAATAACTAATAATGGAAAATGGTTAATTTAATTAAAAATATGACCTGGAGGGAATATGTATGCATGCACTCATCAAAATTATTAAATTATATAAAGATACAAAATAATGTAAGACCACTTATGACCTATTAAGTGAAAACAGAAAAAAATTCAACATGTGTACTATGTTTACAGTTATTAAAACTATATATGTTTGGATAAAGGCTGGGAACAAATATTTAAAAATGAAACATTGGTAATCATGAGTAATTTTTAAAATTACATTTTAAGTCTAAATATTATTTTTATAATTATTGAAAACTGGATCACAAATTGCATGTTGTTTCCATTTAGGTGAGTATAGGAAACAAAAAACTGGGGGAAAACCTAAGTTTTCCTGATTCCTCTGTGGCTCTTGCATCTCATATCCAATTCAAACCATCAGCAAGTTCTGTCATTTCTATTACAAAACCTTCACAAATCCATCCACATTTTCCACCCCTGGACTTCTCCTAGGGTGATACTGAGTGTAGCTCAGAGGATGAGGATTCAGAAACTCCGAGGAAGAACACTCACACTGCAGCCACCACCAATGAGTACCTCCTGACTGATCCTTGCTCAGTGGATGATTAATGGCTCAAAATTGCAAGTCCTGAACAAAGTGAAATATTTGCTCCTAGAAGTCTTTAATAAGTTGCAAAAGCAGTTCCTTTCATAATATCTCAGCCCCAGAAACAAAAATTAGGATTATAAAGCATTTTGAATAGTGCACTGCCATATGTCCTGTGAGTGAAGAATTACCATTCTTTGTATGCAGGCATGCTGCATGGAATTGATACAAGGGAACAGTATTTGCATTTGTACTGTCTTAGAATATTATTTAGGTTTTATGTTGTTTGTAAATCTGTGGACAAAAGAGGGTTTCCTTACTCCTTTTACTCTCTGGGTTCATGGCAGGGAAGGGGGTACTCCATCTGCTTCTACCCCTTTCTATTTCTGTAACTCAGTCTGCTAGGAGCATCAGCTTAATCTGTCGCTTAGAGCAAGCAAAACCCAGTGCAAGATTCTTGTACAGCTCTAAGGTTTGCTTTTTTTGTGCTACAGTGTCCATTTTGAAAATGCCTAATTTCGTTCTTTTTTATGGCTGAGCAATATTCCATATTTGTACCACATCTTCTCGAAATTGGGTCATTTGTAGAGACGTGGATGGATCTAGAGACTGTCATAGAGTGAAGTTAAGTCAGAAATAGAAAAACAAATATCGTATATGTGGAACCTAGAAAAATGGTACAGATGAACCGGATTGCAGGGCAGAAATAGACACAGATGTAGAAAACAAATGTATGGACACCAAGCGGGGAAAGTGGCCGAGGTGGTGGTGGTGGGATGAATTGGGAGATTGGGATTGACATATATACACTAATATGTATAAAATGGATAGCTAATAAGAAACTGCTATATAAAAAATAAATAAAATAAAATTCAAAAAATAGAAAAAAGAAAATGCCCATACAGTCTCAGTGACCATTCTCTCCCAGTACAAAGTTCAAATAGGATCAACTAGGTTTTATAATTGTCATTCCTCATGGTCAAATAGCAGTTCAAATAGAAGAGGATGGTTATTGAGCAAAAAGAAAACAACACTCTTATAACTACACCCTAAGGTTTCCCTATCCCCCAAGTCTTCTCTACTCAACAGCAGGCTACTATTTTGCTTAAAATCTTTTAATATATTTTCCATTACTTTTAGAGAAGACCCAAATTCTTTCCAGAAACATCCAAGAAGCTGTATGTTCCCAGGCCTGTCTATCTTCCTCTCCTGTCACTTTCCCTCTTGCTCACTAAGCTCCAAGTTCACTAAACTTTTTTCACCTCAGCGCCTTTGTATATGCTCTCGCCTCCACCTGGAACATCCTCTGCACATAGATGCTCCTACAAGGATAACTTCTGTTTAACCTTCTAGTGGTTAATGGTCACACTACCTAAAGTCAGTCTAGAGAACCATGTTATCTAGAAATTTAGAATTCTTATTTAGATTCTGAGGGAATTCTTAACTTCACAGGCTAATTGTAAATGCTCAGTTTGCACTTGACAAAGGAGCTTGACCTAGGAATATGTATTATTAGTAGAAAAGGCCTCCTTAAGGATCAACACTTTCATAGTATTCAACTTCTCAGTTGGAACCTTTTCTCCTTCATGTAGTCCTTTCTGACATATGATGGACTCCTTCACCTGATTATCATTATACAGCTTGTGGGGACTACTTCTTATTCATTGTTGTATTTCCATAATTCACTGTGTATAGTATTAACAATAATGATTATTATATTACAATAATATAATCATAACATCATAACAAGTGCTTATATAAGGTTTACTACAGGAACCAGGCACTGTTCTAAGTACTTGACGTATATTAACTCATTGATTGATGTGAGGATTGGCCACGTCAACCCAGTAAGGTGGGCACTCCTATTATCCCCATGGTACAGATGAGAAAACTAGAAGCTCAGAAATTGTTGACCAAGTTTTCATTCAGCTAGTGATGAAACTGGGTCTCAAACCCAAGGAGTCTGCTATTAGCAACATACTAAACACGTATTCAATACTGAAAGAACAAAAGAATGAAATAATTGATCATTTCTTTGAGGGAATTCTATTGTCTTCTGAAGATTTTGCATGAAAATTGTTGGACTGATTTTTCTAAGGTTTTGACTAAGTCTGTCCTAGATTCCTTCGGTGACACTAAATAACCTATAAATTGTGTTGATTATTCTGCTATATTGTTCATTTCTAAAATCCATCATCTTTTGCTTCATGGGTAACAACTTCTCTTATGGCACAACCTTCCAAGGGAACGTGTGGATTATTTTACCCCAAATCTGGATAGCATTATGGAAAAACTATATACTTCTTTTATTTACACTATATAGTTGAGTATAATGTCTCTGATTGATAAGTAAGAAACATGGGAATTAGTGTAGTGGAAAGACTATAAGATTTGGAGCCAAAAAGTCTGGATTTTTCTATTCTTTTTTCTCCATTGCTAGCCACATGACCTTCAATGACTGCTTTGATATCTTTAAGCTTCAATTTTCTCACACGTAAAGAGAGGAAAACAATGCCTAACATTTAAGGCATTATGAAGCGTAATGACTAACAAAGAAATACAGAGAAAATATTTTCTTTGTCAAGGCTACCTAAAGTCAGTCCAGAGAACCATGTTATCTAGAAACTTAGAATTCTTATTCAGATTCTCTGAGGGAATTCTTAACTTCACACAGCAAGACATCACACAGCGCTGGAAGATAGTCCACATCTACTTCATTTCTTGTCCAGTGAATGATGGAGGAAGAAAGATGAATAGACTATCAGAAAATTTGTTCTGGTTCTTTTGAACTGGTCTTGTTTCACAATTAAAATATCAAATTCTGAGAATAAGTCTCAAGTTCTATGGATTAGGCACATCTATGACAGACCACTATGAGTCAATGATTTCTTAACCACAAATTAAAGCAAATGGATACCAAGTGACAAAAGAATACTTTACAATTATATTAAAGAATACCAAGTCATTAAGGAAGGGGGTTGTGCTTTAGTAGAATAAGCCCTAGTCTTAGAATTGGAATGCCTGGGTTTGAATTCTGGTTGTGTGATTAATAGCTGTGAGAATTTCATCTAAAAATTGAACACCTCTGAAACTGTTTCCTTCACTCTGAAACTGTTTCCTTCACTCTAACATGGTCATATTTACCCACAAGACTGTTATGACTATTAAATATGATAGTGAATTTAAAAACACAATACCTGGCTAATATGCTAAATGAGTCAGCCAAGATTAGGGGAATTGGCTGCTGAATTGAAGCCATTTTATGACTAAGGAATTGGATTGTTCTCATAAAATGTAGAATGCCAGTCATGGCTTAGATGTATAATAAATACTGTGGAATTAAAGTGTCCCACACAGAAAGTCACTTCCATGATATCTGCCAATTACCTAGTTCATTTGTAGCCATTTTTAGCATTTTAATTTCAGAAATAGAATATAAACATAATAATTTTCATCATCCAGTGTTCTGAATGCACATATGTGACATAGTTGTAAACTCCTTTTAGGAAGGTTAATTTCTATTGGTAATTTTTTTAAAAACAAAGAATTTTAATATTTTCTATTTTAGGACATTGTAACTGGGTATACTGTTAAAAACCAACATGCCTGAAAGAAGGAAATTGAGTGACAGATATTGGAAAGCTCCCCCAAGGACACAATAATTAAGTTCTAGGAGGCAAGGGTGACTACATTTACAGCAAGAAAAATAAAACTAATTTTTTGAAAATAATTAAAATATATCAAACCAGCAGGAATTTTGCAAGCTGAAACATAATTATTTTTCTAGTTCATAAATCACAAGCTATATCCTTCTTATTAAAATCTCAGAGGACAGGGCTTCCCTGGTGGCGCAGTGGTTGGGAGTCTGCCTGCCGATGCAGGGGACACGGGTTCATGCCCCGGTCCGGGAAGATCCCACATACCGTGGAGCGGCTGAGCCCATGAGCCATGGCCGCTGAGCCTGCACGTCCAGAGCCTGTGCTCTGCAATGGGAGAGGCCACAACAGTGAGAGGCCCGCATACCGCAAAAAAAAAGAAAAAAAAAATCTCAGAGGACAAAAGTAACAGTTTTCACTTCCATAACGTATTTGGTTTTAGGATTTATGATAGTAAATGCAATGTTACATCTTTGGTCTTGATTGCTTTAAAATTGTCCATTCAGCCATTGGTTTTGAATCTAGTGTATCTATTTGCAAAACTCCAATGTAAAACACATATTTAGATATTCCCATCATCTGTGTTCTCAAAGGACATGCAGTGCAATTCATTTTACCTGTGTGAATCTTTTCATTTGTTCCTAATCTAGTTTTAAGTGACTAATGTGCCTATGTACCTCAAACTCAGTGCAAAATATATTAAACTAATTTTAAACTATAATTGAGTATCTGAGAATAACATGCACTATACAATAAGAGGTCAGAGTGACAGAGGGAAAGGTACCTTGTTCAGGACTTTTCAGGGACCTCTGTAAGACACAACTGACAAAAGTTTACCTATCCTTCTACATGACATGGGATCAGGAGTTTCTACCTTTAGAATAGCTAGCTTAAAGTTCTGTTTCTGGAGATAATCTGTAAATGCATATATATATTGCCTAGGATAGGTACTAACAAATCAGCATAAAGCATATTTAGCTGATGTCCCTAAGGGAATTTAGGCATTCAGGCTATCAAAAAATATTCAAACATCAGTCACTTTTCTATGCATTAATTATACAACAGTGAACAAAGTACAGTTACATCCCTTCCCTCGTAGAGCTTACATTCCAGTTGGGGAAAACATATGAAATAAATAAGTAAAATGTATAGTATAATAGATGGCAATAAGTTCCATGGACAAAAATAAAGCAGAAATGGATGAAGTATAGTTGCAGGAAGAGGACTGCAATTTTTTAAAAGGTTGGTGTGATCAGGTTCACTGAGAAGATGACATTTGATCAAAGATCTCTGACATTTGACATCTGAGTATTCAGTGCATCATCATCATACAAACCACTGCCACTGTGGCAGGTAACATCTTCATTATCAGCTTTTGTAGAGTCATTACAAGTAAAACACATTTTTATAACTAATATTGGATTTATTCTTTGAGGTATTTTTTCCTATTAATTTTATATGTGAAATAATGAAGTGACAAGTACTTAAATGACCTGTTCAATGTCACGCTCTTGTGAGAGGTTAGCTAGGATTGGACTTCAGGTCATTTGACCTTCAAACTTGCACAGTTATTACTATACCATGGTGAATATGGTGGTGTGTCACCACAGCCGAATGTGGGTATTAGGTGCCAAACTCAGCTAAGGGACACCAAAAGGAAAAGCAAAAGAATGTTGGGTAATTTTGCCCAATTTGCTATTTTGCTATGATTTGGTTGTATTTGACTTCATGAATGTCTCAATAATTCAGTAGAGATTATGCAAAGTACACTTTATAAAATGCTTATTATAATAATTACATCCAATTTCACAGTTATTTCTTACCCTGTTTACCCAACCTTGTGACCTTGGACCTAACTAGACTGCCTGTCTCCTCCCACCCCGCCCCTACTTCATTTTTAAGAGAAATGTCCTTCAAATGTAAATGTTTAGCTCTATTCCCACTATCATGAAATTTCTTCCCAATTCCTCAGTTTCAGTTAGAATTTATTTCTCCCAACCTTATACTCTCAACCCAGTTGCTTAACTTAATCAGATTTTAATGTATGTCTATCTCTTCCATTGAGTTACGAATATTTATATGGCAGGATCAATTATTTTTCATCTTTTCATGCTATATAGATCTGCATAAAAAGCTTTACTAATAATGGTATATTTTAAACAAATGTTGGTTGAATTGAAATCCAATTACAACTATAGAAAACAACCTCATTTCACCACCTAGACACTAAACTGCAGAGCAGTATGGCCAGATCACTGTCTACTTGTTTCTCATATATTTTTGCAGTGACTAACCAGCATACAAAGAGGATGAATAAATCAGAGATTACCAAAAAATTCATGATATTTAAAATTATAAACTAGTCAAATAGTGGCATTTGCAGATAGCTTATAAAATGAAGGTCTATGAATTTATAATTATTTAATCCTACAATGATGCATCTTTGAAAAATGACTTTTGAAGTAAAGTGAAATAAAGACTGTAGCTCTAAGCTGAACTAGTATAAGAAATAATGGTACAGACTTTTTCCAAATTCATATTATCAAAAAGAAGTGAAAACTGAACAAAAGGCATGAATTAGTGGCACATCATTTTTCTACAACTTAATGGCTTTGCATCAATTAAATGGAAATCTTTGAAAATCTGTGTTTTAGAATAGAATTAACATCTATTAATAGAATAGAATTAACATCTATGAAATAAAATTAACATCTATGGTTTAATATATTATATAAACAATCAAACATTAACACACTCACCTATAACACAGATTCATAATATATTTTGAAATCTCCATAGAACTAGGCTGATAATTTCAAAGCCATTTAAAATCTGTCTTCATTCTCAATGGTGAAAAACTGAAAGTATTTCCTCTAAGATGAGGAACAAGACAAGGGTGACCATTCTCACTGCTATTATTCAACATAGCTTTGGAAGTTTTAGCCACAGCAATCAGAGAAGAAAAAGAAATAAAAGGAATCCAAATTGGAAAAGAAGAGGTAAAACTCTCTGTTTGCATATGACATGATACTATAAATAGAAAATCCTAAAGATGCCACCAGAAAACTAATAATCAATGAATTTGGTAAAGTAGCAGGATACAAATTTAATGCACAGAAATCTCTTGCATTCCTATACACTAACAATGGAAAATCAGAAAGACAAATTAAGGAAACACTCCCATTTACCACTGCAACAAAAAGAATAAAATACCTAGAAATAAACTTACCTAAGGAGACAAAAGACCTGTATGCAGAAAACTATAAGACACTGATGAAAGAAATTAAAGATGATACAAACAGATGGAAAGATATATCATGTTATTGTACTGGAAGAATCAACATTGTGAAAATGACTATACTACCCAAAGCAATCTACAGATTCAATGCAATCCCTATCAAACTACCACTGGCATTTTTCACAGAACTAGAACAAAAATCTTAAAATTTGTATGGAAACACAAAAGACCCCAAATAGCCAAAGAAATCTTGAGAAAGAAAAACATAGCTGGAGGAATCAGGCTCCCTGACTTCAAACTATACTACAAAGCTACAGTAATCAAGACAGTATGGTACTGGCACAAAAACAGAAATATAGATCAATGGAACAGGATAGAAATCTCAGAGATAAACCCACACATATATGGTCACCTTATCTGTGACAAAGGAGGCAAGAATATACAGTGAAGAAAAGACAGCCTCTTTAATAATTGGTAATAATAAGTGTCAGGAAATGGTGGTGCCATGGAAAACTGGACAGCGACAGTCCAGTAAGTGGTGCCAGGAAAACTGGACAGCGACATGCAAAAGAATGAAATTAGAACACTTCCTAACACCATACACAAAAATAAACTCAAAATGGATTAAAGACCTAAATGTAAGGCCAGACAC
Organism: Globicephala melas; assembly: GCF_963455315.2. Classification (NCBI taxonomy): domain Eukaryota; kingdom Metazoa; phylum Chordata; class Mammalia; order Artiodactyla; family Delphinidae; genus Globicephala; species Globicephala melas. The sequence goes on along the minus strand of NC_083318.1, from coordinate 102,489,621 downwards.
TATAAAACTCTTAGAGGAAAATATAGGCAGAACACTCTATGACGTAAATCACAGCAAGATCCTTTTTGACCCACCTCCTAGAGAAATGGAAATAAAAACAAAAAATAAACAAATAGGACCTAATGAAACTTAAAAGCCTTTGCACAGCAAAGGAAACTATAAACAAGATGAAAAGACAGCCCTCAGAATGGGAGAAAATATTTGCAAGTGAAGCAACTGACGAAGGATTAATCTCCAAAATATACAAGCAGCTCATGCAGCTCAATATCAAAAAAACAAACAACCCAATTCAAAACTGGGCAGACCTAAATAGACATTTCTCCAAAGAAGACATACAGATTGCCAAGAAACACATGAAAATATGCTCAACATCACTAATCATTATAGAAATGCAAATCAAAACCACAATGAGGTATCACCTCACACTGGTCAGAATGGTCATCACCAAAATATCTACAAACAATAAATGCTGGAGAGGGTGTGGAGAAAAGGGAACCCTCCTGCACTGTTGGTGGAAATGTAAATTGATACAGCCATTATTGATAACAGTATGGAGGTTCCTTAAAAAACTAAAAATAGAACTACCATATGACCCAGCAATCCCACTACTGGGCATATACCCTGAGAAAATCACAATTCAAAAATGTACATGGGGCTTCCCTGGTGGCACAGTGGTTGAGAGTCCACCTGCCGATGCAGGGGACATGGTTTCGTGCCCAGGTCTGGGAAGATCCCACATGCCATGGAGTGGCTAGGCCCATGAGCCATGGCCGCTGAGCCTGCACATCCGGAGCCTGTGCTCCACAACGGGAGAGGGCACAACAGTGAGAGGTCCGTGTACCGCAAAAAAAAAAAAAAGATACATGTACCATAATGTTCATTACAGTACTATTTATAATAGCCAGGACATGGAAGCAACCTAAATGTCCATTGACAGATGAATGGATAAAGAAGATGTGACACATATATACAATGGAATATTACTCAGCCATAAAAAGGAATGAAACTGAGTTTTTTATAATGAGGTGGATGGACCTTCAGTCTGTCATACAGAGTGAAGTAAGTCAGAAAGAGAAAAAGAAATAGCATATGCTAACGCATATATATGGAATCTAAAAAGGACAGGAATAAAAACAGACATAGAGAACGGACTTGAGGACACAGGGGGGGAAGAGGAAGCTGGGACGTAGGGAGAGAGTAGCACTGACATATATACACTACCGAATGTGAAATAGATAGCTAGTGGGAAGCAGCAGCATAGCACATGGAGGTCAGCTCGGTGCTTTGTGACCACCTAGAGGGGTGGGATAGGGAGAATGGGAGGGAGGTGCAAGAGGGAGGGGATATGTGGATGTATGTATACATATAGCTGTTTCACTTTGTTGTACAGCAGAAACTTGTAAAGCAATTATATTCCAATAAAGATGTTAAAAAAAAAAAGAGAGATCATTGGGAGCCTCTAGAAGCTGTAAGAGGACAGCCTTGCTGATACCTTGATGTTAGCTCTTTAATACTCATTTTGGACTTCTGACCTCCAGAACTGTAAGAAAATAAATTCGTGCTGTTTTAAACCAAAAAATAAATAAAATAAAATAAAATAAAAATTGTCTTGTACAGATTCTTCAAAAATCTCTCAGTGGGGTGAAGGTGGAAAGGTTTCCACACACTAGGAAGCCCCTTCGCGGGCGGAGACTGCAGGTGGCGGAGGGGGAAAGCTTCGGAGCCGCGGAGGAGGGCACAGTAACAGAGGTGCGGGGGGCAAAATGGAGAGATTCCCGCACAGAGGATCGGTGCCGACCGGCACTCACCAGCCCGAGAGGCTTGTCTGCTACCCCGCTAGGGCGGGCGGGGCTGGGAGAGGACTGGGGTTGGAAGCGTGAACACAGCCTGCAGGGGTTAGTGCACCACGGCTGGCCGGGAGGGAGTCAGGGGAAAAGTCTGGACGTGCCGAAGAGGCAAGAGACTTTTTCTTCCCTCTTTGTTTCCTGGTGTGCAAGGAGAGGGGATTAAGAGCGCTGCTTAAAGAAGCTCCAGAGACGGGCGCAAGCTGCGGCTAAAAGCGCGGACACCAGAGACAGGCATGAGATGCTAAGGCTGCTGCTGCCGCCACCAAGAAGCCTGTGTGCAAGCACAGGTCACTCCACACCCCCCTTCTGGAGAGCCTGTGCGGCCCGCCACTGCCAGAGTCCCGGGAACCAGGGACAACTCCCCCGGGAGAACGCACGGCACGCCTCAGGCTGGTGCGATGTCACGCCGGCCTCTGCCGCAGCAGGCTCGCCCCGCACTCCGTGCCCCTCCCTCCCCCCGGCCTGAGTGGGCCAGAGCCCCCGAATCAGCGCCTCCTTTAACCCCGTCCTGTCTGAAGGAAAAACAGACGCCCTCCGGCGACCTACACACAGAGGTGGGGCCAAATCCAAAGCTGAGCCCCTGTGAGCTGTGAGAACAAAGAAGAGAAAGGGAAATCTCTCCCAGCAGCCTCAGAAGCAGCGGATTAAAGCTCCACAATCAAGTTGATGTACCCCGCATCTGTGGAATACATGAATAGACAACCAATCATCCCAAATTAAGGAGGTGGACTTTGAGAGCAAGATTTATGATTTTTTCCCCTTTTCCTTTTTTTTGTGAGTGTGTATGTGTACGCTTCTGTGTGAGACTTTGTCAGGATAGCTTTGCTTCCACCATTTGTCCGAGGGTTCTATCCGTCAGTTTTTTTTTTAAATTTTTTTCTTAATACTTACTTTTTATTTTAATAACTTTATTTTATTTTACTTTATCTTCATTCTTTCCTTCCTTCCTTCCCTCCTTTAGACAACGAATCATTACAAATTGAGGAGGTGGACTTTGAGAGCAAGATTTATGATTTTTCCCCCTTTTCCTCTTTTTGTGAGTGTGTATGTGTATGCTTCTGTGTGAGATTTTGTCTGTATAGCTTTGTTTCCACAATTTGTCCTAGGACTCTATCCATCCGTTTTTTTTTCTCTTAATAATTTTTTCATTTTAATAACTTTATTATATTTTATCTTACTTTATTTTATTTTACTTTATCTTCTTTCTTTCTTTTCTTCCTTCCTCCCTCCCTCCCTCCTTCCCTCCCTCTTTTCTTTCTTTCTTTCTACTTCTACTAATTCTTTCTTTCTACTATTTCTCCCTTTTATTCTGAGTCATGTGGATGAAAGGCTCTTGGTGCTGCAGCCAGGGTCAGTGCTGTGCCTCTGAGGTGGGAGAGCCAATTTCAGGACACTGGTCCACAAGACACCTCCCAGCTACACATCATATCAAATGGTGAATATCTCCCAGAGATCTCAATCTCAACACCAGCACCCAGCTTCACTCAACGACCAGCAAGCTACAGTGCTGAACATCCTATGCCAAACAACTAGCAAGACAGGAACACAACCCCACCCATTAGCAGAGAGGCTGCCTAAAATCATAATAAGTCCACAGACACCCCAAAACACAACACCACACGTGGACCTGCCCACCAGAAAGACAAGTTCCAGCCTCATCCACCAGAACACAGGCACTAGTCCTCTCCACCAGGAAGCCTACACAACCCACGGAACCAACCTTAGCAACTGGGGACAGACACCAAAAACAACGGGAACTACAAACCTGCAGCCTGCAAAAAGGAGACCACAAACAGTAAGATAAGCAAAACGAGAAGACAGAAGAACACACAGCAGATGAAGGAGCAAGATAAAAACCCACCAGACCTAACAAATGAAGAGGAAATAGGCAGTCTACCTGAAAAAGAATTCAGAATAATGATAGTAAACATGATCCAAAATCTTGGAAATAGAATAGACAAAATACAAGAAACATTTAACAAGGACATAGAAGAACTAAAGATGAAACAAACAACAATGAACAACACAATAAATGAAATGAAAAATACTCTAGATGGGATCAATAGCAGAATAACTGAGACAGAAGAACGGATAAGTGACCTGGAAGATAAAATAGTGGAAATAACTACTGCAGAGCAGAATAAAGAAAAAAGAATGAAAAGAACTGAGGACAGTCTCAGAGACTTCTGGGACAACATTAAACACACCAACATTCGAATTATAGGGGTTCCAGAAGAAGAAGAGAAAAAGAAAGGGACTGAGAAAATATTTGAAGAGATTATAGTTGAAAACTTCCCTAATATGGGAAAGGAAATAGTTAATCAAGTCCAGGAAGCACAGAGAGCCCCATAAAGGATAAATCCAAGAGAAATATGCCAAGACATATATTAATCAAACTGTCAAAAATTAAATTAAAAGAAAACATATTAAAAGCAGCAAGGGAAAAACAACAAATAACACACAAGGGAATCGCCATAAGGTTAACAGCTGATCTTTCAGCAGAAACTCTGCAAGCCAGAAGGGACTGGCAGGACATATTTAAAGTGATGAAGGAGGAAAACCTGCAATCAAAATTACTCTACCCAGCAAGGATCTCATTCAGATTTGATGGAGAAATTAAAACCTTTACAGACAAGCAAAAGCTGAGAGAGTTCAGCACCACCAAACCAGCTCTACAACAACTGCTAAAGGAACTTCTCTAGGCAAGAAACACAAGAGAAGGAAAAGACCTACAATAACGAACCCAAAACAATTAAGAAAATGGGAATAGGAACATACATATCAATAATTACCTTAAATGTAAATGGACTAAATCCTCCCACCAAAAGACACAGATTGGCTGAATAGATTAAAAAAACAAGACCCATATATATGCTGTCTACAAGAGACCCACTTCAGACCTAGAGACACATACAGACTGAAAGTAAGGGGATGGAAAAAGATATTTCATGCAAATGGAAACCAAAAGAAAGCTGGAGTAGCAATTCTCATATCAGATAAAATAGACTTTAAAATAAACACTATTAGAAGAGACAAAGAAGGACACTACATAATGATCAAGGGATCGATCCAAGAAGAAGATATAACAATTGTAAATATTTATGCACCCAACATAGGAGCACCTCAATACATAAGGCAAATACTAACAGCCATAAAAGGGGAAATCGACAGTAACACATTCATAGTAGGGGACTTTAACAGCCAACTTTCACCCATGGACAGATCATCAAAAATGAAAATAAATAAGGAAACACAAGCTCTAAATGATACATTAAACAAGATTGACTTAATTGATATTTATAGGACATTCCATCCAAAAACAACAGAATACACATTTTTCTCTAGTGCTCATGGAACATTCTCCAGGATAGATCATATCTTGGGTCACAAATCAAGCCTTGGTAAATTTAAGAAAATCGAAATTCTATCAAGTATCTTTTCCGACCACAACGCTATGAGACTAGATATCAATTACAGGAAAAGATCTGTAAAAAATACAAACACATGGAGGCTAAACAATACACTACTTAATAACGAAGGGATCAGTGAAGAAATCAAAGAAGAAATTAAAAAATACATAGAAACAAGTAACAATGGAGACACGATGACCCTAAATCCATGGGATGCAGCAAAAGCAGTTCAAAGAAGGAAGTTTATAGCAATACAATGTTACATTAAGAAACAGGAAACATCTCGAATAAACAACCTAACCTTGCATCTAAAGCAATTAGAGAAAGAACAAAAAAATCCCAAAGTTAGCAGAAGGAAACAAATCATAAAAATCAGATTAGAAATAAATGAAAAAGAAATGAAGGAAACAATAGCAAAGATCAATAAAACTAAAAGCTGGTTCTTGAGAAGATAAACAAAATAGATAAGCCATTAGCCAGACTCATCAAGCAAAAAAGGGAGAAGACTCAAATCAATAGAATTAGAAATGAAAAAGGAGAAGTAACAACTGACACTGCAGAAATACAAAAGATCAAGAGAGATTACTACAAGCAACTCTATGCCAATAAAATGGACAACCTGGAAGAAATGAAAAAATTCTTAGAAATGCACAACTTGCCCAGACTGAATCAGGAAGAAATAGAAAATATGAACAGACCAATCACAAGCACTGAAATTGAAACTGTCATTAAAAATCTTCCAACAAAGAGAAGCCCAGGACAAGATGGCTTCACAGGCGAATTCTATCAAACATTTAGAGAAGAGCTAACACCTATCCTTCTGAGACTCTTCCAAAATATAGCAGAGGGAGGAACACTCCCAAACTCATTCTACGAGGCCACCATCACCCCGATACCAAAACCAGACAAGGATGTCATAAAGAAAGAAAGCTACAGGCCAATATCACTGATGAACATAGATGCAAAAATCCTCAACAAAATACTAGCAAACAGAATCCAACACCACATTAAAAGGATCATACACCATGATCAAGTGGGGTTCATTCCAGGAATTCAAGGATTCTTCAATATATGCAAATCAATCAATGTGATACACCATATTAACAAACTGAAGGAGAAAAACCATATGATCATCTCAATGGATGCAGAGAAAGCTTTTGACAAAATTCAACACCCATTTATGATAAAAACACTGCAGAAAGTAGGCATAGAGGGAACTTTCCTCAACATAATAAAGGCCATATATGACAAACCCACAGCCAACATCGTCCTCAGTGGTGAAAAACTGAAAGCATTTCCACTAAGATCAGGAACAAGACAAGGTTGCCCACTCTCACCACTCTTATTCAACATAGTTTTGGAAATATTAGCCACAGCAATCAGAGAAGAAAAGGAAATAAAAGGAATCCAAATTGGAAAAGAAGAAGTAAAGCTGTCACTGTTTGCAGATGACATGATACTATACATAGAGAATCCTAAAGATGCTACCAGAAAACTGCTAGAGCTAATCAATGAATTTGGTAAAGTAGCAGGATACAAAATTAATGCACAGAAATCTCTTGCATTCCTATACACTAATGATTAAAAATCTGAAAGTGAAATCAAGAAAACACTCCCATTTACCATTGCAACAAAAAGAATAAAAAATCTAGGAGTAAACCTACCTAAGGAGACAAAAGACCTGTATGCAGAAAATTATAAGACACTGATGAAAGAAATTAAAGATTATACAAATAGATGGAGAGATATACCATGTTCTTGGATTGGAAGAATCAACATTGTGAAAATGACTCTACTACCCAAAACAATCTATAAATTCAATGCAATCCCTATCAAACTACCCCTGGCATTTTTCACGGAACTAGAACAAAAAATTTCACAATTTGTATGGAAACACAAAAGACCCCGCATAGCAAAGCAATCTTGAGAACGAAAAACAGAGCTGGAGGAATCAGGCTACCTGACTTCAGACTATACTACAAAGCTACAGTAATCAAGACAGTATGGTACTGGCACAAGAACAGAAAGATAGATCAATGGAACAGGATAGAAAGCCCAGAGATAAACCCACGCACATATGGTCACCTTATCTTTGATAAAGGAGGCAGGAATGTACAGTGGAGAAAGGACAGCCTCTTCAATAAATGGTGCTGGTATAACTGGACAGGTACATGTAAGAGTATGAAATTAGATCACTCTCTAACACCATACACAAAAATAAGCTAAAAATGGATTAAAGACCTAAAAGTAAGGCCAGAAACTATCAAACTCTTAGAGGAAAACATAGGCAGGACACTCTATGACATAAATCACAGCAAGATCCTTTCTGACCCACCTCCTAGAGTAATGGAAATAAAACCAAAAATAAACAAATGGGACCTAATGAAACTTCAAAGCTTTTGCACAGCAAAGGAAACCATAAACAAGACAAAAAGACAACCCTCAGAATGGGAGAAAATATTTGCAAATGAAGCAACTGACAAAGGATTAATCTCCAAAATTTATAAGCAGCTCATGCAGCTCAATAACAAAAAACCAAACAACCCAATCCAAAAATGGGCAGAAGACCTAAATAGACATTTCTCCAAAGAAGATATACAGACTGCCAACAAACACGTGAAAGAATTCTCAACATGATTAATCACTAGAGAAATGCAAATCAAAACTACAATGAGATATCATCTCACACCAGTCAGAATAGCCATCATCAAAAAATCTAGAAACAATAAATGCTGGAGAGGGTATGGAGAAAAGGAACCCTCTTGCACTGTTGGTGGGAATGTAAATTGATACAGCCACTGTGGAGAACAGTATGGATGTTCCTTAAAAAACTACAAATAGAACTACCATATGACCCAGCAATCCCACTACTGGGCATATACCCTGAGAAAACCATAATTCAAAAAGAGTCATGTACCAAAATGTTCATTGCAGGTCTATTTACAATAGCCCGGAGATGGAAACAACCTAAGTGTCCATCATTGGATGAATGGATAAAGAAGATGTGGCACATATATACAATGGAATATTACTCAGCCATAAAAAGAAATGAAATTGAGCTATTTGTAATGAGGTGGATAGACATAGAGTCTGTCATACAGAGTGAAGTAAGTCAGAAAGAAAAAGACAAATACCGTATGCTAACATATATATATATATATATATATATATGTGTGTGTGTGTGTGTATATATATATATATATATGGAATTTAAGAAAAAAAAATGTCATGAAGAACCTAGGGGTAAGACAGGAATAAAGACACAGACCTACTGGAGAATGGACTTGAGGATATGGGAAGGGGGATGGGTAAGCTGTGACAAAGCGAGAGAGAGGCATGGACATATATACACTACCAAACGTAAGGTAGATAGCTAGTAGGAAGCAGCCGCATAGCACAGGGAGATCAGCTTGGTGCTTTGTGATTCCCTGGAGGGGTGGGATAGGGAGGGTGTGAAGGAGGGAGATGCAAGAGGGAAGAGATATGGGAACATATGTATATATATATATAACTGATTCATTTTGTTTTAAAGAAGAAACTAACACACCATTGTAAAGCAATTATACTCCAATAAAGATGTTTAAAAAAAAACAAATATTGAAAGACAATAAAATCAGAGATTCAACAACAACAACAACAAAATCTCTCAGTGGGATTATCAGTTTCTTCTCGTGGGCCTCAAAATTCTGCTATTAAAAAAAAAAAGTTTGTATGAGAAATACTGACAGTCAACAGGTGTTCTCCAACATGTGCTGTTTTTCAGTTAAAATGAAATTTAGTACATTAGGATATTTAGCACACAGTTTTGATGTGCATTTCCCAGTGCCAACAGCATAGGTACCTGTTTTTTAGAATTCAGTCTACCTTATAAAAAGACTACTTTCATACAGAAAGGATTTTCTAGTATTAAGGTAAATCTTCATATATTCCTATCTATGGTATAATTTCTTTATAACCAAAACCTGCCCTTTACTGTTCCTCTTGATTATCATGCAGACTCCCTCATTCTTATCCATAGAGCAATGATATAAATATTGCATGCAATCAAGACTTTAAAAAAAAATCAGAGCCTAAAGAAAGTGCTTTAGGACCAAATTCTATTACTAAAACCACAATGATTCTGTCCTATTTATCCTGGAAGTTTATTTTATGAAAAAGTGTTTAAATTAAATGTGCCAATGACCAGAGCATGAAAATAATTTCGTTATATGGAAATTTTGATTAAGTCATTCGTTTTAAAAGACAAACTTACTCTTTATTATTAAACTGTCTGGAATTTTCATCTTGAGCTACAAAGAAGACAAACACTAAAGTATAAAAATGAGCAGATGTCCACTGAGCATAGCTAGAATTTATCCAAGAGAGATCTGTTTAAATATAATTTTATTATCTAGGCTATTTTCACTTCTAATGGTAAATTTTTTTAAAGTAACAGATCACTTTAATGACTGTCATTATGAGACCTGATCTTTACAAAAAGTGTAGGAAATGAGTTTCTCACTCCTTTTGCCTTCGTCTAGTTTGGTACCTCATGAGTTCCTATTTATCAAATGGAACTATGACAATTTAATGAGATTTTGCCAGATCTTGCAAAATCCATATATAATTGTCATATAGAGTAAAACGAATGCTACACACAGGCCTGCAGTATTCCTTCAAAGAAAAGTTAACTACAAAAGAGCAAGAGTAGGTGCTTATGTATATTATTCAAAAGCTTACATCGTTTATCTGTGAAATGCCATATGCACGTGTCATCATCATTAATTACTATTTCTTGAAGCCCCATATTGCCCTAGCAATGCCAAAAGTTATTTTAATAGCAGATAAAAATTAAGATAATAAATTCTATTGGTTTAGTCATCTCTAATTTATCTAGAGAATAAATTTCCTGCAGAAATAAGTTACTCATTTGATAAATGACTCTAAGGAGCGATGCCATTATCATCATTAACAGAGAATTACAGCTGTTAGGGCCAGAATAGGTATTAGATGCAATCTGGTACTATTTTTTGTTTTCAAATACAGGCAGAGTCATTAAAAGACTTACTTAACCCATGCAACTAGTTAGCTATGACGTCAAACTTAGATCTCTCATTTAATCTCACAATAACTTATCAGGTAAGTGCTCTGAGTTTTGCTATTTTGTAGATGAGAAAACTCAGACAACAAAGTTTCAGTCACTCACCCTTCACATAACTAGTAAGACATTGAGCTGTTTTGGTTCCAGAGCCCTTGTTCTAAATCATGCTATAGTATTGCAGGTACTTTACAAATAGACACCTTTCTCCTTATGGACTGTACCAAGAGTGAATTCAAAAGGTTTCATCTTTAACTTAGACTAACTTCTAATCTAAGATGAATAATAACATACCTAAAGATAATTAAAGCAACCTTCAAGCTAGTCTTTCCTGGACTTGGGAGATTTAACCCCACAGCTCTCAGTGACACTTTGCATATACTCCTACAAATAATAATGTGAGTTCACATTCACTAATTCATTCACTTGTCCATTCCTTCAACAAATATTTACCAAGAACCTACTAACAACCAGACACTCTTCTAGACAATAAAAGAAAAATCTTTGCTCTCATAAACTCACACTCTTGTGGAGGAAATAGACAAAAAAGAAAAAACATAATAAAAGTACATTTTATAGTATATTAGAAGTTGGTAAATACTGTGAACAACAATAAATAAATAAAAGGAAAAAAAGCAAAAGGAAAGTAGAAGCAGGTTGGGTAGTATTTGAAGTGTGGAGGGGATGGCAGTTTGTGATTTTAAGTAGTGTGATCCAGATAAGCCTCCTTGAGAAGTAACATTTGACAAAGACTTAACGAAGAAAGGAGAGTTAGCCATGGAGCTGTTTGAAAAGGCATTTTAAGATGAGGGAAGAGGTACTGCAAAGGCCACAAGTGAGATTATGACTGGAGTTTTGATCCCAGGTTAGGGAGAGTGATCAACGAAGAGAGAAGTGGGAAACACAGAGAGATACCGAGAGGCCAGATGGTTAAGGGTCTTGAAGACCACTACAAGTGCCCTGGATTTTGTTCTAAGTACCACAGGGAGCATTGCAGGGTTCTAAGCAAAGGAGTGATGTGATCTCACTTAAGTTCTAGAAGAATCACTCTGGCAGTTACGTTGAAAATGGACTGTCATGAGACAAAAATAGAAACAGGGAGACAAGCAAAAAGGGATTGGGAGTAAATTAGGTAAGAAATAACAGTGGCTCAGACCATGGTGATAGCAGTAGAGGTGTAAAAAGTGGTAAAGAAGTAAACACTGAGAAAACCAAGAGCCTGTGTGACCTGAATACCAAGTGAAGAAAATTTATCGATTGTCTCAAATTATGCTCAAAGTTCTAGTAAGATAAGGAATGAAAATTGACCTGTGGACTTAGCATCATGGAAGCATGGGTCACCTTGACCATTAGTGGAATGGCAATAGGTAGAAGTGAAAAAAGCTGGATTCTAGTATGAAATATCTTATTCTAATTATTGTCATTATTAATTTCTTTTATATTCCTCCTCATCAGTTTTTGGGCTTATGAAGGAAGAGGTCATATGTTATTTATCTTGATATTCTGCAGAATTGATAGTTTCTGATCAATATCAAGTGTTCAAGAATTTTTTTTCTGTTCAGTGAATGAATACAAATATTTATATGTAGGACATAGTTTTATAATTAGTGTAACTTAACTATATAGTTGGAGAAACAAAAGTCTGGTTAAGACCGAAAGTGTTGCAGCTGTTCAGAGGAAGAAGCGTTCACTGAGGGTTGGGTAACCAATTAGAAAAATAGTGGGGTTTCAGATGGACTTTGGAGAAGTGTGTCAATGTGCACACAAGCTCTATAACTCTCAAAGACACTCTGCACTGTCACTTTGCTTGATGGTAATAACACTTCTCTCTTAAAAGAAGAAGGAGGAGGAACTGAATTGTGTCCCCCCCCCCCTCCAAAATTCATGTTGTAGTTCTAAACCTTGATACCTCAGAATCTGACTGCATTTGAACACAGGATCTGCAAAAAGAGTACTGCATTAAAACAAGGTCATTACGGTGGGCCCTAAGCCAGTATGACTGGTGACCTTATAAGAAAAGGACATTTGGGCACAGACACATACAGAGGGAAGAACATGTGAAGAGAGGGAAAAGATGGTCATCTACAAGCCAAAGAGAGAGGCATGGAGTAGATTCCCCCTTACCCACCTGAGAAGGAAACAACCCTGCTAGTACCTTGATCTCAGACTTCTAGGCCTCAGAACGGTGAGAAAATAAATTTCTGTAGTTTAAGCTGAACAATCTGTGGTACTTTGTTAGGTAGCCCCAGAAAACTAATATAGAATATAAAGTTAAAATGGCTCATCTTTTATACTCCATCTGCAAAAGGAAAGGAAGATTCCCCAAGAGCATGGCAAGTACACAAGGAAGTTATTCAATTTCTTCTGAGTTTGCAGTGACATCAATATGTTTGAGTGCTTCATTCTTGATTGATACTGTGTCCAACTATAGAAGCAAAAATTGTTCCTATAATTCAATCAATATAAATAATTTTTATATTATTTTTTAATTATCCCTCAATTGATATACGTGACTCTATGGCCCTTTGTTTGTGCTAGATAATCAAATCCTGACTAAATTTATGCAGATGCAAAGAGATAAATACATTAAAAGACAGAATATAAAATCAGGTGATAATTACATTTTAAATAATCACTGCACTTTTATTTCACTGAGGAAAGAATTAGTCACAACTAAATTATAAATACACTGAGGGATAGGACTATGTCTTATTGATGTTGAACAGGAGTATGAAATCTAGGACAGTCTTAGACTTAGTAGGGGCTCAATAAATATTTGTTAAATAAACATAAAAGTGTATCATGAAAATTCTTACAGTCCACATTAAAACACTGACATAGGATTGAGGAATTGGATAACCCAGAGAGAGTCTGTCATTTCAGGATCAGCAAGGCCTGGATGTCAAAGCATCAGAATATAGAAAATAAAAAGACATGGCTAATACAAAGGAATTGCTTTATTTCCTAGTAATTTGACATTTTATTAGTAATTAACATACTGAGAAATATTTCTGACTTTTTTCAACTTCTCACCATAACATATTAGTCTGGTCTTCAATTTGGCATTGATGCTGATAACATAGCTGCACTAAAATCTGTATGAATTGAATCTTAGTAAATCATTCATAATTTTATAACTACATAAGGAAAACAATGGCCAATTTTTCCTTTAGTGGAAATTATTTACTCTAATAAATAGATACATGAATTTAACATGACTTGTTTTAAAATGTTTTTATCATTAAGTTTCTCTTAAGGGAATTATTTATCTTTATAATTTCAATTTAAAGAAGAGGGTTTTCAGCAGAAAATATAAAATGGGCAGAGGATATCTCATAACTGTCTATGATAGTATATTCTAGTAATTAAATGCAAAATGTAATTTAATTTCAAAAAAAGCTTCAAGAGACCCCTTGTTATCACTGATCCAGTTTACAAGTTGCCCCACACATCGTGGGAGCACACACACATACACACACACAAAGAAAATTAAAATTCATGTTAATACTAGAGGGAAATAAAAAGGAGGAAAAACACAGTTCTGTATTGTTAAATTGACACATGGAGTTTTCTTCAGGTTTAAGAAAAGCTGGTATCACTTACAGAATTTCTCTTCCTATAACCATTAGAGAGTCTGAAGAAGTCACATGTCAGTTGATGAATGCATTCCTTTAGTTTTTCAAGTGGTGCCAAAAGGTGTTAGGAAAGAAGAATATTATATTGCACCAGGCTCTTCTCTAAATTCGTTGAAACAGCCGAATTAAAACCACTAAGTCAGGGCTTCCCTGGTGGCGCAGTGGTTGGGAGACCACCTGCCGATGCAGGGGACACGGGTTCGTGCCCCGGTCCGGGAAGATCCCACATGCTGTGGAGCGGCTGGGCCCGTGAGCCATGGCCGATGAGCCTGCGCGTCCGGAACCTATGCTCCGCAACGGGAGAGGCCGCGACAGTGAGAGGCCCGCATACCGCCAAAAACAAAACAAAAACAACAACAACAAAAAAAAAACCCCACTAAGTCAAGCAGACTCTTACTCAGAAGAATTTGTATCGCATTACATGTATGAGTCTAATAAATATCATTAAATGTGATATTTGGATCTAAAATAAAATATCAGAAGTACAAAATTATTTCTCTAGCTAAATCACTGCTGAAGCTCTTCTTAAATCAAGGCTAAGCTAGAGTTATGAACTTGCAAGATTGTCCCGATTGGTGAGAAGGGGGTGGAGATGAGACACGTTATTACAAAGCAATGCCACATTCCTGGCCTTCCCTGGTGCTGGTTACTAAGGACATAGATGGGAACAAGAGTGTGGTGTGACTGAGATGGTGTGTGGTGTAGAAGAAGCTTCTGCTCAGGAGCTGAGGCAAATGGAATGTAGACTTTGGAAAAAGCCTCACAGGAATGCAGACCACAGTCGTAGTTCTTGGAAATAGTCATCTGTGTTCCTATTTTAAAGAGCAACATCAAATATCTCTTTGATCTAGATCAGTGCTGTATGATAGAAATACATGAGTCAAATACTTAATTTAACATTATCTAGTACCTACATCAATAACAGTAAAAAGAAACAGGTGAAATTAATGTTAATTATACATTTAATATAAGTTAACAGATCCCAACATTCTCATGTCAACATGATTGTATGTTGAAAATATTAATGAGATATTTCACATTCTTTTTTTCAACACAAAGTTTTTGAAATCGAGTGTCTTTTACACTTAGAGTACATCTCAATTCAGATTAGTCACGTTTCAAGTGCTCAGTAGCCACATGTGGTTAGTAGTTACTATGTGTGGCTATTGACAATAGATATTGGAATTTATTATTAAGGAATACTTAGAAGGTGAATGCATGTTTTAAAAGAAAAAAAGAAACTGAAGCTGAATGAATGCCTAGCGGTATATCAACCTAAAACGTCTACTCTTCCAGATCCCTCCCACTTATCTGTTGCCAAACTTTGGGGTTGTAGAGACCAGGAAGTTTATGTGAAAGATCTTTGGACTATAACCTTGACTCAGTTCAGTTTCTTTGCTAGTGGATCTGAACTATGATTAGGCCTTAAGGATGAGTAAGGTATGGGTTATAATTATTTGTATCATAGGAGAAGAGAATATCTTTTTCAAGGAAAGTAGACAAGAGTCAAAGGGTAGTAATAATTCTGAGTATCTAAAGGCTTTGTCACTGAAAAGTCTTGTGGCTCATGCACTCAAGCCTGAGACACAGGACAAAGGCAGTCAAGAAAAAGAATAAAACTGGAAGGAATTGGCATTGGTAGTTTCACTGAGGATGGGAGTATCTTAGGAACACAGGTCAAGTCCAACACAACTGGGTATCAGTAGTGATAGTGATGCTTAAGCAAGTATGAACAACAGGGCCTTTTGTGGGCCTCTGAAAGAATCAGATGTAGGAGATGAAGCAATGATGGATGTGAGAGGAAGAAACTGACAAAACTGATTTGGAAGCCAAAGGGAATACCACAGTAGACATCTTCTGAGAACAGACACTAGTCTTTAGATATATTTGAAGATGCTTAAGTTCCTGAAAAGTAAGAAAAAGAAAACTAACCAGAGAAATCCTATACTTGACCATTATCATGATCTTAATTTTCCTCTAGGCTGAAATTAAAAATGGAGTAATTGAGGAATATTGGTGATAATTAGAGGCAGAACAAATTTATTGAACCAACACTTTAGAATATTTAGAATATAACGCTCATAAGTTCTTGAAACAAAACTGCTAATACTGAGACAAGGTATCTTTTAATTTCTCCATTGCATTTTAAATATATCAATATACAATATTAACTCACTGACTAAAAGGGGACCAAACCACTTGTGAAATTTTTTCATTCCTTAGTTAAATAAGACTGCTAATTACGACATGCAAAACACCAGTTGTGTAATTACATGCAAGTGTCATGTCATTTAAATAGAAGAAATCATAAAACAGTAATGAGCATCTTCAGAAGGGGGAGTGCAGCTGCAGAATGTAGCTGGGGAAACAATTAAGGACCTATCTATGACAAATACCAAAGCAACATTTACTAGGAAAAAGAAAATCGCAGAACCAGAGGCATCTGGTTGCTGAGCCAATCTAAAACTCAGAGCTTAGCTTTAGAGTGGAGGAAACAAGCTCCCAAAATATTTTAGGAAGTATATAACAATCACACCTATTCTAAAACTATCTCATTGGAACTACTGATTTACAATTGTTCATTAAAAGGGAATAAAAAATAAGTTCTTAATCTAAAATTGCTTTCTAGTTTCCTGAATCTTGTTGCCTAAGGTAAAAAGGTAAGACAGTCAACGGTCATAAATATCACTTCACTAGAACTTCTTGGCAAGAAACTGTGTATTTTACATAAGGCAAACTAAATTGAGAGGTCAGTTCAAGGAGCAATCTGCATTAAAATTTTAGGACCTTGCAGGTGCCTAGAGTTATAAGAAATTGCCTAATTTAAACACATGGTAGCATAGTTCTATACTCATAGAAGATACTGAATAAATACTTGTTAAGGAAGGACTAGACTACATGTTAATTTGTCAAAATCATTTATATTGGGTAACTTTCTAAGCATTCCTATATAATCCAAGGAAGGGTAAACCATCATACAAAACATATGCATTCCCTATGTGTTTAATTTATAATTAGACTGACAGATAACAAAAAAAAATACACATCAATAGGAAAAGAGACTTAGACAGCTAAAGAAATGCCAGACACTGAGAAAAGCAAAGGAAAACACAGCCAGCCATTCAGATGAACTGTTAATAAAAGAGGTGCCAAGATTTCCATAGAGGCAGTGTGGTAACACTATATGTAGACATATACTAAGAATTTTAATAGCCAGGTTTCATCAGGAGCTGAAAACTCTAGGTGTTAGACAACATGTGCTCATTATTATTTTTCCCTTGAGCCAAACACAAATATAAAAGAAAACAATGCTATCCATTGGAACAAAACCAAAAGGAAAATTTTTTACTGAGGCTAATATATACTAAGTAAATGGTACTCTTCCTAGGGTAATTAGTGTTCTAGAACATCTGTTATCTTGCCAGGGAAAACAAAACCTAATTTTAACCCCTGATATTCTAAAACATTCAAAAACCTGCAAATGACACCCTCATGCAGTGAAGAAATACACAGCACAAGGTAATTGCAACTCCAAGGCTAAATGGAGCTTGGAGAGGCAAGCATTTTATGAGACATTGCTATTAGACATTAATTTGCTATTAATTAATGCAGATTTGGCAGCTGGGCTACATACCTGTTAATAGAAAATGGAATCCTAAATCCTCATTGTATAAATGTGGTATAAAAGGTATAAAAACGCACTGAGACCACAAGAATGTTTCATTTTGTATTTCCTTTAACAACTTGTATAACCTACCTTAGGTTCTGTTATTACATAAAATCTAGTGAGATGGAGTTCTGAGGACTTGCACCAGGAGAATACAAGTAAATACCTCCCGACCCAACCATCTCTCTCCTTTTACTAATAAAAGAATGGTAGTTCTTTAGGCAATACATGTGTCAGTTATGTGACACATAGCTTAGAACAAGAAAAAAACTTCTCTACAGAAGGTCAGTCGTTACTTGTGGCAGAAACTGCTAACTGCCTCCCAATGTATATTTGCTAATTGTTTTAAATAGGAACATAAGCCAAAATTTTTATATGGGCACATGGCTATATAAGAGATCAGAGAACACGTGGTGAGAAAACAAAAATAGATGAATTGCAGGCTGCTAAAGTTCAGGAAAGGAGTGGGAAAAAAATAAAAACATCAGAGAAATAAAGACAAAATTGGAGCAGACTAAATTGTAAGACACAGGTGCACTGGAAAACATAAAAGAAAAAAATTTTAAAGAGTTAAAAGTGTTTCATAAAATGATATATATGGAAATCAGACAAAGGAACATACAAAATATTAAAATATAAATTACAAAGACATCTTCCAGAAATTAAGGAAGAATTGGATCTAAGGATACAGAAGACACTTCATATAGCAGGACCATTTTACACTGAGATGTATCCTAGTTACATTATTGTATTTGTCAGCTAACGAAAATATTCTTTGGGTGGCCAGGCATGATCAAATCATTTTTAAGCAGCTAAAACTCAGTCTGATCTCAGTTTTATCCACCACAATATTCAAGATTTTTAAAAAGTAGAAAAAAATAGTGACAAAGGCTGCAAAGACATAAAATGTGATCTAATAATTTTCCATTCATATTTTTGAACGAGCAAAACCAAGGAACATTGCTATGAGCTCAACTTGAAGAAGTGACTTGAGTAATAATTTTTGCCAAACAGGAAAGAATGGGGAAAATATAGCAAAATGATTTGAAGGGAACATTGAATCTATTTAACTAAAACATGTGGGGAGCAGGATTATCAAACTTTCATAAATGTTATACATCCTGACAGTATCATAATCTAACAAAATGGGCAAGAGAAGAAAGAGAAAATTTTGGAATTTTTTTTATGGAATTTTTTAAATGTACCTTTAAGTTACTTTTCTCTTAAATCTAGGTGAAAAACTCTATCACTTAAAACTGATCAGTTGGAGAAGTTTCAGTTTACTTAACAACATATAGGTATGCATTAAGACATTCAACATTGTCACCTAAACTGGGGGTGAAGAAGAAAAACTAGTGAGAGAAATATACCAACATAATCGTTGCTCCTTCTAGGGAGTAAACAGATATTTGTGTAAAATATAAAGAGTTAAGGATTTTATATAAATTGCTAGTTTAAAGGTATCTCCTCATGTAAAAGTAAAATTTTCCATATTATTGGAAGAAACACATGCAAATCAAAGGATACAAAGTCCAAAAAACCAAACGTTGAAAAAAATAAATATCCTGTACAAACTAAACGCATAATGTAAAAGAACATAAATTATCATATTAATCATAACAACATATTGTAAATGTACTAAACTGAGCTATTATATATAAAAGAAACTAACAAATTGGAAAACAAGGTGAAACCCAATTACATGTTGAATCTGAGAGATGATCTAGAAAAAAATAAGCCTAAAAACTAAAATCAACTGCAGGAAACCCTCAATATATTCCAAAAGAGTAGACTCAGCACAGATAGTATTTTCTGATATCTATTTAATAAAATTAGGAATTAACAAGAACAAGAAAAAAGAGCTAAGAAATCAGCAATTTTTCAAAATTAAATTAACTTTCTCTTCAAAAACATGAGTCAATGATGAAATCAAAACTAAGATTTTAGAATATGGATACAAATATCAGTATTAAAATAATTTTCTAGCAAAATTTATGGAAGAGACCTAACAGAGCTTAGAAGAATATTCCTACTTTAAATATTCATATTAAGCTAACAAAATTAAAATAAACAACTACATACAAAGAACTCTGAAAAAGAGCAATATAAAAGTTCAGGGAGGGCCAATTGAGGAATTAATAAAAATACAAGTTGAAATAAATGAAATAGCAAAACAAGAAAAATGGATAAAATTATTAGAAATCATTGTTGAAAATAATAAGAAAATAATAAACTATTAGCTAAGTAAAGTTAAAAATAGATTCATAAGAAATTACTTAGCTCAATTTTATGAAAATACATTTTAAAACCTGGATGAAGTGATTGATATTCTAGATAATATAATTTATTAAATGTCAGAAAAAGCAGGAAATCTTAACCACTCAATTTACACAGATGTTTGGAGACATTTTTTTATTGCAGTGACCATGTGAGAGGGTGCTAATGGCATCTGGTAGGTAGAGGTCAGAGATGCTGCTAAACATTCTTTTTTGTTTTTTTAGTATCAATAAGGGTGCATAGGTCAGTGCCGCAACAAATAACCGTCCATAAATGTTAATAGTGTTGAAGTTCTAGGTGTTGCTAATCCTCCTGGTCTCTAGACTCTACTTTGAGTAGCACTGTTCTAGAGCAAAAGTCAGCAAGATTTTTCTCTAAAGAGTCAGATAGCAAATATTTTAGGCTTTGTGGGCCACATAGAGTCTCTGTTGTACATTCAGTGTTAATCTACACAACCCTTTAAAAATGTAAAAAACTATTCTTAGCTCATAAGCCTTACCAAAATAGACCCTTTCGTAAACAATAGGAATACAAATTTGTTGTGTAGTACAAATACAAAGAATACAAATTCTTCCCCAACATGATAAAACACATCTTTCTTAGTCTTAAAACTAATCATCAAGATTAATGACAAATCTAACAGGTCATTAATATCAGGGACAATAAAAGGATCTTCACTATCACCACTATTATTTCACACTTTCTAGCAATGACAGTCAATATAACTACCCAAAAGAAATAAATTATTCTTCTAAAGGTTGTCAAGCAGAAGTATAGTAGAAACTAGCTGGATGGCCACCCACCATAACTATTGTTTTATTTTTCTTGGGTACATATATAAACTAAATTTCCCAATAGGCAAGGCCATATATGAATTCTACAAGTAGGAAAAAAGCAGAAGTGAGGTATACTAATTCCAAGTCTGTCTCATAAAAGCATTCCATGTGATCCTGGTTCTCTCTTCCCACATCTGTCAGGTGGATACAGAAAATCCAATGTAGAAATCTGAAGCCCAAGAACAGGGGTTGGCAAACCAGCTCATGGGCCAAAGCTGGCCCACTGTCTGTTGTGGTAACTTAGGTTTTATTGCACAGACATGCTTATTCACTTACGTATTGTCTATGCCTGCTTTCAAGCCACAATAGCAGCTGAGCAGTTGTGAGAGAGACTCTATGGTCAGCAAAGCATAAAATACTCACGGTCTGGCCCTGTACAAAAAATATTTTGACAATCCCTGCCTTAAGATGATGGAAATAGAAGATAAAAGAAGCCTATGTCCCTGAATCACTCCTTGGGTAGAGCCGCCCCTCCCCATTATACTGCATTCGGCTGCATTGTAAAATAAAACTTTATTTGGTTAAACCATTGAGACTTAGTGCTTGTTTCAGAAGCTAGCTAGGGCTGACTACATTGGGAAGGTAAAAGTATGAGCACATATGATTGATTACCTTTAATATCCAAGGAAACCAACTGAAAATTTGTGAAGAATGAGAAGAGAGTATACAAAAGCAGCTGGGTTCAAAATTAAAAGAATTAATAGTATCTATCTATCTATCTATCTATCTATCTATCTATAAACAATCACTAGTAATGGTTTAAAAAAAAAGACCCTTCTCCATAAAATTGTAACAAAAATAAGAAATACTTACATTAAGTTTAACCTGAAATGTGGAAGATCTATTTCAGTAAAACTTTAAAACCTTACTTGGACGTACCAAAGGACCTAAACATATCATACCTTGATTAAACTACTTAAATTATAAAGAAGTCAATTTTCACCAAATTGATACAGAATTTTAACTTCTTTATAATAAAAGAAGTCATAAGATTTTTTTCCTCAATTAGACAAGCTTATTATATACTTTAAACAGAAATGTCAAGGAGAGGGTATGAATAAAAAGATACTCATACCTTGCTAGTGGTGGTGTAAATTGGTAAAATTCCCATAAGTGACAATTTGCAGATATCTACCATAATTAAAAATTGCTTTCTACTTTTAGGAATTAATCGTATTGATATACCGTACATGTTCAGAATGTTGCAGGAGTGTCATTTGTAATAGTAGACGATTAGAAACAATCAAAGTGTTCATCAACAGAGGGCTGATTACATAAACTGGAGTATATCTATATAATAGAATACTATGAAGCAGCTATAAAAATGATAAAGAAGGTCATTACAAACTCAAAGACATAATTTTTTTTCTTTTTTTCCCTCAAAGACACAATTTTATGAGAAATAAAAACAAGGTAAAGAATAAAATCTGTAGTTTGCTACATCTTTATAGAAAAGAGTAAAAATTCATGTGTATGTCTGTGTGTGCACTGAATGTCTCTGGAAAGATACTTAAGAAAGTTGTAACTGGGGCTGTGTCTGAGAGGGCAACTGGGTGACCGAGGAACAGAAGTAGGAGGGAGATATTTCACTGCATGCTCTTTTGAATATTGAAAATTTTACTTTAAATGTTAAATATAACTATATATCCATATTGTGGATATATAGGTTATTCAACATTTAGATATATTTAACACAGAGCTATACAAATAATATATTAAAATATATACAGCTTGGTATATTTAATATAGATACATTAGATACATGAAAAACTGTTATGCTTTCCTACAACTCATTGGTATGTAAATACAAGCAAATGTTTGCTTCTCATACTCTGGAATTTAGAGAAATAAAAATTATTTCTAAAAGAGAGGAAAAGGACAAATAAACAAAAAAGAAAGCCTTTGCAAAACTGGGGATAAAAAGACAAAGATACAAAAAAGGTAATCTGATGCCTTCTATAATATCTATTTTTCTAGGCTGCATAATTCACACAAAGTCATGACCAACAAGAGAACTGGAGCCGATGATCAGAGCCTTCAAACATTAGAAATATCTAAAATATTATAAATGAAAGAATCATAATAAGAAATCATCACAAACTGTTAAGATTAAGGATTTTTCAAAGGTCAGACATTACAAAAACAAAAAAAATTTCAGTAAAGCTAGAATTCACAAATTCTTTGCGACACATAGACTAGGCTTTACATAACTGCCTGTCAGCCAATGACAATATTAACTGCTTGGAAATTTCAGGAAAGCTCCTGCTAAGATATCTTCAAATATTTTATTTTAAATATGCCTCTCAGCTGCTAGATTAATATAGTTTTGTGCCTTTGGTTTTCAGGCTGGAAAATGAGATGAAGAACTCAATGATGCAGAAAAGGCATAAAAGTTTCTCTTCCTTTAAAGGTAGCAGTTTGTGATTATCAAAACTCTGAGTTCTCCTTGAGTCTGATCTGCTTTAAGGCACTTAATTCAAATACACATCCTTCCAGCATCAGAGAAACGCAAATACACTAAATTTTTTCCAAAACCAGCCAAAGATGCTGTTTGAAATACACACTCTAAAAATTATTTTTCCAAGAGAAATAATGTATACAATACTCTGAAAGACCACATATTTTTCACGTTTACATGAATTAAAAACTCTTATTGACTAATAAAATAGGCCCTTTCAACTAAGAGTTTCACTCATTCCTTATGAGAGGGATCCCCACATTAATTATCACTGAGCAATTAATACTAGAAGCTGTGTAATCACTGGTCTGTTCTCTACAAGTTTATATTTGCTTAAAATTTTCACAATTACAACATAATTAATTCTACACCATGAACTTATTTATGATTAATATTGTTATCAAAAATAACATCTAGCAATTTAAAAGATGGATGTGAGCATGATACATGTCTTAAGTCAGCTGAGAACTGGAGAAAAGATTCTGGTACCCAGGATATGCAGACCAGACAAGCAGGAACCTTTCCAAACAGTGCCCTGGAGAGCTTTATTTACTCCTGCTCAGGTGAGCTGCATATTAAATTACTGATGATCAAGGAAATTAATTTCTCAGTGACTATTATTTTTTCCACTAATCAGTCATAAAATTAATTTTTATCTTTCTTTGTTTTGAGAAGGGTTTTAACTGAGACATGTTTTACAGATAAAAATATAGCAAAGTAAATAAAAGTAAAATAAATGAAAGCAATAAAGCTGAGGTGAAAGGAAAATGAGGGAAGGAAAACAAAGTGAAGTATGGAAGGAGATTAGTATGTAAATTGCAATTGCATGCCCTAAATCCTGTGTAAGCAACACGAATCAAGGTAACAATGTTTTAGAAAATTGACAGTTGTTTATAAAGCACATATACACCTGGTGTAAAGGAAAAGCACACTCTTTTCTCTTAATGAAACTGAATTTCTTTGGTGGATTATTTTGGGAATAACACTGCAATGTGATAGACAATGTCCTTACAATACAGTGACAAGTTAGTTTTCACAGGCATTTTTCTTATAATGCTTCTAAGTATAGGCATGTGATATCAAGTCAAGTTACATTTCAATAAGAACAATGTTGTGATGGGGGAGGAGGACCATCTATTAGTAAGTATCTATGTGACTCTGATGGCTTAGTTTAATCACAGGATCTATGAGCAATTTTTAATAATGACAGGATTATACAGGATGATTAATCTCCTAATATATGATGTTATCAAAAGGAGTTAATGTGACATTTAAGTGCTTTAAAGGCATGGAAAATTCACCCTGGGTCATTATATAATGAAGAGCAATTGTTCAAATGTGTATAATTTGGTGCCTTGGCTCAGAATCAGTCCACATGCATTCTGGCTCCTGCCTGGCCCAGAATGGATTGTCCTATGAAAATTAGGACTGTGCTGGAGCCAGTACAAAGCAGCCTCCTAGGGTTGATCAGAATAATGCTGGTCAACATGGAGCCAGGGTTTACAAAACATGATACAGATGGCTGGACTTTGGAACACTACGTATCCTGAAAAGTCCTCTGTAGTAGCTTGTCAATGGTTATTTGCCTTCTTCTTATATAAGGCTATTTGTCCTCTTTTTTGTTAAATTTTAAACATCTTTAATGAGATATAATTCATCTAAGGTATACATTTCAGTGATTTTTAGTATATTCAGTCATGCAACTTTCTCTGTGATATAACTAGAATACTTTCACCTCTCCTCAAAGAAACTCCGTACTCCAAACTCCTTACCCATAGCAGTCATGCCCATTCCCATCCTTCCCCCTCTTACCAGCCCTAATATATTTTCAGCTTTTATAGGTTTGCCTATTCTGAGTATTCCATGTAAATGGAATTATACAATATGTGCTCTTTTGTGACTGGCTTCTTTCACTTAGTGTAGTGCTCTTTATTTGACATAACATTTTTTTTATATTGGAGTATAGTTGATTAACAATGTTGTGTTAGTTTCAGGTGTACAGCAAAGTGGTTTAGTTATACATATGCATCTATCTATTCTTATTTAGATTCTTTCCCATATAAGTTATTACAGAGTAGAGTTCTCTGTGCTATACAGTAGGTCCTTGTTTAGCTATTTTTATATATAGTAGTGTGTATATGTTAATCCCAACCTCCTGATTTATCCCTCCCCCTGCCCCCAACCTTTCCTCTTTGGTAACCATAAGTCTGTTTCCTAAGCCTGTGGGTCTATTTGTCCTCTTTTTAAAGTGACAGAATGAAGTATGTTTAGCTTCTTCACATCTCAGATAATAACAAACTCAGCTAAGTTTGGATGTCATTTTTTCAAGGAAAAGACAGATATACAGGTATCTATTTGGTAGTCTGCTAGTTTACGTAGGATTCATACTGTCAGTTCTGCAGCACATGAAATCAATCGCAAAGATCTCTAGGTATTATGATACTTTAAATGACTTCCTCCACCAGAATAAGTGCAGCCAACATGGTATACAGTTAACCCTTGAACAACAGGTTTGAACTGCTTGGGTCCACTTATACACAGATTTTTTTCGAATGGTAAATAATATGGTACTGAACGATCTGTGGTTGGTTGAATCTGTGGATACAGAACTGCAGATATGGAGGGCTTACTATAAATTATATGCAGGTTTTCAACTGCAGGAGGCAGATGGTTGGTGCCCCTAACCCCTGCCTTGTTCAAGGGTCAACTATACTTAGTTAATCTAATCAGATCCCTCTGATTAGTTGTCTATAAATACTCAGTGCTTCATTTTCATAAGTATGCCTTTTTCTTTCCTGTTTACAGCATATCACTAATCATTGTCTTTACTATCAAAGAAGACATTTGGGGGCCCAAGATTTTTTTCTGTTTTTTTCCTGAAGACTATTTTGTGAACAAAGACAAGAGTTCTCTATCTACTGCTTCACCTCAGTTCGTCAATATAATCTAATTACACATTTTTCCACTGAAGTTTTGAAAAAGAGGGGCATGCTTAAAAACATAAGAAAGTGAAAATCCACATTTCTCATTCTGACTGCAAGCTTGGTCTATTTGTCTTTTCTGTCTTCATTTTCTTTTGGTCCCAGATGGATAATGATGCTTACCTACTCTGATTCTTACAAGAAAAGTAGTGAGGATAAACTGGTTCTGAAGGACACATATAAGACATACTGATTAGTACTATTATTTATTTAAAATTCTATGGTTATGAGTCTAATTTTTACATTAAAATTTTGGAAAATTAAAATTGAAGTTGTATGGTTTTTCAGAGAAAGAGCATATATCTAGAGACCTAAAGATCTGGATTCAGTTCCTGGCTTTGCTACTTCTAAAGCTGATTAGTTAGCTCTTCTGAGTCTTAGCTTTCTCATTTGTAAAGTGGAGATAACAATACATATCTCATGATGGAGATATGAGAATTAGGTGAGATTATGTATGTAGAACACCTATAACAGTGTCTGGCACATGAGAGGCAATCAATAAAAATAATACATTCTTATTTCGAGTGGGAAATTACATTATTTTTCTTAATTCTTTATTCCTCTCTCTGTACATTTTTTGCCATAGGACCCTGAGTACCCTTCCCTGCCCTGTTGACCTTAGACTGTAACCAATGGGATATTAGCAGACATGACACAAATGGAGGCTTGAGGTACTCCTGTGTTACTGAGTTTTCCCTCTTGGGCCTCTGTGATTACCAAGACAAAGTCAAACTCCAAGTAGCCCATGGTCCAAGGAAGTGAGAAGGCATGTGGTGCAGACGTGGACTCAACATGCAGTTTATAATTCAGTTCAGCCAAGCCCAGCCTGGATTGGCCAGTCTCCAGCTGTGAGAATCTAATGTGAAAGCAAAAAAGTTGATGGTTGTTATAAGACACTGAGTATCTGATGGTTTGTTAGGAATTATTTTGGCAAAAGATAAATGATAAAGAAATTGGTACCTAGAACTAAGGTTCTACTGTGCCAAAACCCAATATACATAGCGTTGGCTTTCAGATCAGGTGGTGAATGACAATAAACTATTATAGGAGGCTAGAAAAATAGGGAACCATTTCATGTAGTGGTAAAATAACTGGTAAAAAATGTTGTCTGTATTAACTTGGAGACAGAACATGTAACTAATAAACTTGTGAACTTAGGCAAGCAGGTTTTCAACTAGAATATTAGAAGCATGAGCATGCTTCTGATAGGCATATCTGCCAAAGTGCTACAAGAAATAAGCTCAGCAAAGAACTCACTGGTTTGCAAACAGAATTTAGAGGACATATAGTGAGCTCAGAAATGCTGGGTTTTGCTGGACAGGAAAATAAAAGTTTCTCATTTCTAACTTAGTAAAACTTCATCAAACTAAGGTTTAACCTGGGGCCAAAAATCATACACCATATATATATATATATATATATATATATATATATATGTATCATAATGTCTGACACTTGGAGGCATTCAATAAATTTAAGGTCTTATAACAGGACTGGTTTCATGCAGTGGAATTTATAAAGCAGTTAAAATCAATGAACTAGATACTAAATGTATCGATATGGATAAAATTTTAAAATATAATGCTGAGTGATAAAAGCAAACTACAAAAAGAAATTAAAGATTATGATGAGATTTATTAAACTTTTAAAACATGCACTTAGTGTATGTTGGTTATAGATACACGTGTATGTAAAAATGTGCAAAAGCATGCATGGACATTAAACACACCAACTTCAAGAGTAGTTAACTTTAACACAAAGGGGAGGGAAAAGGATAGGGCTTTCCCTATACCTGCAACATTTTATTCCTTTACAAAAATGTTATCTGAAAAAATATGGCAAAAGGTTAATTCTGTTAAATGTGTGTGGTGAATACATGATTAACTCTTAAATCAGTTTAATTTTCATAATTAAAACTAAAAATAATACTAAATGGAAACGGAATAGAAAGCATTCCTTTGAGTACACAACTTTAGACCAGTTCTTCATAGATGAAAATAATAAGATAATATTTAAATATTAAAGTATGCATTTTGCTACTTGGATCATTTTAGTCTTATAATACAATATTCACAACCTGAGAAGAAGGTCTAGAAATTGACATATTGCCCTTTGCATCGTGCATGTGTTTGTATGGGCATGAATGCAATGAGAAAGAACCCAATTTATCCTTATAGTTGCCTGGTTAGCCACCAAAGAAGAAATATAAATCTAACTATTTATACCAGGTATTTTTTAAGGGTTCCTTGTCAGTACATGCAATCAATTACAAAAAACCCACTGGTACTAACTATAACAGAACCTGGAGAAAAGTACAGGTCAAGTAAGAGATTATCATTAAATACCTGAATGTAGAAAGAAATGGTGTGCCTACCACATAAAGCCAGGAGAGATTTTGAAAACAAGCCAGTTGCTATGCTCACATTTTTCCTGCATACCCCATCAAGCTTCAGCAAGTAGGTAGTACAGATTTTCATTGGACTTCTGCCACTGACTCAAAGAATAATCGTAATCTCCAGTCGTATCCTGCATTATCTGAGAGAGACCCATGTGCCTGAACTGTTTTCCTTAGGAAAGAGCATCGTGAGAAGAAGGGATCAGGTCATGGAAGAAGGAGGAGGGAGCGGGGTCGGGGACCACCAATGAACAGCTCAGGTAGTGAGTTACTGATTTTTGCAGTGCTAATGAATAAACCCAAATGTTTTCATAAACAACAGTTTTTCAAAGAGGAAGAGCTAAACACAATTTCTAAAGCCCGAAAAACACAGACACTTCAAATCTATCTTTTTCCTTAGGTGGATAATTGTCTTGGGATCCAGTGGAGATGCATGCTTATTATTACACACCATCTTTCACTTATCTAACACAATGTCAAATGTGTTTCAGGCATATTAGTTTACCCACCCGATAACTTTAGGTGAGTTCTTTTTATCTGAAAAATTATTGTTCACATCCGTACATTTACAAGGTCACATTGAGCAGCAAAGGCTTTGACAATACAAAATGTTCACTTATAACTAACCTATAAGATTAGTCCCCATTCAAACATTCTTCCCACCTTATCCCATAGCCATAGCATATAGTTGCAATCATATTTGTTTTATATAAGATGAAATACATTTATTTGCATAACTATTTCAAGACAAAATCCTAATAAAACTTATTTACTGTTTATTATGAAACTAGGTCCTCCTTTTAAATGGATTCACTTTTTTTCTATTTCCAATTTTCTTTAATAATGAGCATCCCCTGTTCTACTCTTACCACAATTTTTAGATGAATATATTGATGCAAAAAGGCAGACTGTCTCAATTTCTTTCATATCCATAGAATGCCACACCAAGAGCCCAGACAAATCCAGGTCTAACTTATGTCAAAGTTCATTCTTTCACCCATTATGCAGTCTAACTCTCCAAGAGAAAATAATAAGAGCCACCATAATTGAGGTATGGCTGTAAGGGGTCGCAGAGTGAAAGAGACATTAGAAGATTCTTGATAAATGTGAGTGGAAACCTTGGGAGCTACTAACACACACAAGACCTTTGAAACTGGGAACACCTGTTCACCATGGTAGCAAGAATCACTGCACATGAGAAACAGGCATGCCACTTGTATCCCTCAGGGGCAGAAAACTAATTTGAGAGACTGATTTCTGATATGCTCCAGTGCACCTTCACCCATCTCAGAGGCTTTGCATCTGATCTATTTCTGTTGATGATATTGAGCCAAATCCATTAAAATGTATCAGTTTGCTTTCAATACCCTTGAATGCTCTCTAAGGAAAACATGTCTGAGAGCATAGCATTCTATGTCACCCTTTCAATTCACTTCACCAGTGCAATCCTCTGCTAGATCTGAGCAGTGATAAATTGATTCAGATTTGGTCCACGCTCCCAGGGTGTTCACCCAGATAAACAATACTCATTAAATTGTCCTATGCTCCAATAACTAGGTAGTCTAAAACTACCCATTGCCAAGTGGCTAAAAATAGGTAAGCTCCTGCAGATAAGGTGCAGTTCGATGGCATTTAAAAGTGCCATAGTGCTAAGTAATGAAGGATCTCTTCTTCAATTTATAATCTAATCAAAACTTCATCATCCTCCGCAAAGGGCATGCATTGGGTTGCCCTCCTCATTGTAATGAAAGCAACAGAGAAGGCACAATAAAACAAAGAAACACTCATGATAGAAAACAAGTGAAAGCATTCTCAGGTTAGTTTAAAAAAGTAAGGGCATGTATTTTGAAGAGCATGCTAAAGGAAAATGAAGTTGCGTTAGGAACTGATAAACATTGAACTGACAGTGAACTTGGAGCATTTGCAGAAGTAGTGACCAAAAATTAGTCGTGGGCTTCCCTGGTGGCACAATGGTTGAGAGTCCGCCTGCCGATGCAGGGGACATGGGTTCGTGCCCCGGTCTGGGAAGATCCCATATGCCGCGGAGCGGCTAGGCCCGTGAGCCATGGCCGCTGAGCCCACATGTCTGGAGCCTGTGCTCTGCAACGGGAGAGGCCACAACAGTGAGAGGCCCGCGTTCCGCAAAAAAAAAAAAAAAAATTAGTCGTGAAACAAAGTTAACACTCCTACCCCAGAAGAGTGTGGGGCACATAGAGAAAGATCAGTTGTATGAGGACAACATAAATGTCCTAGATGAGAACAGAAATAATGCATTGTTTCTGCTGGCTAATGATGTTCACCAATTTCTCAATGATGAGAAAATTCAGTTGTAGCAGCACCAAGTGTATACTATTAATATCATTCAATTTACATTTAACAAAACAGATGATTGTATAGGATTTCATTTCAGAGTGTGGACTTAATTCCTAACTAAAAGATAGCAAGGGTTATTCTAGCACATACTATATGCTAGCACTTTCTAAGTATTTTATACACATGATCTATTTAATCATCACAATAATTCATTGCCATAGGGAATATTATTATTCTCCAATTACAGATGGAAAATCTGAGCCACAGAAAGGTCAAGTAATAAGCTGAAGGTCCCACAGGTAGTAAGTGGAAGAGCCAGGTTCAAACTAAGCAGTCTGGCTCCAGAATTCATCTCAGCACTGTGCTGCCTCTCCAAAGAAGATCCTCAGGTTTGATTACATTAACAAATTCATAGCAAAGAATATCTATTCAGTACTGTCAATCATACGCTATATTGACCATATGGCTACAGAGATGAATACTACTGCAAATGTGTTTATATGTAAATAATAAACACAAAAGGTTTCATAGAGGCTAGGTTATATACATGACTTTAGTGCAGGGCATAAAGGAAGGAGTTGTCAGCATTTTATAAGCCATTTGACTATTTGCCCTAACTATAGCACTCATTTTTGTTGCCTCTACTGACAAAAACAGGGAAGCATTAAGTAATTAGTATCCTTTAAAAATTCCATATTAACATGTCTTCTGTCCTAAACTGTGACATATTACAACAGCCTCCTTTCCCTCCTTCCCTGTTCTCTCTCTCCCTTCCTTTCTCCTTCTTCCTTCTTTCCTTCCTTCCTTCTGAAATTCCATTCACATTTTATTGAGCATATACTAGAACAAGACACTTTCTGCAATAGAATTTGTTAAAGACTAAAGAGGATCTTAAATAGAAGACATCTTTAAGTAGAGTTTAGAAATTTTCATTTCATTCTTAGTTCCCCTCTCACTGACACATTTTACAGCTTCCTTTTTACAACTGCAAACCCACAGACAGTAAGAGGCACACCTGCATCAACACCTAGCCCCAGAGCTTTGACCTGGTCTGCAGCCAGCACCAGCCCTCGTGTACTCTCATATTCCATCTCGTTTGAGCCCCATCAACACCTGAGGAAAAGCACAAGACCTGGGGACTCAACCCTGAGAAACCTGGCGCAGTGTGGCCACTGCTCCAACACCTGTACTGAATGAGGAAGTATCAAAGTTAATGTGTGACAACTCGAAGAAACTTTTCCTTCCTTATGATTTAAAACTCATCCCAGAGTGGCTGTGTTATGTGTGACAATAGAGAAATCCACAGAGAAATATCTAGGAGAGATTAAAATGAATTGAATTTATCAAAGATATTAGGGAAGGGGTACAGAGACAACTGATGTGTGACATTTCTTAGTGATATTGCATGACCTGATTGATACTAGTGAACTGTTAGATTGTATGGCTTTTTTTTTGTTTTTTGTTTGTTTTTTGTTTTTTTGTTTTTTTTTTGCGGTACGCGGGCCTCTCACTGTTGTGGCCTCTCCCGTTGCGGAGCACAGTCTCCGGACGCGCAGGCTCAGCGGCCATGGCTCACGGGCCTAGCCACTCCGCGGCATGTGGGATCTTCCCGGACCGGGGCACGAACCCATGTCCCCTGCATCGGCAGGTGGACTCTCAGCCACTGCGCCACCAGGGAAGCCCATTGTATGGCGTTTATGTTTTTGTTTTGCCAACTGTAACTTTTTTGGAGAACGTTTGTGGTTAAAATAAAGGGAACTTAAATGGGTTTGATACAGAGTGCAAAGCTCTCTATAGGAAATGCTATAATCTATATTTCATTAGTTCTATTTAAGCAGAATGGCAAATGTCTGTCCATTCTGGCCCTGAGAGAGATTCCATTTTTTCTCATTCCAATTATTTATAATGTCTACTCCAGCTCCAAAGGAAGAACGCCCCTAAGTAGACAGAAGTAAGGTCAGGCCCTTCTTACCAAAGGCAATGGAACTTCACAGAACTCTAGCTGCATGATATTGAAGATACCCTTCTACATCTGCAAAGCCTGTTCACATAGCTCTAACAGTCCAGTGAAGGAAGTAAGGCATTTATTATTATTGTCTCTCATATTCTTCAAGATTTTTTTTCAAATGACACCTTATCAATCTTTCTTTGGCAATTCCTTATAAAGTAGCAAACATTTTCCACCCTGCCCTCCAGCCCTTCCTAACCCCTTGCTAGCTTAAGTTTTCACCAAAATGTTTAACTCTATCTGGCATATTATGTATTTATATATTGCCATTTTCAATCTAGTATCATGAAAAAAATGACTTTGTTTTGTTCACTGGTCTACCCTGGAGCTTGGAAGAGTGCCTGTCAGATTTAGTCAATATTTATTGAAAGAATAAATAATGAATAAAGGAATGAGTATAAGGGCTCAGAAGAATGTGACTTGCTCAATTTATAAAGCTAATTGGTGGTAGACTCTAGACTCAAACTTTGACTGTGCAAATCTGTATCTTTTGTTCTTTCTATAGAAATTTTAAATGCCCCCTTTGAGTCCTGATACTCAAAGAGTGAAGCTATTTCCTAAGGTGTTTGGCACATAGTAGGTTCTCAATAAATTTTGTTGCATCTAAATCTGAATAACTGAATATACTACCCACCACGTAAATGTTATGATTTTCCACATACCTGAAAGGCTTTGTAAGTGCTGTAGTGGGAGAAAAGGAGAAGCAGACAGTTCCTGAGATTTCAAGGAGAATGAGCAAAAGAGGTCAGCTACTGTATGTAAACTATAATTCTTGAAGGAATCCATTGCAATCCCCATAAACACTTTGGTTACTGCACACATCCTCAACACTTTTCTTCCCACTAATCTCTTCAGAATGAAATACATACATATATATATATATATATATATATATATATATATATATATATATATATATATTGGTGTTGAATTTAATGCATGCTTTTTGTAATGGGCTGGCCAAAATGTTCATTCGAATATTTCCGTAAGATGGCTCTAGTAGCACTTAGTTGTCTTTAACTTCATTTGAAACAATTTTGTTAGATTGTATGTGACAGCAGTCATATCAGGTGGCATTTAAAAAAGACTTATCAAAATTGGTGAATTTTTGTGTAGCCATTTTAATATTGAAGATGGAAGAAAAAAGCAACATTTTTGGCACATTATGCTTTATTATTTCTAGAAAGGTAAAAATGCAACTGAAACACACAAAAAAAGATTTGTGCAGTGTATGAAAAAGGCGCTGTGACTGATCGAACATGTCAAAAGTGGTTTGCGAAGTTTTGTGCTGGAGATTTCTCACTGAACGATGCTCCATGGTCAGGTAGACCAGTTGAAGTTGAGAGGGATCAAATCGAGACATTAACTGAGAACAATCAACGTTATACCACACAGGAGATAGCCAACATACTCAAAATATCCAAATAAAGTGTGGAAAATCATTTGCACCAGCTTGGTTATGTTAATCGCTTTGATGTTTGGGTCCCACATAAGTTAAGCAAAAAAAAACCTTCTTGACTGTATTGCCGCATGTGATTCTCTACCTAAACGTAATGAAAACGTTCCATTTTTTTAAACAAATTGTGACGGGTGATGAAAAGTGGATACTGTACGATAATGTGGAACAGATGAGATTGTGGGGCAAGTGAAATAAACCACCACCAACCACACCAAAGGTAGGTCTTCATCCAAAGAAGGTGACGCTGTATATATGGTGGGATTGGAAGGGAGTCCCCTATTATGAGCTCCTTCTGGAAAAGCAAATGATTAATTCCAAAAAGTACTGCTCCCAGTTAGACCAACTGAAAGCAGCACTCGATGAAAAGCATCCAGAATTAGCCAACAGAAAACGTATAATCTTCCATCAGCATAATGCAAGACTGCATGTTTCTTTGATGACCAGGCAAAAACTGTTACAGCTTGGCTGGGAACTTCTGATTCATCTGCCGTATTCATCAGACATTGCACCTTCAGATTTCCATTTACTTAAGTCTGTACAAAATTCTCTTAATGGAAAAAATGTCAATTCCCTGAAAAACTGTAAAAGGTACCTGGAACAGTTCTTTGTTCAAAAATATAAAAAGTTTTGGGAAGATGGAATTAGGAAGTTGCCTGAAAAATGGCAGAAGGTAGTGGAACAAAAGGGTGAATACATTGTTCAATAAAGTTCTTGGTGAAAATGAAAAATGTGTTTTTTATTTTTACTTAAAAACCAAAGGCACTTTTTGGCCAACCCAATAGAAATTTAGAAATGCACAGAAAAACACATAGGAGAAAACATAAATCTCCTGTGTGTCATTTCAGTGTTCAGAAAAATAATTATAACATACCTCTGTATATCTTTTCATTTCCACCACATGCATGTATATGTTGTATTATAAATAGTTGAGATTTTAATGTATGTACTATTTCATACCTGTTCTTTAACAATTTAAATCATAAGCATTTCCCATTTCATTGAGTATTCTTTTTTTTTTTTTTTGCGGTACGCGGGCCTCTCACTGTTGTGGCCTCTCCCGTTACAGAGCACAGGCTCCAGACACGCAGGCTCAGCAGCCATGGCTCACGGACCTAGCCGTTCTGTGGCACGTGGGATCTTTCTGGACCAGGGCACGAATCTGTGCCCACTGCATCGGCAGGTAGACTCTCAACCACTGTGCCACCAGGGAAGCCCTAACAATTATTTTTTATTTTAATAACTTTCAAATTTTATTTTATCTTCTTTCTTTCTTTTTCTCCCTTTTTTTTTTTTTTTTTTTTTTTTTTGCGGTACACGGGCCTCTCACTGCTGTGGCCTCTCTGGTTGCGGAGCACAGGCTCTGGACGCACAGGCTCAGCGGCCATGGCTCACGGGCGCAGCCGCTCCGCTGCATGTGGGATCTTCCCAGATCGGGGCACGAACCCGTGTCCCCTGCATCGGCAGGCGGACTCTCAACCACTGCGCCACTAGAGAAGCCCTCTTTTCCCCCCTTTTATTCAGAGCCATGTGGATGACAGGCTCTTGGTGCTCCAGCCAGGCTTCAGAGCTGTGCCTCTGTGGTGGGAGAGCCAAGTTCAGGACATTGGTCCACAAGAGGCCTCCCAGCTCCACGTAATATCAAACCGTGAAAATCTCCCAGAGATCTCCATTTCAACGCCAAGACCCAGCTTCATTCAACGACCAGCAAGCTACAGTGCTGGACACCCTATGCCAAACGACAAGCAAGACAGGAACACAACCCCACCCATTCGCAGAGAGGCTGCCTAAAATCATAATAAGGCCACAGACAACCCAAAGCACACCACCAGACATTGACCTGCCCAACAGAAAGACAACATCCAGCCTCATCCACCAGAACACAGGCACTAGACCCCTCCACCAGGAAGCCTACACAACCCACTGAGCCAACCTTGGCCACTGGGGGCAGATGCCAAAAACAACAGGAGCTACGAACCTTCAGCCTGCGAAAAGGAGACCACAAACACAGTAAGTTAAGCAAAATGAGAAGACAGAGAAACACACAGCACATGAAGAAGCAAGGTAAAAACCCACTAGACCTAACAAATGAAGAGGAAATAGGCAGTCTACCTGAAAAAGAATTCAGAATAATGATAGTAAAGATGATCCAAAATCTTGGAAATAGAATGGAGAAAATACAAAACCGTTTAACAAGGACTTAGAAGAACTAGAGAGCAAAGAAACAGTGATGAACAACACAATAAATGAAATTAAAAATTCTCTAGAAGGGATCAAGAGCAGAATAACTGAGGGAGAAGAATGGATAAGTGACCTGGAAGATAAAATAGTGGAAATAACTACTGCAGAGGAGAAAATGAAAAAAGAATGAAAAGAATTGAGGACAGTATCAGAGACCTCTGGGACAACATTAAAAGCACCAACAGTCGAATTTTAGGGGTCCCAGAAGAAGAAGAGAAAAAGAAAGGGACTGAGAAAATATTTGAAGGGATTATAGTTGAAAACTTCCCTAATATGGGAAGGGAAATAGTTAATCAAGTCCAGGAAGCACAGAGAGTCCCATACAGGATAAATCCAAGGAGAAACAGGCCATGACACATATTAATCAAACTGTCAAAAATTAAATACAAAGAAAACATATAAAAGCAGCAAGGGAAAACAACAAATAACACACAAGGGAATCCCCATAAGGTTAACAGCTAATTTTTCAGCAGAAACTCTGCAAGCCAGAAGCGAGTGGCAGTACATATTTAAAGTGATGAAGGGGGAAAACCTACAACCAAGATTACTCTACCCAGCAAGGATTTCATTCAGATTTGATGGAGAAATTAAAACCTTTACAGACAAGCAAAAGCTAAGAGAATTCAGCACCACCAAACCAGGTTTACAATAAATGCTAAAGGAACTTCTCTAGGCAGGAAACGCAAGAGAAGGAAAAGACCTACAATAACAAACCCCAAACAATTAAGAAAATGGTAATAGGAACATACATATCGATAATTACCTTAAATGTAAATGGATTAAATGCTCCAACCAAAAGACATAGAGTGGCTGAATGGATACAAAAACAAGAGCTGTATATTTTCTGTCTACAAGAGACCCACTTCAGACCTAGGGACACATACAGACTGAAAGTGAGGAGATGAGGAAAGATATTCCATGCAAATGGGAACCAAAAGAAAGCTGGAGTAGCAATTCTCATATCAGACAAAATAGACTTTAAAACAGAGACTATTACAAGAGACAAAGAAGGACATTACATAATGATCAAGGGATCAATCCAAGAAGATATAACAATTGTAATTATTTATGCATCCAACATAGGAGCACCTCAATACATAAGGCAAATACTAACAGCCATAAAAGGGGAAATCAACAGTAACACAATCATAGTAGGGGAATTTAACACCCCACTTTCACCAATGGACAGATCATCCAAAATGAAAATAAATAAGGAAACACAAGCTTTAAATGATACATTAAGCAAGATGGACTTAACTGATATTTATAGGACATGCAGAAACAACAGAATACATTTTCTTCTCAAGTGCTCATGGAATATTCTCCAGGATAGATTATATCTTGGGGCACAAATCAAGTCTTGGTAAATATAAGAAAATTGACATAGTATCAAGCATCTTTTCTGACCACAGCGCTATGAGACTAGATATCAATTACAGGAAAAAATCTGTAAAAAATACAAACACATGGAGGCTAAACAATACACTACTTAATAACCAAGACATCACTGAAGAAATCCAAGAGGAATCAAAAAATACCTAGAAAGAAATGGCAATGAAAACACGATGACCCAAAACCTATGGGATGCAGCAACGGCAGTTCTAAGAGGGAGGTTTATAGCAATACAATCCTATTTCAAGAAACAAGAAACAGCTCAAATAATCAACCTAACCTTACACCTAAAGCACTTAGAGAAAGAAGAACAAAGAAACCCCAAAGTTAGCAGAAGGAAAGAAACCATAAAGATCAGAACAGAAATAAATGAAAAAGAAATGAAGGAAACGATAGCAAAGATCAATAAAAGCTGGTTCTTTGAGAAGATAAACAAAATTTATAAATCTTTAGCCAGACTCATCAAGAAGAAATGGGAGAAGAAACAAATCAATAGAAGTAGAAATGAAAACGGAGAAGTAACAACAGACACTGTGGAAATACAAAGGATCATGAGATTACTACAGGCAACTCTATGCCAATAAGATGGACAACCTGGAAGAAATGAAAAAAATTCTTAGATATGCACAACCTTCGGAGACTGAACCAGGAAAAAATAGAAAATATGAACAGACCAATCACAAGCACTGAAATTGAAACTGTCATTAAAAATCTTCCAACAAACAAAAGCCCAGGCCCAGATGGCTTCACAGGCGAATTCTATCAAACATGTAGAGAAGAGCTAACACCTATCCTTCTCAAACTCTTCCAAAGAGGGCAGAGGGAGGAACACTCCCAAACTCATCCTACGAGGTCACCATCACCTTGATACCAAAACCAGACAAAGATGTCACAAAGAAAGAACACTACAGGTCAATATCACTGATGAACATAGATGCAAAAATCCTCAACAAAATACTAGCAAACAGAATCCAACAGCACGTTAAAGGATCATACACCATGATCAAGTGGGGTTTATCGCAGGAATGCAATGATCCTTCAATATATGCAAATCAATCAATGTGATACACCATATTAACAAACTGAAGGAGAAAAACCATATGATAATCTCAATAGAGACAGAGAAAGCTTTTGACAAAATTCAACACTCATTTATGATAAAACCCTCCAGAAAATAGGCATAGAGGGGACTTACCTCAACATAATAAAGGCTGTACATGACAAACCCACAGCCAGCATCATTCTCAATGGTGAAAAACTGAAACCTTTTCCACTAAGATCAGTAACAAGACAAGGTTGCCCACTCTCACTACTATTATTCAACATAGTTTTGGAAGTTTTAGCTACAGAAATCAGAGAAGAAAAAGAAATAAAAGGAATCCAAATTGGAAAAAAATAAGTAAAGCTGTCACTATTTGCAGATGACATGATACTATACATAGAGAATCCCAAAGATGCTATCAGAAAACTACTAGAGTTAATCAATGAATTTGGTAGAGTATCAGGATACAAAATTAATGCACAGAAATCTCTTGCATTCCTATATACTAATGATGAAAAATCTGAAAGTGAAATCAAGAAAACACTCCCATTTACCATTGCAACAAAAAGAATAAAATATCTAGGAATAAACCTACCTAAGGAGACAAAAGATCTGTATGCAGAAAAGTATAAGACACTTTGAAAGAAATTAAATATGATACAAATAGATGGAGAGATATACCATGTTCTTGGATTGGAAGAATCAACATTGTGAATATGACTATACTACCCAAAGCAATCTATAGATTCAATGCAATCCCTATCAAACTACCACTGGCATTTTTCACAGAAATAGAACAAACGTTTCACAATTTGTATGGAAACACAAAAGACCCCTAATAGCCAAAGCAATCTTGAGAAAGAAAAACGGAGCTAGAGGAATCAGGCTCCCAGACTTCAGACTATTCAAGACAGTATGTTACTGGCACAAAAACAGATATATAGATCAATGGAACAGAATAGAAAGCCCAGAGATAAACCCACGCACATATGGTCACCTTGTCTTTGATAAAGGAGGCAAGAATATACAATGGAGAAAAGACAGCCTCTTCAATAAGTCGTGCTGGGAAAACTGGACAGCTACATGTAAAAGAATAAAACACTGTAACACCATACAGAAAAATAAACTCAAAATGGATTAAAGACCTAAATGTAAGGCCAGACACTATAAAACTTTTAGAGGAAAGCAAGATTGTTTTTGACCCATCTCCTAGAGAAATGGAAATAAAAACAAAAATAAACAAATGGGACCTAATGAAACTTAAAAGCTTTGCACAGCAAAGGAAACTATAAACAAGATGAAAAGACAACTTGAAGAATGGGAGAAAATATTTGCAAATGAAGCAACTGACAAAGGATTAATCTCCAAAATTTACAAGCAGCACATGCAACTCAATATAAAAAAAACAATCCAATCCAAAAATGGGCAGAAGACCTAAATAGACATTTCTCCAAAGAAGGTATACAGATTGCCAGCAAACACATGAAAGAATGCTCAACATCATTAATCATTATAGAAATGCAAATCAAAACTACAATGAGATATCACCTCACACCATTCAGAATGGCCATCATTAAAAAATCTACAAACAACAAATGCTGGAGATGGTGTGGAGAAAAGGGAACCCTCTTGCACTGTTTGTGGGAATATAAATTGATACAGCCACTATGGAGAACAGTATGGAGGTTCCTTAAAAAACTAAAAATAGAACTACCATATGACCCAGCAATCCCACTACTGGGCATATACCCTGAGAAACATAATTCAAAAAGAGTCATGTACCACAATGTTCATTGCAGCTCTGTTTATAATAGACAGGACATGGAAGCAACCTAAGTGTCCATCAACAGATGAATGGATAAAGAAGATGTGGCACATATATACAATGGAATATTACTCAGCCATAAAAAGAAAAGAAATTGAGGTGTTTGTCATGAGGTGGATGGACCTAGAGTCTGTCATACAGAGTGAAGTAAGTCAGAAAGAGAAAAAGAAATACCATGTGCTAACACATATATATGGAATCTAAAAAACAAACAAAACAATGGTCATGAAGAACCTAGGGGAAGATGGGAATAAAGATGCAGACCTACTAGAGAATAGACTTGAGGATATGGGGAGGGGGAAGGGTAAGCTGGGACAAAGAGAGAGAGTGGCATGGACATACATACACTACCAAATGGAAAACAGATAGCTAGTGGGAAGCAGCTGCATAGCACAGGGAGATCAGCTTGGTGCTTTGTGACCACCTAGAGGGGTGGGATAGGGAGGGTGGGAGGGAGGGAGAGGCAAGATGGAAGAGATATGGGGATATATGTATATGTATAACTGATTCACTTTGTTATAAAACAGAAACTAACACACCATTGTAAAGCAGTTATACTCCAATAAAGATTAAAAAAAAAAAAAGAGTGAATGAGTGAATATGTCTTCTTCTCCCTTTACTTATACCATACTATAATACTGGTGACTATGTTGGTTTTAATTTGACCATCAGCTGAGAAGTGAGAAAACTAATGATATTCTGATGATCTTAAAGGCTTTAACTGATTTCCTTGTTCTTACCGAGAAAAATCCATAATATCTATGTACTGAAAATAAAGATATTCAGTATTCAAATTATGTTTATAAGCGTTCTTTGAAACACACAGGGAATGTTTTATACTTAAAATATTATTAAAGAATAAAGTTAATAAGCTACTGTATGGGAAAAGGTGCCAAGGATGATAAGTGAGAGGTACCTAACCTGCAATGATTGGCAGCAGACAAGAGCCTGCTGTACAGTCCCTATACAGATGCATTTCCAAGGTGGTCAGTCACCTCCACATGGTCTTAAATATTCAGCACTTCAAATAAATGACCTTATTAAAGACAATGAATTATGTGCATTTTCTTATCCCCCAAATTAATGGGGAACAAAAAGTCATGTTAATTAAGTAAAAATTTAACTTTAATTTCTTCTGAAAATGGAAAATATTAGTTTGCCTACAATGATTAAGCAGTTTATTTCCTCACAGTGCCATGAGGTGTAACAAAATAAATGAGCTGGTGCATTTAAGAAAGCAGCATCTTTGCTCATCAATGTCACTAAAAGTAGGTTTTTATGAACTTGAAATATAAAATAATCCCTAACATATTAGACATTAAAATAGTGAAGCTTTATCCAGGGAGGTGGTAATGATTAATCAAAGGTAATTTTCTCAGTGTCATCACAAAACACACACTGCAAGATTTCTCTCTAAAATTTAATAATGTTGGACCTAAGATGGAAGTCCCTTTTATCAAGGACTGAGGAATTTAAAATGGAACACCCAGAGAAAAGCATTCAGAACTTGCCATGGCAGGAAGAAAGAGGCCACTCTTTGATTCGCCAAATCAGTTGAATTAAAATCCCCACCGAGAATTTAATATAAGACAGTCTATTACACAATTTTGGACTTGTTTGTGCACCACTGTTCTATTTGCTTCCATTCATAATCTCTTAATTTGGAATCAGATTAGTAACATATTTTGAATATCCATGCATATAATATGCTAAATACATGAGTTTAAAAGATGGTATAATGATGAGCAGGGAGGGGGGTAGCACTATCATTAAATTTTTTGATAAAATGGGTCCTTTGAGTACCAGTGAAATATCTACAGCTTCCTTCTCAAATAGGATTATGCTTTCTTGCTTTATTACATTAGCAAACTTGTCTGTGTAAAACAAAACTGTTGGTGGAGGAATGATTAATCATGCTGTCACTTTGAAGACATATCCTCTCTACTGTCACCCAAATCTTCCCTTAAAATTTTGTGTTTCTTCAGAAAAGCGGAGCCTCATTGTAAACTGGCTACATG
Source organism: Globicephala melas (assembly GCF_963455315.2). NCBI lineage: Eukaryota > Metazoa > Chordata > Mammalia > Artiodactyla > Delphinidae > Globicephala > Globicephala melas. The sequence goes on along the minus strand of NC_083318.1, from coordinate 102,446,743 downwards.
GTCATTTGCTTTAAATAGTACATCTTGCCTTGGAAATTATGTGAGATATGATATATTTTTTCCTTCAATGCTGCTTCCCTTTTCATGTTCAATGTAGAGTTTTATCTGTACCATGGTTTAGCTTTAATAAATAAAAAAGACAAAATTCTGGAAATAGTAACATAAACATCTCACTAAATTCTCTATCACACAGAAATATTCTGGCTATCTTGCCATACTCAGAACAGCCGATTCCCAACTTGACTTCTAGATTCAATACAATCCCATTCAAGATCCCAGCAAGTTATTTTCTGAGTATCTACAAACTGATTCTAAAGTTTATATGGGAGGCAAAAGAACCAGAATGGCCAACACATTGAAAGAGAAGAACGAAGTCAAGAACTGACACTACCCAACTTCAAGATTTACTATAGAGCTACAGTAATCAAGACAGTGTGGTATAGAGATCAGTGGAGCAGAGAGCCCATAAGTAGACCCACATAAATATACTCAACTGATCTTTGACAAAAGATAGTCTCTTCAACAAATGGTGCTGGAACAACTGGACACCCACATGTGGAAAAAAAAAAGAATCTAGAACAGACCTTACATCCCTCACAAAAATTAACCAAAATAGATCATAGACCTAAAGGTAAAATGCAAAACTGTAAAACTCCTAGAAGATAACATAGAAGAAAACCTAGATGGCTTTGGGTAAGATGATACCTTTCTAGATACAGCTGATAAGAGACTGTTTTCCACAAAGAACTCTTAAAACTCGTCGGTAAGAAAACAATTTGATTAAAAAATGGGCCAAAGACCTTAACAAATACCTCATCAAAAAGATATAGAGATGGCGAATAATCATATGAAAAGATGCTCCACGTCATATGTCATCAGGGAAATTAAAACAATGAGATACCACTATACACATATTAGAATAGCCAAAATCTGGAACACCAAATGCCAGTGAGGATCTGGAGCATCTGGAACTCTCAATTATTGCTTGTGGGAATGCAAAATGTTAGTCACTTTGGAAGACAGTTTTGCAGTTTCTTATAAAACTAAACATAACTCTTTTTTTTTTCTAACCCAGCAGTCATGCTCTTAGGTATTTACCCCAAAGGATGAAAACTTATGTCCACACAAAAACCTGCACACAGAGGTTTATAACAACTTTATTCATAATTGCCAAAACTTGGAAGAAACCAAAATGCCCTTTAGTAGATGAATGGATAATTAAACTGTGGTACATCCAGACAATGGAATATTATTCAGCACTAAAACTAAATGAGCTATCAAGCCATGAAAAGACATGGAGGAAACTTAAATGCATGTTACTAAGTGAAAGAAGCCACTCTGAGAAGGCTACACGCTGTATGACTCCAAATGTATGACATTTTAGAAAAGGCAAAACTATGGAGACAGTAAAAAAAATCTGTGGTGGGAGGGAAGAGGGATGAATAGGCAAAGCACAAAAGATTTTTAGGACATTGAAAATATTCGGTACGAAATTATAATGATGGATACATGTCATTAAATATTTGTCCTAACCCATGGAGTATATGATAACAAGAGTGAACCATAAGGTATACTATGGACATTGGATGATAGTGATGTGTCAATGCAGGCTTATCCTTGGTAACAAAAGTACCATCTGGTGAGTGATGTTGATAATGGGGGAGATTATGAATTTGTAGTGGCAGAGAAAATATGGGAAACCTCTGTACATTCCTCTCAATTTTGTTGTGAACCTAAAACTTCTCTAAAAATTTGTTGAGAGAGAGAAAGAGAAAGAGAGAAGAAGAAGAAGGAGGAGGAGGAAGGGGAGGGGAAAAGGTTGAGGAGGAGGGGGAGGAGGGAGAGAGGGAGGGAGGGAGGGAGGAAAGCCCTGAGTCTTTGTGAGTTGCTTTCTGTTCTCTCTCCTTCTTCCCATGCAGGTAGTAATTCTGTCTAATCACTACAGAACAAATTTTGCTACCTAGGGACTTCCTGTGTCCTCATTTTGGGAAACTGGGTTCATATGATCATATTTTGTTTCCAGTAAATGAATGTCTTACTGAAAGTGTGTGTTGTTTGTTAATCTCTAAAAATTAACAGCTTTAAAGAATCTCTGACTCCTTGAAATAGCTTTTCCACATGGACAAAAGGAAAAGATTGTATCCATTTCTGTTTACCTTCTTTATAAAATATTCTATAAAATGTTTAAATAAAACATTCCACATAGAAAATACCAAAATTCAGCATTCACTACTTCAAAACCTAGGCAGTTTCAACACTGTTATTTGTATACTGTGAAAAGAAATTTTTATTGGTTTTTGATTGGGGGCATTTGGCAATGTCTGCAGACATTTTGGGTTGTCACAACTTGGGGAGGGGGTGCTACTGGCATCTAGTGAGTAGAGGCCAGGGATGTTGTCAAACACCTTACAATTAACAAGACATACACACAACAAAGAATTGTCCAGCCTCTAATGTCAATAGAGCTGACATTGTAAAACCTTGCTTTAATATAAAGTGAGTTAAAGGAGAGGTTCAAATAAAAGAGGTTGCTATATATAACACTGGGTAAATAGTTATCTCTCAAATGGGTTTTGATTAGTAGAAATACCAAAGTTTATTTCAAGTGTTCATTCAGTCATTCATTTATCTAACAAATATTTATTAAGCACCCATTATGTGCCAAGAACTATATGAATTCCTCGGGATACAGCCTTGAATAGAACAGAATACAATTTCACTTCCACAGCAGTTACATTTCAGTTGAGAAATAGATAACAAAACAATAAATTTAAGAATATAGAATGTGATGAATGGCACAGAGGAAAGAAACAAGAGGGGCTCTTATAGAATGTTGAGAATTAATCGAACATGAATAAAATAAAAATGTGTCACATGTCATAACATTACTGCAGTGTTTGGACAAAATGAATATATTATTTTGTGCTGTAAAAGCCACCCTAAGAGCATATTCAAATTTTATCCATCACTCATCAATGATCTTACTGAGGAAGAAAGTTTGACTTGAGCATCTATTTCTTACATTCTTTTGGAAAAGATGTCAAGAATGCAAAACTAAAAAGTCTTTTCAAGGCATGCCTCAATTGGAATATATTGCCCTGGGAATGTTTAAACAAAAAGTTTATGTTGGAGTTACTAACAGAGTTGAATAACTATAGCGTATTACATATGCCTAGCATGAAAAGCATATTGATGGAAACCACATCATAAAGGAGAAGCAGCACAAGTTCTTCAAGTGAGTAGCTCAGCACAGAAATGCCTGAACTTTGAAGATACTTTACCATATGTGATCTAAAATACCCTGTGGAGTTTTAGCCTTCCAAAGGAAGATAAGTGAATTCTCTAAGCCACTGTAATGAGAAGCTTATTCTATAGCAAAATACACATCTGAATGTGCTGTGCCTTCTAGATCTTTTTCTCTGATAGATGAAGGTCCCATCTCCTCTTTCCTCACCTGAAGTATACAAAGTCCTAACTTTCTTGCTCTTCTGAAATCCATTCTCCACATAGTAGCCACAGTGAAGTGAATTTTTTAACATAGATCGGATCATATCACTCCCCCTCTTAAGACTCTTCAATAAATACATTTTTCTACTACATGCTAGGAAAAAAGTATCCTTAATGTCCTCAACAAAGGCCTGGATTATCTGGTCCCTGCCTATAGCTCCAGACTCTTCTGTCCCCTCTCACTACATGACTCTGCCTCAGTCACAGTGCCTTCTTTTCTGTGTCTATAACACACCCAGCTCTTTTCCACTCCAGGGCTTTTGCACCTGCCGTTCCCTTCTCCCACTCTAGACTTCTCTACCACGAAGAAATCTGCCACCCCATCCCCTAATTCTCTATTTCAGCACACTGGTTTCTTTTTTCTCCATACACACTTCTCATGATTTATAACTATATATTCTTTTTAGTTACATATTTATTGCCTGTGTTCCCAAATAAAATGTTAGCTCCATGAAGCTGAAACCATGGTACGTTATTCTCAGTTTTAGTCTCAGCATCTAACAGGCTGCTGGGTATACAGTAAAGGTTAAATATATATTAACTGAATGAACAAATAAACAATGAAAAAGGAATTCGTTTTGTTTAAAAAAAGTGTTATCTTTGCAGACCACAATTTACGAAACATCTACAATTACTGCAAGTATAGAGTTTATTTAAGGTCATAATATAAAATGCAAAATATAAATAGTAGAGTCATTTCCACTTATATTTGAATTTTACGTGTAGGACTCGTGATATATATAATACAAAATTAAAATTTAATACATCAGTTTTAATAGCAATTCACATCTATCTCTTAGGGTAAAATGTTTTCTTTCAATAAAATCATGAGGTGCAATATTATTACATCAACGTCACCAAAGTATGGTTATTAATATAACAAATCTATTATGAGGAGGTCACCTGAGTAAACAAATCCAATGGAAATTTTCCATCCAATAAGCATGCATCTTTCACCTAAGGTAAGGAGACTTCTGCTCTATGGACCTTTTACATACAAAGATGATTTTCTGGTTTTATTTACTGATTCCTTATTCCCTGAGAAGACACACAGTATAGTGGGAAAAGGAGAGAAAGTTCAAGAGGCACTGAGCTCTGTTTCCAGCTCAACCACTTCTCTAGGTACAGGCTCTTGGGCAAGCTGCTCAACATCACTGGGGCTCCAACATCCCCATTTGTGAAATGAGATGTTTACCTTCATATGTTGTAATACCCTATGCCAACACCCTCTCCTAAGCATCTCTCCAGAGTAAGATAAGCTAATCACCTCCTCTCTCTAATTCCTCCTCTCCCTCGCTGCAACCAGCATGACAGACCATTCAAACCTGGGTTGTCCAGTGTGGTAGTCACTAGCTACACATGGCTAGTAAAAACTTGAAATGTGGCTAGTTGAATTAAGGTGTGCTGTAAGTGTAAAATACACATAGATTTTGAAGACAGTACATAAAAATGTAAAATATCTCAATGATTTTTACATTCACTTCATGTTGAAATTATATTTTTGATATATTGGGTTAAGCAAAATATATTAATAAAATTAATTTCACCTGTTAATTTTAATTACGCTCCTGGAAAATTTTAAATTACTTATGTGGCTTCCATTTGTGACCTGCATTATATTTCTACTGAATAGAATGACTTAGTTTTTTTCAGTTTGCAATTACTTGTTTGCCTTGGGAAATGTTGTAAAAAATTATTACTAAAATTCCTTCAAACTTGAATATCCAAGTTCCTATAAGTCTATAGTCATATAGCTAAATGAAATTATTATTATAGGTCACTATTAATATGATATGAGATCCAGCACTACAATTCAACCCCTTGATTGATCTCATTCATCTCACTCTTTTCGAATAACAGTTTCGATGCCAAAAATCTAAAGGAATCATCGTTCATTAGTATAATGATGAGCTACTGAGAAACATCAAATTGTAGCTTTGCCAGGATGTTAAGAAAAAGTTACACACACACACACATACATAAACACACACATTCTCAGCTCTGCCACTAAACATCTGTGGGATTTGGGACAAGGCATTCACACTTCTGAGCCTCAGTTTCCTTATAAACGGACTGATGGAGGGGTGTTAGGAAGAATGAAAATTAGCTATCATAATTCTGATACGCCTAAATATAATATGAATAGTTAGAATGGACCATAGCTGTAGAATGTGAGAATAGCTACACATTTGAGCCTAATGAATTCAGACTCTTTCAATAGCTCCAGATCCTGTATCCATTCATTCATCAGACAGCATGTAGCTAAATTTTCACCTCATTTAAAAAAGAAAATAAATGAGTTTCAAAAATAAAAAGATGAATTGATATCAAATTTATCTTTTGAGAAGTCATGAAGTTTCTACTTTTTTGCTTTATAATGTGGCTGCATAAAGAATAGGGATTCTTGGGACATACTAAACTTTAACATATCTATCCCTTAGGATAAGCTTGAAATCATCTTCCAAATTAAAATAAAGGATGAAAGGTGCACTTGATAATCTCCCAAGTGCCATCTCAGTTGTCACAATACCATCGTCTGTCATAATTATGGACTCACAAGGCTTCAGATATCTTCACTGACATTTTAATTGGGAAATTTGTTTGCTTAATTTCATGTTATATCCAATTCACTGTAGGCTCAACTGATAGAATATTCTGAAAGTAAAATTGTACTTATTAAGATTCTCTACTTATTAATCTGTTAAGGCAACCATTCCAGATGGAAATTATCAAGGTGTTTATGATAACAGCCATATTAAAAAATCCACCTCTTTATATATATATATATAATATATTACATATATAATATATATAATAACCTCATTAAGCAAACATTTATTTAATGCTTCCCATATGTCAGTGTCTATACTGAGAAAGACATAGTCACTGTCCGAAAGGAACATAAAGTTTACATTTTCAAAGAGATTTTATGCAAAATTTCTTTAAGATCTTTGTGGTAGCCATATGACTAAAGGTAAAGAACCAAAGCACTGACAAAATTGGGGAATCAGTAATATTTTTCTTTACTTCTTACTTCTGTAGGCAATTCCTACCCTCCCCCACAATCCCTTTTACTCCCTCTAGGAACCAGTTTGCTCTCCTCCAATAAGGGATTGATTTTTTCAAGAAACTTGGTTTTCTGAAGTAATTTCTCCTTATCCTCAACCAATATTAATTAAGTGCTAACTATGTGCTAGGCAACGGAATCATATGAATAAGACTTTGCAGCTTTCCTCACAAAGTACATACTCTAATTAATAACTACATTTAAAGTAATAACTTAATAACTTAATAACTTAATAACTACATCAAAAAAGTAAGTATTGAGTTGTGGGTTTTGGGGCACAGTAGAAGGTGTTGGCTATTTGACTGAAAGAATAATTTGTCGACTTCCCTCTAAATGAAGAAAAAATCAGTAACTCTTTTTTTATTACCAATTCATACCAATGATGTCTTACATCTTAAGATAGAGTGAAAAAATATCTTCTAAACATTATTTCTAATACACAATTTATTCATGAAAGTAATATGTCTACAGAAAATATATATTTAAGTACTGAGGGTTACAATTAAAAGTGAAATCCTTGCTTAAAAAAGAAAAAAAACTATTTTTCAGCGACAGGCTGAGTGTTTTGCATGAATCTGCTAGTCATTGTTCCTTTAATGTGAACTCTTTTTCTTTTACAAATGATGATTTCATATATTTTTTAAATTTTATTTTATTTAAATTATACTTGGACTTAAAATATTATATCTAGTTAAAGAAGAGTCTAGCAATGGACATTTTGAGTGCTGTTGGAAAACACTAAGGTAAACTTGAAATTAGATTGCATGCTCTTCATTATAGTAAAAAAAAATTTAGCCTTTAAGCCATATAACTTTTATCTTTTTTGTTTCTTTAGAACACCTAGGGCAAATGCTAGGTATTGTGTTTAACTGTTTTATGTATAAATTTCACTCCATTTGTATTTCAGAAGAATATTCCAGATTTCAGTCCCTTGGATTGGCCATTTTCTATTTTAGAAAAGCTGGTCTTAAAACTGAGAGACAACTAAGATTACAGGAAGAAAGTGAATGCAGGATTTTAACTGCTTTCCTCATAACCACAGCGTCTCCAACTAAACAAGAAAAGAATTCCTTGAGCCCCTGAAAAGGTTCCATCTTCCTTCTTTTCTCTTAACTCATTCAGAATTTGTCTGAACATCACTGAGACAATAATATTTTCTATGGAAGATAAAGAAAAACTGGAAAATGCCCACTCAGAAGTTGTTGTTAAATAACTTTATTATGAAGCTCAGGACCTTGACTCTTAATCTTTCTGGCTTCCCACTCTCTATTTAATGTTTGACCTTCAGTGCTGGCACAATGTTGGCTCCATTCCCAAAAGCACAAAAGACTGCATACATGTAAGAATTAGAATCCTTAAGATAAAGTGGATTCATAAGTACACATCACAGTGTTCGTTATAGAAAACGAAAGTACATTTCCAGGAATTATTTGGTTGCTACTTGTCAGATCCCATTCTGTCTAAGATTTTACATAGCCACCAATGGTGATACTGGTTTGGTGGGAAAAGCTAAGTTTTCGTGAGCAAAATGATATATTTTTTGCATACATGCATGTTTATTATTACATTGGTAAATATCAAACCAATAAAAATAATGAATCACAGAGTATATTAGTTCCTTTGGAGAAGTTAGGAACCTAGTTATTGTTGAGTAAGAAAAGCAGGATGGAGAAAAGTAGGCTTGATATGATATAATATTTGTAAAAGGACATACCTTCCTATACTGTATATATTACAAGTAATGGTAAGCATGAATATTCATGTATATGTGTATTTCATGTAATTATATGCATATGAAAAAATATAGAAGGAAATGTACTAGGTTGTTAACATGGGACATTTTTTCTTTGGGGAGAAGATGAAAAGGAAAAGAGGGAGAAAGAAGTGCCCAAAAAACTGTTGTACTTCAACAACCAACAACATACTCCCAAGTGTTGGAAAATGAACATGGAGGGAGCTACTAGGTGACGATAGGTGTCCAGTAATGGTGGAATGAGGAAGAGTCCATTTATATAATTATGTAAAATTATGTACACATGCATATTTATGGAATTTTTAATGTGATAAAATATAATGAATTTGGTCATTCTGTAAAATATTTCAGCAGTGTCTTCATTGAACGACCAGTGATTTCATACCCGTGAGTCATTTCAGGCTCATTAATCCATCTCTCCTTTATTGAGATCTTTATTTCTTTATGCAACCTCAAGTTACTGTCTAGTGTCCTATCATTTCACCCTGCAGGATTCCCTTGAACATTTCTCGCAAGGCAGGTCTGGTGGTAACAAACTCCCTCAGCTCTTTTCTTTCTGGGAATGCCTTAATTTCTCCCTGTCTTTTGAAGGATAGTTTTGCCAGATGCAGAATTCTTGGTTGACAGATTTTTTTCTTTTAGCACTTTGGATATTTTGGCCCACTGCCTCTGGCCTCTACAGTTTCTGATAAGAAATCTGCTGAAAATCTTATTGTGGATCTCTTGTATGTGACAAGTCACTTATGTTTTGCTCTTTTCAAAATTCTCTTTGTCTTTGTCTTTTGACAATTTGATTACAATGTGTCTTGGTGTGGTTGTTTTTGGGTTCATCTTACTTCATCATTGAGTTTATTGGGTGTATATATTCATGTCTTTCATCAAAGTTGGGAAGTTTTCAGCCATTATTTCTTCATATATTCTCTCTGCTCCTTTCTCTCTCTCCTCTCCTTCTGGGATTCCCACGATGCATATGCTGGTCCACTTAATAGTGCCCCACAGGTCCCTTAGGCTCCATTCACTTTTCTGTAATCTTTTTCCTTTGTTCTTCAGACTCAATAATTTCCATTATCTTATCTTTAAGCTCACTGATTATTTCTTCTGTCTGCTCAGACCTGCCTTTGAATCACTCTGGTGTATATATATATATTTTTCGGTATGTGGGCCTCTCACTGTTGTGGCCTCTCCCATTGCAGAGCACAGGCTCCAGACATGCAGGCTCAACAGCCATGGCTTATGGGCCTAGCCGCTCCACGGCATGTGGGATCTTCCCAGACTGGGGCACGAACCCGTGTCTCCTGCATCGGCAGGAGTACTCTCAACCACTGCGCCACCAGGGAAGCCCTGGTGTATTTTTTATTCATTTTATTTTTCAGCTCCCAAATTTCTTGTTGGCTTCTTTTTAGGTTTTCTATCTCTTTACTGATAGTTCCATTTTGTTCATATATCCTTTTCTTGACTATCTCCACACCTTCCTTTAGTTCTAGCTCTTTGCGCATCTTTTAGACAGTTGTTTTAAAGTGTTTTTCTAGTAGATCTGCCATTTGTTCTTTTTTAGGGACAGTTTCTGTTGATTTATTTTTTTCCTTTAAATGGTCCATACTTTCCTGTTTCTTTATATGTTTTATGATTTTTTTTGTTTTTGTTGCAAACTGGACATTTGAATTTGATAATGTGGTAACTCTGGAAATCAAATTCTCCCCCTTCCCCAGAGCTTGTTGTTTTTGTTTGTCTGTCTGTTTGTTTTGATTGTTGTAGGCTGTCTCTGTGCCAAGGATCACCCTGAGTTGTAAACGTGAGGTCTTCTCACATATTTTCTGAGCCTGTGCTTTTCCCTGGGCATGTGCAGTCACTTTCTAATTTTCTCTGTATATGCAGTTGCTTTTGAATGTTCTAGGCTTTAATGTCTGGCTTCCAAAAAGGAATAAGAAAAACTAAGGGGGAGGGTGGAGACAAAAGGGTGCAGGCCCTTTAAATACCCAGGAAGTCACTTCAGCTGAGGGGCTTGCAGCAATGGTGGGAGATGAAACAACATGGATGGCTGCTTCTTTGCACTTCTGTAATCAGAAGCAGCATCAATGATCAGAGCACAGATACCCAAAATTTGGAGGACAGGGTCCTTTTTGCCCAACCTGGCTCCCATAGTTGTGTGCAAGCTGCACCTAGAACATATTTACAGCTGCCTGCCATGTGGCTAGGGGTGCGTGACAGGTAGCTGCTATTCTGCTAAGAGCTAAAACTGACCAAAATTAAATGTATTGTACTGGCCATGCTTTCCCCTGGAAGTTACAAGCCTTCAATATACTTCAGAGTTTCAAAATAGTTACATTGGACAGATTCTGCCAGCACAATTTCTATCTAGGTAGGGAGACAAATTTCTAGTGCTTCCTACTCCATTATCTTCCCAGAATCCTCCAAAATGATATTGATTTTTAACTAAAAGGAAAGTGTGATCAGTTCTCTGATGGCAGTAGTTATATATATGCTAGGCACTGGCATTCAGGAAGGAATTAGAGATTGGGACAAAGTCAGTTCTTAATAGTAAATCAGACCAAGGCATCTTTTATGCTGTTTGGTCAGAGCATCATTACTAGGTCAACCTTAACATTTTGTTAATTATTTTAGTATGACCAATCGAATTGAGCCAGTCACACTGTGATGCCTACACCTAGCATTATTAGACCTCTTGGGAAGTGAATATAGTTTATAGAAGTCATATAATTCACAAGCTACACTTGTCTTTGTAATGTTTCCTTTTCAGTTATTTCGGTCTCTGAAACCATTTTCTGAGGCTTGTTTTCTTTTTCTCCTTTTGCTTTATACTTCTTTAATAGCCCTTATTTGCATTTCTCTATCCAACCATTTATTTAACAGGAGCTTTCCATTAGGCTCCCCAAAGTCTTTTTACATAAACCACACAGGAAAAGAAGGTACCAATTTTCTAATTCAGCAGAGTAATTTGCATTTATGAGCAAATGCTACACAATGAAATTCAGTGAGAAAATTAAACCATGAATCTCAAACTAAGCAAGTATGGCTTAGTTCTTTAAAAGAACTTTGCCACTTTGCCTTATGCCTACCAGATAACTATAAATACCATCTGATTTGTTAGGTGCTTTATGTTATCACTTTCCAGGTACAAAATGAACTGTGCAAAATAAACAATGTAACCATGTTTGGCCAAGAGATACTCATTTCTAGTGAGATCTTCAAATAATGGATGTCTGAATGGACAGGAGCTTCCTATTGCCTGATATGCTCCATCAACTGGAGAAAAGGGTTATTCCTTTGTTGTGTTTGGGTTAAGTTCAAAGTATACCACTTGTTGGAGTTAAGTTTTCATGTTCTGCAAAGCCTATTCAGTACACAAGGTACATTATTTGTCCAAGTCTGAGAGAAAAGGGGGAGTGGGTTGTGGTGAGCATGGATGTATTTTGCAGATTGGGATGAAAGGAAGAGAGCAAAAGCAGAACAAGCCTATTGTAAAAAGGAAAGTAAATAGGACTGCAGTGTTTGTCAACTGAGTCTCTTCTATTTAAACTCACTTTTCTGTATTGACTACATGACTCTCTCTCATATGAATGAATTGAAGAATGGATTTTGTGTTCCACCTAGTCCCTTTTTTATATCTGTATAATAGCTAAGTAAATTTTAAGTAATGTTTTCACATTGTTTTGTTTTATTTTTAACTTAGGGGATAGAGAAAATATAGGTGACATTTGTGGGGTTACAAAAGACTTGTTTGCCATATATTTTAGAGAGAATAAGCCACTATTGAAATCCAATGAGTTCTTGGTGTTTTATGCTTGTATTCAGAAGAGATGAAAGTTATTTTAGTAAGTACCCTGAGGTGAAAAATGAGATTCCTTTCTTTATATATGGATTAGAGGGTCAATTCAATGACTATTGAATCTAAGGTAAGGCTGGCAGATAGATTTCATCTCTCATGATAACTCTGAACAACTTTTTGTGGTTGCCTGGAATGCCATATTAAGAAAGATTTCAATGTATTTACCAACCTAGTGGGAAAGGAATGCTGGGATGGAGTAGACAAGTCTGCCTTGGGGAGGGAAAAGAAGAACAGGAACACATCTGACAAACCTTGCCTAAGATTACTGCATGTTAGATTGTATATTAGGCCAGAGGTTTTCAAACTTATTTTTGCTTCTGCCATGATACAAGTAATTGGCAGTAAAGCTAATAACATGTGTTTGCTGTGTTGGTGGTGGTTGGTTGTTCGTGGTCTAGTAACACTATTAATTAACATATACTGAGTATTTTCTACATGCCAGGTACCAAGCTAGGTACCTTACATGTAGCAGCTCACAACTGCTATTTAATGCTCACAACAATCCTTTGACAGAGTTATGTTTATGGCCAATTCTTGGAGCTTTATCTGCAATTCCATTATTTTCTCTTTCCCTGAAGAAATGTCAGAGTGCAAGTATTATAGGGATGATCTTGAATGCACTGAAATTTTTTAAAAAAGTGATATTTTCTCAAGCTTTAATATTTTAATTAATGACTTGTGACATGCCTCCTAGCTTATTGACACAGTATCATAGTGACACTAAAGTTGAGCCCTCTAGTATTACATTTGCCATTCTGGTTTGCCAGACTCACTCCCTAATTCCAAGCTGAATGTTACAGAAACATGTGTGTTTTTGATTAAATTGGAAAGCAGATGAGAATTGGTAGAGGTGTGATTACCAATCCCCCAAAAGTGCTAGCAAATCAGTTACAACTGCAGATAATACAGGTTAGCAGTGCTGCATGGGAAGGGCATTATAATATATTTTAGTTAACCCTTTCATTTTACAAATATGAAAACTAAGACCAATGATTTTTATTTATATTTGATTACTCCTTAACTTTTTCCTACACACATTTCAAGAATTATGGCAAATATATTGAAAAAAGTGAGGGTATTTATGTTAAATTTTAGATATTTCCTTAGGTCTACTTTAAAGTGCACTAATAATTTTGATAAAGGTTGTAAGGAGTTTCCAGCAGTAAAACTGGGTCTACTATAAAGTATGTTCTTTTGGAGGGCAACTATGCCAGATAGCAGGTACTCAATGAATGTTATTTTAATTCAAGAAAAAAGGCAAGAAGGAAAGAAGAAAGAGTGAGAAAGAAGAAGGGAAGGAGAAAGAAAGGGAGAAAAGAAGGAAGTTTCCCCATTATAAATGAATTAAAATCTCGTTTACATTAGTCATTTTCTAAACATTAGCATCTCTGTGCTACCAATTCATTATCTAGCACTCACATATTAAGCACTGCTTTCAGAGGGAATTCTCTTTCCCTTCTGAAAAAGGGGATAATCAAAACGAACATGCAAAAAAACATACTATAGTAACTGGTACACAAATATGGTATGGTATGGAAATTTGCAAAAGGGCTTTGAAAAATATTAAATCTAACTTTTGGACTTACAATTAAGAGGAAAACATTTGTAAAATGAAAATCCACATTCTATATTTTAACTCTTGAATCTACTCTTGAATCTAAAGCATTCTTTAACATACAGGATTAGTATGCACTGTATATTTCTATCAAAGTACTTTGATGGTGGATGTCTCAAACTAAAAAAGGCACAAAAAGCACAACATGTAAAATTTCTCTCAAAATTCACACAGTATACTTTACTTTTGTCATATAGGATGAGGTTCTTTTGTGATAGATTTAACAAAGAAAACCTGTTGAGTTGGCTTCCCTGAAGCACAGCAGGTCTCCACTCTAACCAACTCGATGTAAAGATATGGCTCTAGCTACATCCAAAGAGGAATTATAAGGCTCAAAATAGTATCAGACATGAGAATAGCTTGATATTGGGAACCAAAGGAAATGAAAGGTGTATACATCTCTAGCTAATGGACTAGCCAGAGGTGTAGAAGGTGTTAATAAAACCAGATTCATTATCTAGTAAGGTTTCAGACATGCCTCCAAACTGGTCATTATCATACTTACATGATAAAAAGAGCTTGTTCAAATATTAAATATGAAAAATAAAAACTTCTTTTCCCTAGTCAAGCTTACTAGTGCTACAATGTCCTGTCCTCTGGTTTTTGTTTTTGTTTTTGTTTGCATCACAAGGTTAAAAGAATTCAAGGAACATTAATAAAAGGTATATTTTCAAGAGTTGTCAAAATTTCAAGCAAAAAGGTATTAGAAGTCCTCCAGTGCAATCTTCTGTTTTTTGTTTGTTTTGTTTTCTTGTTGAGATGAGCAAATGAGTGTCCAGATTCATTAATTGTTCAGGTTTTCAGTGGCAGAGTTAAGAATAAATCCAGCTTCTCTGATCCCTGCTAGACCCCAATACCATTTGTTATCAAATGTAATTCACCCTCATGCAAATGCCCACAGAAGGTTTACTCTGCAGGGCTAAAAGGAGGTGGTGGAGTTTACAGACCTCTATCCATCATATGCCAATGGCTCTAAGGCTCACAGGCCTAGCCGCTCCATGGCATGTGGGATCTTCCCGGACAGGGGCAAAGAACCCATGTCCCCTGCATCGGCAGGTGGACTCTCAACCACTGCGCCACCAGGGAAGCTCCCAATGCAATTTCTTTCACAAAGTTGTCTTCCCCTGCAAACTTTACCTCTCAGGTGATTTACCTCTGAGAATATCACCTGATGGCCTTTAGAGAGGAGACAACCTTTCATGCTTCTCCATTTTAAATCAGCTCAACATTAAATTAGAAACTTTATGGGTCAGAGAGAAAGGCTAAGTATTCAGGGCACAAAGACTTCAGCAATCACTGCCTTTATAACTCACTCCCATGCATCAGTTAGAAACTTTGCCTTGACAATAAAATATAAGGCTAATGATTCTGTAACCTTAGGGAAAAAAATAAAGATTTAGTTTATTTTAAACCCCATTACTGATTTAAAACAATCTCAGGTGTAAGTAAGAGTAGAGTGTCATCACCTTGAAAAATGTGTACTCCTCCATAATGATTTTTTATAACCATATACTTTGCAGAGTTAGATATTCACGTTGAACATGAGTTTATGATACTGATAGGGACAGAGTAAAGGGACAAAGTAGGTGATTAAATAGTTAATCCCACTAGGGGATTGTAAGTAAAGAAAAAAGTATGGGAGACCCCCGTAAGTTAATGATCACTCAAGAAAGCAGGTTTCACAAAACCAAGCAGGTTTGCTTAGCAACAAAACCATGTAACAGAAGCATGAGACATGCCCCAAAACAATAAAACAATGGTAGCACGAGACCCACATCCTGCCCAGTGAACTGAGTAAGTTAATGACTCCTAGGACATGCTCCTCTGTGCACACTAAAAACAAAAATGTAAGGAAAAGGTGATGTTATACTGAAACCTGAGATGTTTTAGCATATGCTATTGCCTTTTTGCTCACTTCCATTGCGCCATGACAGTCTTGGCTTGACTATGTAGGGACAAGAAAACTCCCCCACCTGATGTGGAAGAGGAACTGATGACGGAAGTGTGACGTCTACTCAAGAATGAGGAAGAAGGTTGTCTTTTCCCCCTCCCCACTTTTCCTTTGATTATAAAACTAGCCCACTAAGTTCTTGGGGCATGGCACCCTCTTGCCCGCCTTCTTGTAAGCTTCACAAGCATCCTATTCTAATAAATCACTTCTTATCTATCACTTTGCCTTTTGCTGAATTCTTTATGCACTGAGACATAAAGAACTGGAGCTCCTTGGAGCCCCCTGAAATGCATTTCAGCAGTTTTAATACTGCTCAGTCAATAGATATAAATTGAGTACATGTTGTGTTGCTGGACACTGTGTTACATGAGAAAGACTTTGAACTCAAGAAGTCACATGCAGTTAGGTAGGAGAGTTAAAAGCAATCCTGTATGACAAGTGTTATCATACAGAGATTCACAGAACTCTGTGGGAACTCACAAGTGGAAGCTACTAATTTCTACCCCACCCCCAAGACTAGGCAGAGAATGTAGAAGGGAATCATGGAAAGGCAGTGGCATGCTACATGCTTTTATTGTCTCTTAAGCAAACAAACCAAAGCTATTACACTATAGGGCAGCACAGGGCATTTAGCAAGCAGAAAGCATCATTATTATAGGATAAAAAGCACCAGAGGCCTTTTGTGGAGAGTCCAATCATGTGCATGCAAACCTTCAGTGACTGGCTGATGGAGAAGAACAACCCTGCTTGTTCGTTGGGCTGAAACCATTCTCAAGATAAAGGCAGGAATGATCAGAAACCCCTTACCAAAGAGGTCACCAGCACACAGGCCTGTTTTCCCTGTGCATGCTATTGCTTCAGCCCAGAATGTCCTTCCCTCCTCTCCTTGCATGACTGAATCTTCATCATTCTGCAGTATCCCCACCTTCCTCCACTATTGCATCATTATTGTCTGTCTAGGTACCTGTACATTTCCTTCATAGCACTTTACTATGTTACTACTATGTGTTACATGGCTGTCTCCCTTATTATAACTATTATCATTATAAATTATCAACATAATGTGATCTACTAGATGATTTTTTTTATATTAATTATCACTGATGGCATGAATCAGGTACTGATTACTCTTGCACAGGGAACACGTGATGCCTCAACTTGCCTACAAATTATCTCCATGCTAATGACTTTGAAACTTTTATTAGACAGTATCGTATGGTGACATCACTTGGCCTTCGCTTTAAGGGAATGCAGCCTTTTCTGTATGAAATGTACCTCTATTCTTTTGTTGGGTCAATTAAGGAATACTGCTTGAGGCCAATGTGATTATAAACAAAACACTGCTATTGAAAACATGAGACAGCCCTTGATTATATAATAATTACACAGATTTTTTAAATTACTATGAATACTTTAAAAATTCTGATAGAGAATTCATCAACCTCCCGTTCTGAGAAGGAGGCACATCCTGGATTATGACCTATTCTCTAGTTTCAGTGCTTACAGCAGAAGACCTAGATTTTGAAACTCTGCTCAAAAACATGAGCTGTGCGAATATAAGCAATTCTCAACTTTATCAGGCATGAAAGTCCCTGGAACCAAACACTGAGAAGACAGAATGGAGGAAGAGGAAAAAAAGCAAGACAGAGAGATGCAGAGACACAAAAAGAAACTCAGAGAGATTCAGGGAGTCATAAATTGTTCCTCCAATGAGGTATCAGGATCAAGTCCTTTATATATTGGGCCAAGAACAAACTAGATGCAAAGGATAAAGAGATAATTGGTTTTTTTCCCTTCTAGGTATTAGTCCCTGGTGAATGAAAGGGGGGATGACGATTAATGTCTGCACACACTCCGGATTGGTCTTTTTAACCCATTGCTGGTAACCACCACTAGCACAATGACCAGTGAAAATGCCCTCAACAGGCAACGGTTTTGATAGGCTAGTACATGTTCTCCCCAGTTCTCTGTCACATGCCTAAGAAGTCAGTCTCTGGTACATTTTCTGATTATCCATTTCCATTTTACAGATAGTAATTTAGTATACAGTCATCAGCCCCTGCTATGTATCACTTTTGTCTTGTGTCAGAAATAGAACGCATCACATCTGCTGTTGTCCATGCATCCTCTTCATTGTATGAGTTTGTAAAGAAAGCCAGAAATAAAACTCAGGTTTATATCAGGTGGTGTTAATGGATCAGAGTGGTGTAATATAAAACAGCTAGAAGTGGGGACCACCTGCAAATGCCTACACAGCTAACAGAGGTTCATTTCATGAATGACTGCAAAAACTGAGTATTAGATGTAGGTGGGTGGGTTTTAGCAGGGTCTGTAAACCATCTTGAATATCTACTCTGAGGATACCTCCCAAACTGCCAAGTATCCTCTACAGAAGGCCAACATCCCCTATCCCAGCACCTCTCAGCAAAAATTGTGAGTTATTAACCTAATTCCTAGAACCCAAGGATGCCTCTAAATTGTCGTCATTATTTCAAATGATGGGTTCTTCATCAGGGCTGTATGCAAGCTACACTCTTATTTATCCATTTCTTCTTTTTTACTCTTTTATTTAATGAATGAATCTACTCAAAAACATCTCAACTCTAGTTTAGACCCAGCTCACCTCCTCAGAACATTTTTTTTTTCTTCTTGGATTTCTTCTTATATTATTTATTTCACTGTTCTGCCTGGTTTTGCCATTTGTTATCTTTGGAACATAGATTACCCTAATGCTAACCCTAAACCTTAAGAAGCTCAGTCTTCCCATAGATTAAAAAACTCTGCATATAGTGTTACTCTGAGAATTAGTGAGATAATAATGTAAATAGGATACTGAGCACAGAACATGACACATAACAGTTCACAATAAATATTTATCCCCTTTCATCTCCCTGGAAAGCTACAGTAGAGTCAGATTACTCGTTAAAATGTATTTTTAATTTTTATTAGTTGGAATTATTTTTAATTGACCCTTTAATAAAATATTTGAAATCAAGGAACAGCTTGACTTAGTTACACTCTAACATAGGAAAGCTTATTACTATATTAGTTTCTGAGAACTCAGTAAAATTGCTAATATAATTCATAAGAGAAAATCTAACTTTTTAAGAGACATCAAAACAAAAGGTTAGAAAGGTATCAACTACATGGAATGCCACAAAATAAAAGCCATCAGGGATAGCATCACATGACTCCTATTCCTCAGTCTAGAACGCAAGAGGAGAGAAGAGGGCAGAAACAAAAATGTAATTTCTATTGAAGTAGCTGACTAGGAAGGTGTAAATTTGGAAAGACAACAAATAGAGCTTCTGCCAATAATTATTTCTATGATAAAAACAAATTATGTGATTTAAAATATTTTAATTAAAATATGTTGAAACTTTCAATTCAGACTATTATCTGAGATCTGTAAGTATTCTGAGTTTCTTTCCCCAGTAATACTATGATGTGTTACAAGATTTAAAAATGAATACCTGATATTTAATTGACCCCACTGTAAATGTTTTGAACAATGACACAAAGAATGTCGCAGTATCTGCTTGGAAAAGGAATTCACTGATAGAATCTCAAACAGTAAACAACAGTCTTATGAATGATTTATGCATGTTTATAAAATCCAGCCAAGTTTTCTATTTCATGAGTTTTGCATCTCATAATTTTGGAAGGAAAGGGCTTCAGAGGGAGCAAAGTCATTGTCTGTATCTCTAAAATATTCTTAAGCATTTTTAAAGAGTTAAAAGGAGAAACAACATCTTAAATAACCACTGTCTTCTTATCACAATTGCATGTGAAATGATGATACTTTAAAGAGGAAGTTTTGAAAACAGTATTTTAGATGAGCAATTATGTCACTGTCTGTGATAATGAGTAAAACTGCCTTCACCAAAGATTTTTGCTTAAATATTCGAAATGCAAACTAACACAGAACATTTAGAATACTTATGAAATCTTTGTCTAGTTTGAAAATGGAATGACTGCTCATTTTCCCCCAGTATGGTCAAAAGGTAAAGTGTCCCGTTTTCAAAATATCTGTAGATATTCCATGCACATTTTATAGGCAAATGTAATGATCTGGGAAATAATCAAAAATATTAGTTCACTGGACGAATTATGAAAGTTTAATTTTTAGAAAGCAGCAGCATTTGTGAGGCTAAGCAAAACTTCTAGAAACCAGGGATCAAAGAGCAACTCCGAAACCATCAATTTCATCTCCTCATTTAACAGAGGAAGTACTAAGAGAATTGGTTAACACAAGGTGATATTTTTCATTAATGGCAGAATAAAGTCCATAACCCAGGAAAACACTTGGCTCCTGCACCACCATGTGTACTGTAAAAAACAGAAATTGGCAGAATGTCAATTTTCTCTTTAAAATCTAGAGAAAAATATAAGTAGTAAGTCTAGTCATCAAAAAAAATTAAAACAACAAGGAAAAATGTTCAAAATAGACACAGGAATTTGGCACTGCAAAGCTGTCTGAAAATGTATTAGAGTTTTACTGCTGATGTTTCCGGCTTTCCCTGCAGAAGGTTCTAAATGTTAAATAACACAGTCAAGTTAGGGTTATGTTGGTTTATTCAAATAATCAGTGCCCACTGCAAGAAAGGCCAGGACTATTGCATATTCAACCCACATCTAGGTCAGTGAGCTCACATCTAGATCAGTGAGCTCACATCTACAGATTCAGTTCTTTATTCTAGTCATCCCTCTGACAATTTCTCAAGATTAGCCAAAAGATAGGCCAAGTAGAAGATGTGCATCTACTTATCCAAACTAAATTTTTTTAAGTTTAACGAGGGATAACACATTATTTAACCATATGTGATCCCATACCTAGAAAAATATATTTAAGTAGGAATCCAGGTTTGCAAAGATGAACTGAGGATTCTGCTAAGACCTTGAATTGATTCTGTTAATCTCTTCCATGACTATGACACAAACAGGAAAAATGAGTGAGAAAAGAAAACAAAATAATTTAGCATATTTAAAATATATGCAGTACTTACTATATGTTGAGTATCTAGCTCATAAATGGAAGAGAATATTGTTCCAAGGTAATAATCATGGGAAATCAGACACATGAAGGATTTTGACAATCTCTAGAATTGGTGGTTAATGAGAGAATATTAGTCCCACTTACCTGGGAGAAGAAAGTATGTACATTTGATTCATGAGTTGTAATTGAAAAATGTAATATTATGACAGTTTTGTACTAGGGTGTTGAGTAGGAATTATTCTATTGTCCCAAACTGACTTCTAGAATCTAAAACCAGAAATAAAAAGATGTTAAATTTGGAAAGACAACAAATGCCATCAGCTACTTCTTCTTGCTAAGGAAAGAAGTCTGGGGGAAAGCCAAAACCCTCTCTAGTCAAGGGAGAACAAACTCCAGGAGAATTGCTGGCAACTAGAGAGACTGGTAGCTTAATGCTTAGACTGCTCTTCACCTATCCCTGAATAATGGACAAAAGAACTGCAGGGCAGGGAAAATTCTGTGGCAGTGTGGAGGAGCCTACAGTACCACATTTGTCATGGTGACCATGTATATATTTCCAGGAGCTCAAGTTTAACCAGGGAAGGTGGGTGGCCTTGTAATGACCTCCTAGGAGCAAGAAGCTGTGGGTGTACTGCTCATTTTGAGAGCTGAAGGGTGAAAAAAGAGGACGAGATACAGCCCCATTTCCAACATTCTGGGTAGTAAGGATGGTCATAAACAGCCACAAGTTAGCCAAAGAATCAGGAGAAATCAAGATGGCCCTATAGTCTCCTTACAATGATAGGCTCTTAGGCAGAGATGTATTTGTTCTTGCTCTCCTCTTCCCCACTGCCAGTTCAGCGACCTCAAAGAGAAGGAAAGTGTATCCAGTCCATGGGACTCTCAAACATGCAGACAGACAATCAAACACACAGACACACACAAACACACACATACAGTGCCGAGGGTAAAGGGGAGGAGAAAAAGTGCACCTGAGCTTCCTCCCTTGAGTGTGCCCCGCCAAAGCTGGCAAGCACTGGGATACAGTGTGGAGCAACATAAATGAGATTTAAACCAAGCATGAGGAGTTTCAGACCTTCAAGATGGCAGAGAAGTAAGATGTGGAGATCACCTTCCTCTCCAAAAATACATCAGAAATACATCTACATGTGGAACAACTCCTACAGAACACCTACTGAATGCTGGCAGAAGACCTCAGACTTCCCAAAAGGCAGGAAATGCCCCACATACCTGTGTAGGGCAAAAGAAAAAAGAAAAAAACAGAGACAAAAGAATAGGGATGGGACCTGCACCTCTGGGAGGGAGATGTGAAAGTGGAATAGTGTCCACACACAAGGAAGCCCCTTCACTGGCAGAGATGGGGGTGGCAGGGGGGAAGCTTTGGAGCCACAGAGGAGAGCGCAGCAACAGGGGTGCAGAGGGCAAAGCGGAGAGATTCCAGCACAGAGGATCAGTGCCGACCAGCACTCACCAGCCTGAGAGGCTTCTCTGCTCACCTGCCAGGGCAGGTGGGGGCTGGGAGCTGAGGCTCAGGCTTTGGAGGTCAGATCCCAGGGAGAAGAGAGAAGACTGAGAATGGCTGCATGAACACAGCCGGA
This sequence comes from Globicephala melas, assembly GCF_963455315.2. Classification (NCBI taxonomy): domain Eukaryota; kingdom Metazoa; phylum Chordata; class Mammalia; order Artiodactyla; family Delphinidae; genus Globicephala; species Globicephala melas. The sequence goes on along the minus strand of NC_083318.1, from coordinate 102,424,409 downwards.
AGGGGAGTAGTGCACCACAGCTAGCCAGGAAGGCTAGCTCACCCACTAGGGGCAGACACCAAAAATAATGGGAACTACGAACTTGCAGCCTGCAAAAAGGAGACCCCAAACACAGTAAGTTAAGAAAAATGAGAAGACAGAGGAAAACACAGCAGATGAAGGAGCAAGGTAAAAACCCACCAGACCAAACAAATGAAGAGGAAGTAGGCAGGCTACCTGAAAAATAATTCAGAGAAATGATAGTAAAGATGATCCAAAATCTTGGAAATAGAATAGACAAAATGCAAGAAACATTTAACAAGGACCTAGAAGAACTAAAGAGCAAACAAAAAATGATGAACAACACAAAAAATAAAATTAAAAATTCTCTAGAAGGAATCAATAGCAGAATAACTGAGGCAGAAGAACAGATAAGTGACCTGGAAGATAAAATAGTGGAAGTAACTACTGCAGAGCAGAATAAAGAAAAAAAGAATAAAAAGAATTGAGGACAGTCTCAGAGCCTCCTGAAACATCATTAAACACACCAACATTCGAATTATAGGGCTCCCAGAAGAAGAAGAGAAAAAGAAAGGGACTGAGAAAATATTTGAAGAGATTATAGCTGAAAAATTCTTTAATATGGGAAAGGAAATAGTCAATCAGGTCCAGGAAGTGCAGACAGTCCCATACAGGATAAATTCAAGGAGAAACATGCAAAGACACATATTAATCATACTATAAAAAATTAAATACAAAGAAAAAATATTAAAAGCAGCAAGGGAAAAGCAACAAATAATATACAAGGGAACCCCCATAAGGTTAACAGCTGATCTTTCAGCAGAAACTCTGTAAGACAGAAGGGAGTGGCAAGACATATTTAAAGTAATTAAAGCGAAAAAACTACAAGCAAGATTACTCTACCCAGCAAGGATCTAATTCAGATTCGACAGAGAAATTAAAATCTTTACAGATAAGCAAAAGCTAAGAGAATTCAGCACCACCAAACCAGCTTTACAACACATGCTAAAGGAATTCTCTAGGGAGGAAACACAAGAGAAGGAAAAGACCTGCAATAACAAGCACAAAACAATTAAGAAAATGGTTAGAGGGACATACATATTGATAACTACCTTAAATGTAAATGGATTAAATGCTCCCACCAAAAGACATAGAGTAGCTGAATGGATACAAAAACAAGACTTGTATATTTGCTGTCTACAAAAGACCAGCTTCAGACCTAGGGACACATACAGCCTGACAGTGAGGGGATGGAAAAAGATATTCCATGCAAATGGAAATCAAAAGAAACCTAGCATAGCAATTCTCATATCAGACAAAATAGACTTTAAAATAAAGACTACTACAAGAGACAAAGAAGGACACTACATAATGATCAAGAGATCAATGCAAGCAGAAGATAAAACAATTGTAAATATCTATGCATCCAACATAGGAGCACCTCAATACATAAGGCAAATGCTAAAAGCCATAAAAGGGGAAATCGACAGTAACACATACATAGTAGGGGACTTTAACACCCCACTTTCACCAATGGACAGATCATCCAAAATGAAAATAAATAAGGAAACACAAGCTTTAAATGATACATTAAACAAGATGGACTTAATTGATATTTATAGGACACTCCATCCAAAAACAACAGAATACACATTTTTCTCAAGTGCTAATGGAACATTCTCCAGGATAGATCATATCTTAGGTCACAGATCAAGCTTTGGTAAATTTAAGGAAATTGAAATTGTATCAAGTATCTTTTCCGACCACAACACTATGAGACTAGATATCAATTACAGGAAAAAATCTGTAAAAAATACAAACACATGGAGGCTAAACAATATACTACTAAATAACCAAGAGATTACTGAAGAAATCAAAGAGGAAATCAAAAAATGCCTAGAAACAAATGACAATGAAAACATGATGACCCAATACCTATGGGATGCTGCAAAAGCATTTCTAAGAGGGAAGTTTATAGCAATACAATCCTACCTCAAGAAACAAGATACATCTCAAATAAACAGCCTAACCTTACACTTAAAGCAATTAGAGAAAGAAGAACAAAAAACCACCAACGTTAGCAGAAGGAAAGAAATCATAAAGATCAGGTCAGAAATAAATGAAAAAGAAATGAAGGAAACGATAGCAAAGATCAATAAAACTAAAAGCTGGTTCTTTCAGAAGCTAAACAAAATTGATTAGCCAGACTCATCAAGAAAAAAAGGGAGAAGACTCAAATCAATAGAATTAGAAATGAAGTAACAACTGACACTGCAGAAATACAAAAAGTCATGAGAGATTACTACAAGCAACTATATGCCAATAAAATGGACAACCTGGAAGAAATGGAAAAATTCTTAGAAAAGCACAACCTTCCAACACTGAACCAGGAAGGAATAGAAAACCTGAACAGACCAATTACCACCACTGAAATTGAAACTGTGATTAAAAACCTTCCAACAAACAAAAGCCCAGGACCTGATGGCTTCACAGGCGAATTCTATCAAACATTTAGAGAAGAGCTAACACCTATCCTTTTCAAAGTTTTCCAAAATATAACAGAGAGAGGAACACTCACAAACTCATTCTACGAGGCCACCATCACCCTGATACCAAAGATAGACAAAGATGTCACAAAGAAAGATGCAAAAATCTGAAACAAACTACTAGCAAACAGAATCCAACACCACATTAAAAGGATCATTCACCATGATCAAGGGTTTATCCCAGGAATGCAAGGATTCTTCAATATACAGAAATCAATCAACACAATACACCATATTAACAAATTGAAGGAGAAAAACCATATGATCATCTCAATATATACAGAAAAATCTTTTGACAAAATTCAACACCCATTTATGATAAAAACCCTCTGGAAAGTAAGCATAGAGGGAACTTACCTCAACATAATAAAGGCCATATATGACAAACCCACAGCCAACATCATTCTCAATGGTGAAAAACTGAAATCATTTCCTCTAAGATCAGGAACAAGACAAGGATGTTCACTCTCACCACTATTATTCAACATAGTTTTGGAAGTGTGAGCCACAGCAATCAGAGAAGAAAAAGAAATAAAAGGAAACCAAATCAGAAAAGAAGAAGTAAAGCTGTCACTGTTTGCAGATGATACTATACATAGAGAATCCTAAAGATGCCAGCAGAAAACTACTAGAGCTAATCAATGAATTTGGTAAAGTAGCAGGATACAAAATTAATGCACAGAAATCTCTTGCATTCCTATACACTAATGATTAAAAATCTGAAAGTGAAATCAAGAAAACACTCCCATTTACCATTGCAACAAAAAGAATAAAATATCTAGGAATAAATCTACCTAAGGAGAAAAAAGACCTGTATGCAGAAAACTATAAGACACTGATGAAAGAAATTAAAAATGATACAAACAGATGGAGAGATATACCATGTTCTTGGATTGGAAGAATCAACATTGTGAAAATGACTATACTACCCAAAGCAATCTATAAATTCAGTGCAATCCCTATCAAACTACGAATGGCATTTTTCACAGAACTAGAACAAAAAATTTCATGGTTTGTATGGTAACACAAGACCCTGAATAGCCAAAGCACTCTTGAGAAAGAAAAACTGTGCTGGAGGAATCAGGCTCCCTGACTTCAGACTATATTAACAAAGCTGCAGTAATCAAGACAGTATGGTACTGGCACAAAAACAGAAATATAGGTCAATGGAACAGGATAAAAAGCCCAGAGGTAAACCCACGCACATATGGTCACCTTATCTTTGATAGGAGAGGCAAGAACATAGAATGGAGAAAAGTTAGCCTCTTCAATAAGTGGTGCTGGGAAACCTGGACAGGTACATGGAAAAGAATGAAATTAGAACACTCCATAACATCATACAGAAAAATAAACTCAAAATGGATTAAAGACCTAAATGTAAGGCCAGACACTATCAAGCTCTTAGAGGAAAACATAGGCAGAACACTCTATGACATAAATCACAGCAAGATCCTTTTTCACCCACCTCCTAGAGAAATGGAAATAAAACCAAAAATAAACAAATGGGACTTAATGAAACTTAAAAGATTTTGCACAGCAAAGGAAATCATAAACAAGATGAAAAGACAACCCTAAGAAAGGGAGAAAATATTTGCAAATGAAGCAACTGACAAAGGATTAATCTCCAAAATATACAAGCAGCTCATGCAGCTCAATATCAAAATACAAACAACCCAATCCAAAAATGGGCAGAAGACCTAAACAGACATTTCTCCAAAGAAGATATACAGACTGCCAACAAACACATGAAAGAATGCTCAACATCACTAATCATTAGGGAAATGCAAATCAAAACTAAAATGAGGTATCACCTCACACCAGTCAGAATGGCCATCATCAAAAAATCCTCAAACAATAAATGCTTCAGAGGGTGTGGAGAAAAGAGAACCCTCTTGCACTGTCGGTGGGAATGTAAAGTGATACAGCACTATGGAGAACAGTATGGAGGTTCCTTACAAAAATGAAAATAGAACTACCATATGACCCAGCAATCCCACTAGTGGGCATATAACCTGAGAAAACCATAACTCAAAAAGAGTCATGTAATGCACAGAAATCTCTGGCATTCCTATATACCAATGATGAAAAACCTGAAAGTGAAATCAAGAAAACCCTCCCATTTACCACTGCAACAAAAAGAATAAAATATCTAGGAGTAAATCTACCTAAGGAGTCAAAAGACCTGTATGCAGAAAATTATAAGACACTGATGAAAGAAATTAAAGATGATACAAATAGATGGAGAGATATACCATGTTCTTGGATTGGAAGAATCAACATTGTGAAAATGACTCTACTACCCAAAGCAATCTATAGATTCAATGCAATCCCTATCAAACTACCACTGGCATTTTTCACAGAACTAGAACAAAAAATTTCGCAATTTGTATGGAAACACAAAAGACCCGGAATAGCCAAAGCAATCTTGAGAACGAAAAAAGGAACAAGAGGAATCAGGCTCCCTGACTTCAGACTATACTACAAAGCTACAGTAATCAAGACAGTATGGTACTGGCACAAAAACAGAAAGATAGATCAATGGAACAGGATAGAAAGCTTAGAAATAAACCCACGCACATATGGACACCTTATCTTTGATAAAGGTGGCAGGAATGTACAGTGGAGAAAGTACAGCCTCTTCAATAAGTGGTGCTGGGAAAACTGGACAGGTACATGTAAAAGTATGAGATTAGATCACTACCTAAAACCATACACAAAAATAAGCTCAAAATGGATTAAAGACCTAAATGTAAGGCCAGAAACTATCAAACTCTTAGAGGAAAACATAGGAAGAACACTCTATGACATAAATCACAGCAAGATCCTTTCTGACCCACCTCCTAGAGTAATGGAAATAAAACCAAAAATAAACAAATGGGACCTAATGAAACTTCAAAGCTTTTGCACAGCAAAGGAAACCATAAACAAGACCAAAAGACAACCCTCAGAATGGGAGAAAATATTTGCAAATGAAGCAACTGACAGAGGATTAATCTTCAAAATTTACAAGCAGCTCATGCAGCTCAATAACAAAAAAACAAACAACCCAATCCAAAAATGGGCAGAAGACCTAAATAGACATTTCTCCAAAGAAGATATACAGATTGCCAACAAACACATGAAAGAATGCTCAACATCATTAATCATTAGAGAAATGCAAATCAAAACTACAATGAGATATCATCTCACCCCAGTCAGAATGGCCATCATCAAAAAATCTAGAAACAATAAATGCTGGAGAGGGTGTGGAGAAAGGGAAACACTCTTGCACTGCTGGTGGGAATGTGAATTGGTTCAGCCACTATGGAGAACTGTATGGAGGTTCCTTAAAAAACTACAAATAGAACTACCATATGACCCAGCAATCCCACTACTGGGCATATACCCTGAGAAAACCAAAATTCAAAAAGAGTCATGTACCAAAATGTTCATTGCAGCTCTCTTTACAATAGCCCGGAGATGGAAACAACCTAAGTGCCCATCATCGGATGAATGGATAAAGAAGATGTGGCACATATATACAATGGAATATTACTCAGCCATAAAAACAAATGAAATTGAGCTATTTGTAATGAGGTGGATAGACCTAGAGTCTGTCATACAGAGTGAAGTAAGTCAGAAAGAAAAAGGCAAATACCGTATGCTAACACATATATATGGAATTTAAGGGAAAAAAATGTCATGAAGAACCTAGGGGTAAGATAGGAATAAAGACGCAGACCTAGTAGAGAACGGACTTGAGGTTATGGGGAGGGGGAAGGGTGAGCTGTGACAGGGCGAGAGAGAGTCATGGACATATACACACTAACAAACGTAGTAAGGTAGATAGCTAGTGGGAAGCAGCCGCATGGTACAGGGATATTGGCTCGGTGTTTTGTGACAGCCTGGAGGGGTGGGATTGGGAGGGAGGAAGACGCAAGAGGGAAGACATATGGGAACATATGTATATGTATAACTGATTCACTTTGTTATAAAGCAGAAACTAACACACCATTGTAAAGCAATTATACCCCAATAAAGATGTTAAAAAAAGAAAAAAAAAAAGTCATGTACCACAATGTTCATTGCAGCTCTATTTACAGTAGCCAGGACATGGAAGCAACCTAAGTGTCCATCAACAGATGAATGGATAAAGAAGATGTGGCACATATATACAGTGAAATATTACTCAGCGTTAAAAAGAAATGAAATTGAGGTGTTTGTGGTGAGGTGGATGGACCTAAAGTCTGTCATACAGAGTGAAGTCAGAAAGAATAAAACAAATACCGTATGCTAACACATATATATGGAATCTAAATAAATAAAAAATAAAGGTTCTGACGAACCTAGGGACAGGAGAGGAATACAGATGCAGACGTAGAGAATGGACTTGAGGACATTAGGAGGGGGAAGGGTAAACTGGGATGAAGTGAGAGAGTGTCATGGACATATATACACTACCAAATATAAAATAGATAGCTAGTGGGAAGCAGCTGCATAGCACAGGGAGATCAGCTCAGTGCTTTTTGACCGCCTGGAGGGGTGAGATAGGTAGAATGGGAGGGAGGGAGATGCAAGAGGGAAGAGATATGGGAACATATGTATATGTATAGCTGATTCACTTTGTTATAAAGCAGAAACTAGCACACCATTGTAAAGCAATTATACCCCAATAAAGATTTTTAAAAAAATGAATAAATAAACCAGTGTGAGGCTTGAGTGTTAAATCAGTTTGGAATTTAATAATTAAAAATGGCTGGCATATTTCCTCAAAAGGTTAAACATACAGTTGCTGTATATCCCATCAACTCCACTTCTATGTATATAACCAAGAGAAATGGAAACATATGTCTATACAAAAACTTGTACTCAAATGCTCATAGCAGCATTATTCATAATAGTCCCAGAGTGGGAAACAACCGAAATGTTTGTCAGCTGGAGAATGGATATATATATAAAATGTGGCATATCGAGACAAGTGAATATTATTAGGCCATATAAGGAAATGAACTACTAATACATGCTACAATATGGATGAACCCTGAAAATATGCTAAGGGAAAGAAACCAAAATTCGGAAAGTAAGATTAACAATTCATGTATCTAGGGTTGCTTCCTTTTACACAAAAAGCGATCAAAACATTTTGTAAATTATAATTTATGTAGTTTACAATTGATAAACAGTCGCTGAATGAATGAACATATGGTAATAACACTAGAAAACAGAGAGCATCTGGATTTATGCAGGATAAAGCTAAAGAAGAATGGCAAGAAAGAATGAGTGCTCAAAAGAAACCTGAAAGAAAATTAATAGCAAATAGCTATGAAATACTTCATACACCAGGGGAAGAAAATGTAGTCATTTAAAATATATTACTCTAAGCACTAAAAATATAAATATTCAAATTATATTTTCAACCATTAACTTTTTTCCCCTACATTCTCTTCTCCACTAGTTGGGATAATGGAAATAGACCTAAACTTATGCTAATGAGACAGCATATGAATTATCTGGTTCTGTCTGTTGAATTGCATCACAAATACAAAAGCCTTCAGTCAATATGAGTAAATGTTAGAAGCGGAACTCAAGGGATTCAACTCCAGTAGATCTCTCTCCAAATTGTTGTTGAGAAAAGTGTGCTGTGTGTGAGACGAGAATACTAGGTCTGCCTCTCTCTGGGATGGTCCAGAAAGAATCCTTCAAGACTCCTTGGCTGTCCTCATAATCATTTTGATAAGTTCTGAAGGGGCCCCAAAAGTAACTTAAACAAAGAGAAAAGACATTCTGCAAAGGTTTTTTGGAGAATCTTTCCATTTGAGTTCAGTGTATTGGCAGCATAGATCACAAGTGAAAACAAGTTATCTTCTTCTCTGAAGTTAGCATTACTTACATGGGCTGATCATCTACCATTCCCTTTGTTACACAATTAATAAAGTATATATTATAGAACCTGATTTCTAAACTGCTGTGTCAGGGTATCCTGATGGTAAAAGATGGTAAAAATGATGATGATGATGATGATGATGATGATCGTAGTGGTGGTGGTGGTAACAATAGTCAATATTTACTGAGTGCTTAATATGTGGTCACATATTGTAAAAGTATTCTAGAAACGTCATTTCATGTATGCTAACAACTACTTATTAGATAAGTATTATTATTACTCACATTTTACATATGTGTGAGTAACCCAAGTAAACAACAAGTAACTCACCCAAAGCCTATCGCTAGTGATCAAGTCTAGGCTGAACACGGGGAGTCTGATCCTAGAACCTGTACACAGAACAACTGGGCTGGGACAGTGATTAAGAATCCACCTGCTAATGCAGGGGACACAGGTTTGATCCCTGGTCTGGGAAAATCCCACATGCCACGGAGCAACTAAGCCCGGTGCCACAACTACTGAAGCCCGCTCACCTAGAGCCCATGCTCGGCAAAAAGAGAAGCCACTGCAATGAGATGCCCGTGCACCACAAGGAAGAGTAGCCCCCGCTCACCGCAGCTAGAGAAAGCTGGCGCGCAGCAACAAAGACCCAGTGCGGCCAAAAAAAAAAAAAGAAAAGAAACTGGGCTTAACTGCTTTCCAGAGAAATGACCACGCTGGACAGAGTCAATTCTAGAGGAAATTATGACGATGAAGTCTTCTCTCACACTGATCCCTCTGGCCACCATGCCCATCCATCAATTTCCCTTCGTCCAAGACATGCTTTGCTGCTCTTCCATACTAAGTACCCTCTCCAGCAGCAGCAGATTTTCTCAGCTCTTCCTCCTACAGTCAAAAGTGACTGATTACCATGATTCGTGGTACGGTAATAACGGATGATAGAAGACCAAGTGTTTGTGGCATAGTTGCCTTTCAAAATTTTTTCCAGAAATTATTGCACAGTACAAAATAATGAACAATAGGAACACCAGACAGAGTTGTGGGACTGTCAGAGGAGGGCTTTTTGGATAGGTGAGCATTTTGGATTCGTCCACAGTGAGCTATACATAGAATAAGCCCTGTTTTCACTGTTTAGCTCTAAATCCAGTAAACCAAGAAAAATAGGCACATAAAAGCAAGGGAAGAATCACTGCTTGTCTTCTTTCTTAGGTGCTGAAATACTCAGCCATTATCAATTCTCCAACAATCTACTGAAGGACCATGACCTACACCTTTAATTCTGCCACATATATCAACCCAACTGCTTGTAATAAAGTTATGCTCTCCTTCAATTCTCAGGTTAAATATATATTCTTTTGAAAAACTCTCCCTGAACCTTGAAGTGGTTATAGGTGCCCCTCCCGTGGCTTCCTAATGGTTCTCTATACTTTCCTTATTTTAATACTCATTACACTGTACGGTAACTGCAATTGTCTATAACAGCCACTGGAATTGAGCACCACCTTCATGGATATTTAGCATTATTTGTCTCTGTGGCAGAGACTGCTAACTCTTTTTTCATACCCACATTCTCCTCTGCTCCCAGGATAAAGCTAGGCTGCATGCCCAGCCTCCTGTGCAGTTAGGAATGATCATGTGACTCAGTTCTATCTAACAGAATGCGAATAGAAGTGATAAGAGCCACTATCAGTCCACCTAATCCTTCTATGCAGTACACTATTTTATACTGCCTTCTAGGTGACTGGGAAGGAAATGACCCCATGATGAATTTTGAAGCCAAAAGTTAAAATGGCAAAATCACTGGCAGCTTAAGTTTCTAAACAGTTTTTTGAAGCAGACCTCCTCACTTACCTAGAATCACTTTGGACCTTCACCTGAGAAAGAAATCAGCTTCTTCCTTTTAAATCTTTTTTTGTTTTTTGCGTGGGGTGTCTATCTTTTTATACCATCAGTTATAGCATCTTTTTGTTTCTTAGAATCTAGCATAATAACTACAGGTACACTCGAAATCTATAAATATATGTTGAAAATAATGAAATGAATGAATGATTAGGGTGAACATCTCAAGAAATAAACTCTTTTTGTCAAACTAATATTATAAAAATAGCTAACATTTATTTTATGCTTACTATATGCTACTGCTTTCTAAGATTCGTTCCATAAATTATCTCATTTAAACCTCTTAATGTTATGAGGTAGGTGCTACTATTATCCCATTGCACAGATTAGTAAATTGAAGCTTAAACCAGCTTAATCACTACCTAGTATATCATAGTTATTTGGTAGATGAATCAAGATTCAAACCAAACAATGTAACTCAAAAGCCTGTTTTAACCACACTGAAATAAATAAATGCCATGCCTAGGTGACTTCCATAAGCAATAAAAAATTATTCAACAAATAGCAGAATTAAATATTTTATATTAATAACACTATCTTTTGATATAATTTCTAGGAAAGAGCTAAGAGTTCCTAAAAATTTATGATGACACACAATACCTTCTTATGTGTCTTTTTAAATGGCAAAAGACTTAGATGCTACATAGAAAGTCAGTTATAGATTTGAAGCTGAAATTCAAGTTTCAAGGTTTTTAGTATTATTATTATTTTTTGGCTGTGCCATGCAGCATGCGGGATCCCTGACCAAGGATCAAATCCTTGCCCGCTGCATTGGAAGCACAGAATCTTAACCACTGGACCACCAGGGAAGTCCCTCCAGTATTATTTTAAACACGCAATCGGGGTTTTGGCTGCTTCTGGCTCATATACTTTATATTTTAAAATAAATATTTATTTATTTATTTTTGCTGCACTGGGTCTTAGTTGTGGCACGCAGGATCTTCATTGCAGCATGAGGGATCCTTAGTTGCGACAAGGGATCCTTTTTAGTTGCAGCATGCATACTTCTTAGTTGCGGCATGTGCACTTCTCAGTTGCGGCATGTGAACTCTTAGCTGCGGCATGCATGTGGGATCTAGTTCCCCAAACAGGGATCGAACCCGGGCCACCTGCATTGGGAGCGTAGGGTCTTACCCACTGGACCATCAGGGAAGTCCCCTGGCTCATATACTTTAACAGAGTACAGCAATTGCCTTAGAGATCTCTAGATTTCGTTAACTCACAAGTTTCATTAAATATATAAAATTAGAGCTTACTCTTAAATCGGTAATCAATTTTTGCACATTTAGAGGTCAGACCTCAGGTTATAATTCACTGAAAATCACTTTGTTCTCTAAGTTAATAAAATCCATTGTGATCTAATACAGTGTCATCCTCATCATGTCCAGAAAAACCCTCCCCACACAAGTGGATCAATATCTGTTGTAGAAAGTCTAGACTAGATTAATTGGGTTAGTGCCTGTTTGGATTTTAGTCATTTTATCAGAAGTGCCAGACTGGCTTCTAAAAATGAATGCTTTCCAGTGTCAAGTTCTAGTACCCAGGGTATGTCAGAGACATTCACTAGTATGCCCATACTTGAGACTTGGTTATTATTTAAGTAATAATATACTTCAGGATAGAAGTAAAACAAATGGTTCCAAAAAAGTACTAGGAATTTATCACTAAATTCATTTAACAAAATCTATATAACAGTCTTACTTTTAGGGTAGCTATAATAATCATACTTTATAACTCAGCTGCTTACCCCATGTTATAATATCTGTAACTAAAGCCACAGTCATTTGTCATGATTATTAATGAAAAATAGGCAAACAAAATTGTCACAAACTTAGTTTAAATCTGTTTTAAAACATTTTTCATAGCTACCCAAAAGTCCTAGGAGTATGCAGGTAAATGGAAGACTTTTTTAAAAATAAATTCTTCTATACAGTATAATTTTAAACTTTTTTCTGTATGTAAATAGAGCTTTATTTTAAAGATTAAAATAGAAAAAATATTAAACAAAAAGTGAAAAAATACAATACTATAGGATGTTTACAGTAGTGTTCTATGAGTAACAGAAATAAAGGATGCATTAGTGTATGTTCAAAGTTGGCTACATACATCACTTTTCCGTGTTTGTTTTTTCAGAAACAACAAAAATCAACTTTATTTTTAAATCTGTTCTAAATAAAATCTGTATCCATGTAATTGCAAACACTGTAGAAAATGGTTTCTGGAGAGGGTTTCAGCCTAGATGAACTAAAGTTTCATTTTTAAAAGTATAGGATACTAAAGATTTTAGTTTGATGTATATTAAATATAAAGCAGTTATATTTTGAGATAGACCTCCAATATATTGCCAAGAGAACCCTGGCTACAGGCTGGAAAGTCTTGTTTACAAACCAGGTACTGTCCCCAGAGAAAGGAGAATTTGAATTTGCAATTTGAATAAGAATATGAAACATCAATATTAGGTTCAAATAGTTAAGTTTAAAATGCACTAAATCACATATATTAGGTTCTAGTAGACATGAAGATAGACAGTACAGATGGAAGAAAAACTTAACTGAGAAAATTATATTTATTAACATAGGTTTTCAACATATTAGGTATTATGGATTGAATTGGGCCGCACCCCCCCCAATTCACATTAAAGACCTAACCCCCACTGTGACTGTATTTGGGGCCTTTAACGTTAAATGATGCCATAATGATGGGGCTATTTGATAGGACTCATGTCCTTTTAAGAAGAGACACCAGGGCTCTCTCACTCTCCTGTGTACAAAGCAAAGGCCATGTGAGGACACAGAGGGAAGGCAGTTGTCTACGAGCCAGGAAGAGAAGCTTCACCTGAAACCAACTCTGGAAGCATCTTGATCTTGGATTTCCAGCCTCTAGAACTCTGAGAAAATTAATTTCTGTTGTTTAAGCATCCCTGTCTGTGGTATTCTATCACGGCAGCCAGAGGAGACATCAGGAAACAGCCACCATTATTCCTTTCTAACAGGGTAGTGTGGTTTTGCATCTTGAGTAGCTCAGGTGTTTTGGAAAGAGCTTCCCATTACCTACCTGAGAATCCAGCCTCTTTGTGTGACATACACATTCATTTTTGCTGTGGCCCCACCAATCTCTCTAAGCCCATTTCTTGTCATTTTGCTGCCCTCACAATATGGAGCTATTTATAGATATCTATTCTACAACTCCATATCTTTCCTCTGCTCTGAATTCCTTTCCCCAATTTATGTAACTGGAAAATTCCCACCAACCTTCAGCACCCCAGGTAAGGGTCACCTCTTGCTTTGCACAGCCTCCCCCCAACTCCTCTAGCCAGTCACCACTCACTCCCTGGCACTAATTGTATCTGTGTTTTCTGAGCACTCCGTGTTAACATAGTAGCCTGTCACAATTATAATTTTGTTTACATGTTTCTCCCAACAGATGTGCAGTTTTTAATAACAAGGATAATGATGGAGTTTATTCTCTTTATTGAGTGGAGAAACTCAGAGAAAGTTTCACTAAAATAAATTGAGAGCCTCTTTCTAGGACAGGAGGGACACCCATTTCAAGGGTTTTAATCCTTTCATTTTAGAAATACTATCAAGAGAGAGGAAAACCAATCCAGATTAAGTTTATTGAACATTTTCAGCTGGTTAGGAATGCTTAGAAGAGTGAAGTTTTTTTTTTTTCATTTCATTAGTGATGTTTCCTCCAGTATTATTGAAATAGCCCTCATCCAAATATATGAAGGTCAAGGGCATTCTTATGCTTGAAAGTGCTAATACTGAAAACAGTACTTCTGACTGGAAGCAAATCTAAAAAATAGATGAGGATTTGTGAGCAGGCAAAAGCCTAAACTGAAGGAACACTGGATCAGGAGCAAGGAAATCTGATTTTTCAGTTCATCATCTGCTACTCATTAACAGTATCCCTTGGTTGATACACACACACACACACACACACACACACACACACGTACCCTTTATCTATAAAATGAGGGGTTTTATAACAACTAAATTTTTTCCCGTTTTAACATTTTTCAGGATGTTCAATTGTTCTTCATCGAATTCTTAGGATTATTCTATATCACTACAGGATTTATTTAATGTAATTTAAACTTCATTATTTTAAATACACGTTATGATTTTGATACATGAAGCTGAGGATAGTCAGTACTAGTGACAGCACATGGTCCTGGCCCAAACCTGCTTGGCTAGAGATGTATTTTACTGAATCACTCACCAACTCGTCCAAAAATGTGCTGCAGCACTTACAATGTGTCAGGCATCTATGCTTACTTAAAGAACTCACTTTAAAGTAAGAAATTAATCCATTCATGGTCAAATACATGGTCCTTTCAAATTCCAAAATGTCCTCTGATATAGGAATTGCTAGATCTTCATCTGATTCCGTGCTCACATGTCTAAACATCAGTGTAAAAGATTAAAATTTAAAAGTACTATGTCAAAATTCCTGGTGCTTGTACTGTCATAAAAGATGATCCAAAAAAAGAATAATAATTCAAAGTTATTCACCCCAAACTATTACTGCTTTATTAACAGCAAATCTTTAACAAGTAATAAGTAGAAGAAAAATTAAGAAACCTTTTTTGGAGGGGGGGAATGATTGTAGTCTATGTTTGGTTTGTATAAGAATTAGTATTTTCTTGTCAATATAACTATTTTGTTAATTTCAGTCATTATAAGTCTACAAATACTAGTAACTAATACTAATATCAAAATATTATTTATCTTAGAAATATTATGAATGAAAGTAATTTTCACTTTGAGGCAGAGTTTCATTTGAATTAATCAGAAGTTTTTGCATCTTCTTATTTATATTTCCAACTTTTTGTCAAAATAACTACATTGCACTGAATACTATTTGTGACTGTAGACCTTCTAAGAAATTCCACAGAGGACAGTAGCCAAGGCAATTTGATAATATCCTCTTTTAACAGTTTAGAGCAGTCATGTGCATATTCTCTGACATCTGCAATTTCTCAAATTTTAGAAATTTTGAGCTCAAGCTTGACCCATTGTATCCTATCTTCATTACTAGAAGGTACACTGAGCTCACCAAAGAGTCAAAATGTTTGTTCAGTTTCCTTTCAATTCTCTAGCCACTCAGCCCCTGAAACCTCTGTTTTCTCCCCTAATCCCTTGTTTAGGTTCTAGATGAGACCTAATTGATCATTTGATTTGTACCCATTCTGTTTAACAACCCAGTCCACCCAAACCACGCCAGAACAAGAGTTCATAGGATAAAATATTGAAAATTACTCATACTTCTGTTTTATTGAACACGGTCCTCCATATCACAGTTTCCATACTGGATCCCCCACGTTCTACATTTTTTCACATTAACCTCAGTTTGGTAAAAATGATTTTATGTTCAGGATAATACCTACTGTGAGTACTACATAGTTTAAAACAAGGTACAAGAAAAGAACCCTAGAGTAAGAGTTAAGAAACAAAAGACTTTACTCCTTTGCCTCTGATCTCTATATGATGGGGGTCATGTTGCTTCATGTCACTAAGACACAATTTCTTCATCTATAATGATAACCTCCATATTCTTCACTGATTTGCTGCAATGAAAACAATAGCAGTAATAGCACTGTAATTCTCATGATATCAATATGGGATACTTTTATTGATTTATGAGATCTTTGGCTGAGGCTATATGAACTTGGACCTAACTAGAGGCAAAATATGGCACCACTGTCTAACTTTGGGTAATATGCATTACACCTAAACATTGATTTCGTCATACTTAAGTGAGGATAATCCTACCTCACAGGATTATTGTAAGCATTTCATAACATATATATATATATATATATATATATATGTAAATTCTTAGTCTAATACTTGGCCCTGGTAAAAATATGCTAAAAAAATAGCAATTTCAAAAAATGAGTAGAGTTTGTAAATTCATTGCTATCTTTATGTAATTCAATTATACTATGAGAACTTTGTTAAATTATAATGTCTGAGGAATTTAAAATACTAAAGCAGAGCCTTGATCCAAATTCCTAATTAAATTCTTACATTTTAATACAAGGCAAATAGCCTTAAGAACATACTGTTAGGGATGTTTATGTAAACTGATCTAAAACATTTTTTCTCTTATTTATATATTTTATAGATGTAGATGAAGGAAGAACACAGAAGTGATACCTCAGTTCCCATCTCCTTTCATTAATTGATAAGCAATGATCACAGCTAAGAAAGCTTGTTGTACCTACAGGGAATGATGGAGATTTTTCCTTTCTCTAATTGCAACCCAGAGATTTGTGGCTGAGAAAATAATTGTTTCCTTTATTTAAAAGACCAGTAAGAAACAGTAAATAAAAGACCAGTAAGAAACCACAAAGAAACATAGAAACTATTCCCAGGGGACTATACTGTGTATGCTGGTTGGATGTATCAACATTGTCTGGTTTAGCACTACATCCATATTTTATGTGAGTTAGAGTGGAGGGAAGCCCCCAGAGAGTTGATACTGAAGGTGTCTCAGAAATTACTTAAAATTGCATTTACAGTTCTCCTTCAAATCTTTCAACTTACTTCTGAGAAAAAGAAAGATGTTTTGGCTATAGAATATATCTTCTAGCAGATGTCCATTACCATTTCCTCGTGAAGTAAGTTTGCCTGAGGGACTCAGACACTCTGTTACAGCTTCGTAAAAGTTAAAATTAATATTCGACAAGTGTAATTTGTCTCTTGGCCTCAATTATCAAATTCATCATCTTGAACCAAAGTAAACAATGAGAAAGAGTGTGAAAGATGCCAACGAAATGAAGGAGACCAGGGAGATTGGGTTGACCTCAGTCTCCATCAGTTTCTAGCAAACCCTCTACTTCTTAGACTACTAAGCACCACAATGCTTTAATTTTCTCCTACTTACCAAGGGCTTGGTTTCATCTTCGTCTTTGAAATAATAGAGTTGATCTCCTTTGAGCACAAACCAACGGGTATGCCAAGTCTTGACAAAGCCTCCCTGCTTCCTCAGCCACCCACACTTCATGGCATTGTTCCGCCCTTGGCCTTGTTGGGGGTTCTCCATGGAGTCATTGCTCTCCTCCATTACCAAGCTGATGGACTTTCCTATTTAGCAAACAGACAACAACAACAAAAATAAGGTGCTCTGATATATTCAATTCCCTCTTAAATTACTCCTGTCCCTTAAAAAAAAAAAGCTGGAGGTAGGGTGAAAAATGTAAATTAACTCACATACCAAATTTCTAGAAGCAAACCACAAACCTGACAACAATATTCCTGGAGAAAACTTGGACAGAGTTCCTTGCGTCTTCCCACTCAGCTGTGAGATAATATACCTTTTTTCCTAAGTAGACTTAAAGAATGGGAAAGTTCTAGAGATAATGGGTTAAGAAGTAATTTGGGGACGGCAGCTATGCTCACCACTACACCACCAACGCAAGAGGCAATTTCTGAAGACAAACTAAAACCACCAACAAAAACATAACTCTCATGAAAATGGGCCTCTGTGTCTGGTGTGTACTGATTGGGACCTGTTTGTGCAGGCCTGTGATTATTTGAGCAAACTTAGCCTGACACATGTTACAGTTTAAAGGGACTATTTTAAAAACCTCAGTGGAAGACATTTGTTTTACATATGTAAAAATTTCTCAAGATGTCTCTGCTCCCCTTTCCCCCAAAGTATCCCCTTGAGAGTTTCTTTGGCTGGTTAAGAATTAGTGCAGCTGAAAAAGCTTAAGAAAAAAAAAGCAAGGAAAAGAAAAAAGTCCCTCCAGTGAGTCTCTTTCAAACTTCAGGAGTGAGTGGTGTGTTCCAGTCAACTGCATGATGAAGAAAATTTCAAGGTTATTGTGAAGGAATATAAGGTCATACACACTGTCCATAGCAAGCAAATTAATTTATCATAGAGGAAATATTAATCTACAGGTGAGAGGCTAAAACACCACAGTAAGAAGGTGGTTTTTGGGAGAGCCAGGGACAAGTGTTTAAGAACAAAAGACATTTTCCTGTCCTAAAGGCTTCCTGCAGGTTCTTGCCAATGTTTATTCCTAAGCACTTTTTCAGAAAGTGAAAACTACACTCTTACCCTTGTATCTTTCATGAGGATATAAGGATACAGATTAATTAATAAAACATAGATTACTCCTGTTCTGGTATATTCATGCACAAAGCTTCTATTTTTTCAGCAAGATTCCAGAAAACAAGCTGTCTTTCTATCTAGTCTTTATTTTCACTACTAATTTTTCAATTAATTTATGTGTACACAATCCTAGTTATAAATTCCATGAAGTTTCGACTGTCAGCCCTTGGCTGTTACGTTTCTTCCTTGAAGGTACAGGGTTAAACCTTGGACTTCTGGTTTCTTTGAATTTAGTCCTGCCCTTCCACTTACAGGGAAGAAGCAGAGCTAAATATTTCTTATTTTGACCATTCAACCATCCTCTCAGGAGTTTTGCTGCTTCCATTGGCATGCATTCTAATCTAGCTCCATCCTTGCTTTTATCGTCACCTCTTCAACCTACTTTTAATCTTCAGGTAGGTCACTTGACTGCCATCTATCTCATTCAATGTCCACTTTTTCCTTTCTTATCCTGAAACATCCTTCTGATGAACAGGCCCTCATCTCTACAAAACGTCTTGAAACTTCCTTCTCTCCATAGGGCATTCCTATGGCAATCACCGCTCACTGCAGGAAACAGTCTCCCATCGTGTGTGTGCATGTGTGTGATGAGACTGGATCATGCCTGATGCTTCAAGTTTGTTATGCCCTTAGGGCAGGAACTTTCATCTCTTTTCTTTCACAGTACTTGACCTAGGATAAAGAGCCAAGTAAATCTCACTTTAAATGAATAATAAATGCTGTATCATAATTTAGAAAATAAGTATGCTTACCTAGACCACTCTAAATAATATTTTTTGGTTTCCTGGTGTTTAAATTGTTCACATCTACAAAACTTGTTATCTCATCATTACCTATTTATTCTTTAATCAAATATATTAACTTATAAAATTGAATAAGCTCTTAAAACAATCCAACATACATCCACTTGCACACACACAAATCTAGAATTCATTGCACAACAACAAATTTTTTCTTTGCAGCCCTTCTTTTTTTCCCTCTCATATTAATTCTTTCCATTAAATTTGAAAAATCTCCTCTAAAAGGTTTCAAGGTAAATATCAACCTACCATCAATAATATAAAAAATACAAGTGTCCAATTCCACATTTGTCTACTATCAACCCTTAGTAAAAAAATGTGTGCACATTTGAACATGGTTTATGATTCTTCTTGCATGTGTTGTTTATAAGCCTAATGAAACCAATGACAGCATCACTCACTGAACTGCTGGCTATAATGCCCATATTTTCATGACTTCAGAATGCAACAGAAAGTGTTTTAATAGTACTAATTGTAACAATTCATTAAAACAGAAATGAAAAGAGATTGTATGATATCCCTAAGGGAAAATAATACCACAATTTTTGCTGGTTGAGTAAAGTTAAGTTTTACTAAGATAACCATAATTTTTATAGAGGAGTCTTGATATTTCTTCAAAAATCAAATGCTTCAAATTCTACCCTTCATCTTTAAAATAAGGATGTTGGACTGGATGATTTCCAACTATGGTCCCTTCTTGCACCCTGAAATCTACCATCTCTGTAATTCCATAAGCATAAGGACACCAGATATCCTCAACACTTAGTACAATATCTGGCATATGGTGAAGCTCAATCAATGTTTGATGAATTAATAAATTTTGCAATAGGTTTGGTGCTAGATATCTAAAAGTGAACATGATCTCCATCTGAAACCTGATCTTGCCCAACACCCAGTCTTAGTAAAGGCTACCATGATATGACCAGTTGGAAAAAAGAAAAAGTGATCACTTTAGATTCCTGATTCCTCCTCACCCTGAATATCAAATGTACCTGTAAATTCAGAAGATGCCTCCAAAAAATATTTCAAATCTATCCAGTTGATTCCATCTCCATCACCAGTCTATTACCCAAGCCACCATTGTCTTTGACTGGATGATTCTGATGGCCCTCCAACTGGTCTCATTGCTTCCATTTTTAACCACAAACACAATGAAACATGCTCACACATGTTTCATTCTCCACAAAATAGCCAAAGTGAGCTTTAAAAAATTAAATCAGATAACGATTCTCTACTCTTAAATTTTTGATTGTTTTCCATTGTACTTATTTTAAAATCTAGAGTCTTAACCATGGCATACAAGGTTCTGAATCATCTGACACCCATTTACTGATCTAATCTAATCTCATACCATCACCTCCTCATTTCCCCGCATGCCACACACACACACACACACACACACACACACACACACACACTTAAAAGCTCTGATGCAGCAACACCAGGTTACTTTCAGTTCTGGAAACACCCAAGCTCCTTTATGCCTGGAGGGTTTTTTTTTTATTTATTTTTATTTTTTTATTATTATTTTTTAACATCTTTATTGGGGTATAATTGCTTTACAATGGTGTGTTAGTTTCTGCCCCATAACAAATTGAATCAGTTATACATATACATATGTTCCCATATGTCTTCCCTCTTGCGTCTCCCTCCCTCCCACCCTCCCTATCCCACCCCTCCAATGCCTGGAGTTTTGATGCTTGCTGATCTCTGCCTAGGCTGCTCTGCCTCATGCTCTTTACATGGCCCACCTCTTCTCATCCTTTAAGTCTCAGCCTAAAACCTACTACCTCCAACCACCATTACAAATCACCTAGTGAATTAGTTCCCCTCTTGTTATTCTCTATCACTGAATTCTGTCCTCTGTCTTCCTGACACTTCTCTAAATTGCTGTTTCTTTAGCTGTTTATTGCTGATCACCCCTGCAGGATCCCACACACTTCAACAGGTCAAGAACTTGCTTCTCCTCACTGCAGTATATCCAGTGCTTACTTTGTACTCAGCAAGCAATTGTTGAATCAAGGAATGAAGCTATGTAACAATCACAATAGAATTCCTACAAAGAATATTTTGGAAAGTTGTGAATTTCCATTTAATGCCTTAAAGAAGATGGTCTACCTTAAGAACTTGATTTTTTTTCCTCCTTTGACACAGAACACTTCAATTAACATGAAAATTGTTCTTAAACACAATGTTAAAATCACAAAATTTAAGTGAACCTGAAATTGCCCTTTTTGAAGAAATTCAAAACTGCACCTCTTAGCTTTGGCAGGAAATACATGTAATCAATTCTGGTTTTGCTTGAAGGAAAGTATGGTTCACTCACTCAGATTCTCAGAGAATGTTTTAACTGAATCTCCACTGGGAAAGTACTTTCCTGTGGTCAGGCCGTGGCAGCTGGGTTGTATATGAGATGCCAGTAGGACCATCGACCTCAGTGTTTAGCAAAGCAACAAAACAGTAACATAAATAAATGGTTACTCTAAACTAAAACAAAAGCAGAATTCAGTTAACTTGTGTATTCACAGCCTTAATGATAGCTACTGTATTATGCCGGAGCTCAAAACGGTCCCGTCATTTGATGGGCTAACAGATTTAAATTATTTTCCAGGGATGGAAACTGGTTTGTACATCTACTCGTATAGTACTTTTTTGCAACCAGATGAGCTAGGAACGCATGCTGCGAGTATTACATGGTGCGATCAGAAATGAAATTCCTGCTCTTAACAGAATTTTCTAGAAGTCCAACAGCCACACGCATAGGTATTATTTGTAACTTTGTTTCAACAAAGAACCTATAAACAGGCACATAAACAAAGATGTATCTAAATAGAATGCCATATGCTATAGAGCTGCAATGTGTTCGAATTTACCTACAAGATGACAATGTTCAGCAAACACAAGAGAACGGCAAAGGAGGAGGAAGCTACAGGGAAAGAGGAGGAGAGAGAACAACTTAAACCACGTTCCACCACAATGCCTCCTTAACACTCAATGAACATGTGCTCCCACATATGTGGGACCAGCGGGAGGTGCATTTTTACAGCCAGCATCAGCTCCCTCAGCTCTGGTGGGGAGAGTATCGCACCGTACACACATGATCCCAGAGCTTCAGAGTACACATGATTTCATACCACATGGCTGCTCAACACAAATAAACTACTCCAGTTGTTTAAAGAACAGTGGTCTGTTCTGTTGCTAGGAGAGAAAACAAATATAAAACTGGCAGAGTTGGTAAAATACTGCAATTTGTGAGCAATTTGTATAACTATCAAGGGTCATTTTTTTCACATCCAATTGTCACCTTTTGTGTTGACGGTGGAGCCTAACTCCTTTGTAAAATGAATGTGATTGCACTGTACATGATGTATAACTACAGAGGGCCAATATTTATCTGAATTCTAACACTTTTCATATTAAAAAAAAACTGTTCTGTATCTGTTGCTAACATGCTGGTTTGACAAGCAGTAGTACATTTTATTGAGCTGTATGCCTAAATGCTAGCATATAGCCTTTCTATAGGTAATGGTTCACACCACAAAAACACACACAGGGAATTATATAGTATGTGTGCATATGTGTATGTATTCATTCATATGTGTGAATGCAAGTGTGTGTACACATATATGCATACATGTGTATATGAACATGCATGTGTGTGTGTATGTGGGTATATACACATTGTGTGTGTCTTCTTCCAAGAGAAGAAAACCCTTAAAGGCAACATATTTGTTAAGATTCTTTTCTCATTTTTTAAAATACTAAGTTCCACGCCACTGGCAGACATGTAAGGATATTCCTGCTGATCTGACATTCTTTGATGAAGCAAAGAACATAAAAGAGCTTTCCATACGAGGTTCACTGAACAAACTGGTTGTGGTATACTACTGTCAACCTATGAAGTTATATTTTTATTTTTATTATTTACCAGAACATTTCTTTAATAACTGCAATTATTTACCTGATTAGAACTTAAAACTCTTTTAAAATTCTAAATATTTAAATAATTTCAGGCCTGATTTCTCTCTCTCTCTCTTTCCCCAAGCAGGCACTAAGGAAAGGCCATATGAACACACAGCGAGAAGGTGACCATCTGCAAGACAGGAAGAAAGCTTTACCAGAACGTGGCTAGTACCTTGATCTCAGAGTTCCAGCCTCCAGAACTGTGAGAAAATAAATTTCTGTTGTTTCAGCCATCCAGTCTACGATATTTTTTTATGCAGCCAGAGCAGACTAAGACAATGTACATTTACAAAATGTGTGCACAAAAATATTTAAAGAATTACATCTTAGTAGCCTAAGTAACCTCTAACTAAAGAAAACTGATGAGTGAAAAACAGTGCACTTTCTGTACCTCACACTCTACCACACCACCTCTCCACTGGAAGAATGAATCAAACTGTGATATCTACAAGGGAATCAGCACTCTAGATCCCATATTGCAGTGGATCTAGTGGAGATTGTTTTAGCTCCAAGATAAATTCCAGGAGGCCAAATCTGTTTTCAGGAAGCAATCAAATTTTTAAAAATACTTTGAAAGGGTTTTCCACACTTGGTTGTTCTCACTGTGTGATTAACTTCTATTCAGCTCCTCTACGAAGTCTTCCCTAGAGCCACTGCCATCCCCAGTCTGGATGTTCCCTTTCCACAAGTTCCCATGTCACTCTGAACATAGCCTTTGTCACATGTGGCCATATGCTTATTACTGTTCAGTCTTCTACACCAAAACTCTTGGAGGATATGGGCTCCCTGAACCCCCACACCAGCATATACTAAATACTCAAAGGTTTGTTAAATAAATGGAAGGGAATGAGGAATGAATGAATAAGCAAATGCATCAGTCGGTCTTTGGGGCCTAAGAGAATGGACCTCAGAGGCCTCAAGGTTCCCCAGAGTGCAGTGCAAAAATCCTAAACCATTTGATGTTATAGACACAAATGAAAGGACTTCAGTACAAATTCTCCCGTCTAAATACAACCCTTTAAGATTTTAGTGGCTTAAAGCTAAACCAAACTTCAGAAACTGTTGAGCAAAGAGAAATCCCATTTGTCTCACTGGGATTATAACTCGAATTAAAAATAAAGAAACATTTCTTCTTAAAACTGAAGAGTTTAAGTGTGAAGAAAACAGGAGAACTGAATAATGTACAACAGTCATGAAGGTAAAGTTTAAAATAGTCACCAGAAGAGCATACCTGGGGGAAATTTAACATAATAATTTTGTAAATGTGCAGTTATTTAGCTGAAGAAATACTAAATATCCTGTTCCTTGATTCATTTGAAATTTTGTCGAAAACAACAGAGAATACACAATAATAGAAAATTATGTACCTGTTGGGATGGATCAGGAATGTCACTCTACATTTTATATTTTAAGCTTCAGTATTTCCATATTCACTTGGTAAGAAATCAAAATGACTTAATGGGATAAACAATTTGAAAAAAAGTTTAAATATTTACTTTGTTTTTGTTGTATGTTTAATGCCTTAGACTTTGTAGAGAGAACCTGCTCCTTCTTAAGGAGGTTTTAATTCAACAGGGAGAAAAGTATTTTAATATATATTTAGATGTGTTCTCCCACCACCACATCAGTATCTGAGGGATTAGTAAAAAAAAAAAGAAAATCACTGGAATTCCCAAGGCTGATAATCTTAGTAGAAATAAAAATCAAATCAGAACAAATGTTTTACCATTGATGGAATTGAGAGAAATGACAGATATGTGGCAAGTGTGCTGCTACTCTTAAGCTCATGACAGCCATTACTAATTAATCACAGTTCTCCTTCCTGAGGGACCTAGATGTACCTCCAGATGGCTTCTCAATACAGCACTCCAGACAGTCACAACAAATCAATCATATATGAAAAGGAGAGAGAGACTCTTCGTTATTTTGATCCTGTAAATAAACCAAGAATTGAAAATAGCCCCCCCCAACAGAAAATAGAAACTCAGGTGCTCCCCGAGAGAGACTGCCATTTGAAATGAGAAAAGAAAAGAAAATCAACTATTTTTTTTCTTTTAAATTGAGGTATAATTGACATAACATTATATTAGTTTCAGGTATACAAAATAATTAATCAATATTTGTATATATGGCAATATAATCACCACAAGAAGTCAACTTAATATCAATCACCATATATAGTTACAAATTTATTTTCTTGGGATGAGAACTATCAAGATCCACTCTCCTGGCTACTATCAAATATGCAATACAGTATTATTAACTATAGTCACCATGCTGTACATCACATAAAAATACAAAACGTTTCTCGAATTTGCAGGGGCCATGCTTATCTTCTCTGTAGTATTCCAATTTTAGTAAACATGCTGCCAAAGCAAGCAGGAAAGTCAACTTCTTTTAATGGAAAAAACTAATAGTTTGCTGAGAGCTCTAAGATGGCAACTATCATTGCATCATATGGCCACAAAGAACAAAGCAAATGGATCTGAAGCAGGGAAAAGGAAATAGGAGTTGAATGTCCCTTGTTCTATATTAATTAACCCCATCTATGACTAGACCCTTAAAAATAGGATCAGAAAGCAGATATTATAAACATCTCAATTTTTAAGCTTTTGTGTGTCTTTCCCCTCCCTCCTAGTTCATTTTTCATTGGTAAAACTTTATTTTGAAAAGCTGTCTCAAGGAAAAAAGAAAAGAGACTTTCCACCTAAATCTGAAAATTAATGGGATTATAGTACCTAGAGGATGGGGGAGCAATGGCAGCCATGAAGGGGAGCTTTTGTACACAGTGGGCAGAGTGAAGAGAGCAAAACTGAAGCAAGTGGAATGCTGAGGAAGACAGTCAGGCTAAGGTGGGAAGAACCTTCCCAGGTGGGTCCTCCTCTCATAGTAGGAAAATAACCTCTGGGCCTGTCATTTAAAGAGGTCCTCCATCTCTATCCCCTGATGGTCACACTTTTATACTTAGACAAAAGCCTGTATAAAATACTACTTTTGATGTCAGATTTCTTTAGTGAATCCAACCCAGGAAAGTCAGTTATGCTGTCGATCACATTATCATTTCAAGGCTCTCTGTGGGGCCAGCTTTTTACTCAACCACACTTCAAAGAAAATATTATACAAGTAGGTAACTTTGGCTGAGACAGTCATTTGTCTACAATGAACTCTCAAGTTTTCTCCTTCAAATGCAAGCCATGAGGTGCTTAATGATTTCCAATAAGAACCACTTCTTTTATTGTCAATTAATCCTGTGGGTTAAACATCATCAGCCTTGCTTTAAAGCTCTGGAAAATTATGGACACTCTAAGTATATAAATTTTGTCCTAATCACTGAACCACGGTTACTCTCCCAATGATTTATTATATTGAGGTATTGACAATCCATTTTTTTCATTATAATTTGAGGAAAGTGGGGACAGGTCAAAATGAAAAAATCTGACTTCTCTTCCACTTCATTCAGCATCATTCACATTATGATGGACTTTGATGTGTTAAACTTTAATCATTTAGGAGGTACATTATTCTCATATAATTTGCATACATTTTAGTTCTTCAAAGTATCTAATTAATTTACACTTCAGTTTTAGATGAGCAGAATAGAAATCTAGCTTTACTGCACCTGAATATATTTAATTAAGAGTTCCGTGAAAGATAAATAAATCCCATATATAAAAAGCCATTTTTTAATTTAATATTTTATTTTATACATTGTAAAAAGCCATTTTTTAAAAATAGGAAATTTGGTGGGACATATAATATTTGGAATGTCCAGAAGCCTATCCTTGGGAACCCTCTCTCCCTCATTCCATGTTGTTTCTGATGGTAGCACCATCCCACTGCCATAGGGTGGGGTTGGACTTGATTACACCTAGGTTCTGAGTTCTCAAGCAACAGTGACCAGCCCAGGAAGAGGGCATGTGACTGAAGCAGTGCCAAGTAGAGTCCTTCCTTAGGACAACTATAGTGACGCTGGAAGAATGAGCATCTGTGATGAATGAGGCTGACAGCATTCATCTCCCCTGGCCTGTAGAGGAAAGTGGTCTGCACAATGAAGTGATGCAGAGATAAGCAGATATGAGAAAAGACTAGAGAGAGCCCTGGAATATCCATCCTAGTTCTAGCTCCTGAAGTCCTGGCCTTTGTGTATCTTCCTTTGATCTTATGAGATATGTCTTACTCTTCCCGGCAAAGTGAGCAAATAAATTCCCATTTGCTTAATCTAGCTTGAGTTGGTTTTAATCACTTGCTACCCCAAAAAGTTTTTCTTAATATCCAGGAAAAACACAATGAAACTATGTGTGGGAAAAATTTCTTTAAAATAATGAAAATCTAGGCTTACAACACATAGGCTTTAAAAATTTCTTTAAAATAATGAAAATCTAGGCTTCCCCTACCTTGCATCATACACAAAAATTAATTCAATATGTATATTAGACCTAAATTTAAAAGCTAACACTTCCTGAAGAAAACATAGGAGAATAAATTCACAACCGGGGATGAAAAAGTTATTTTTTAGAAAGGATATATAAAGTAATAACCATAAAACTTTATAATTCAGAAATTATTAAAAGTAAAAACTTCTGTTCATCAAAAGACATCATTTAAAAAAAGGAATAGGCAAGCCAGACATTGTTTGAAAATATTTACAAAACATATATCTGCCAAGAGACATACATCCATAATATATAAAGGATTTCTACAACTCACTAATAAACAGACCAAAAAAAAAAACCCAAAACAGTTTAGAAAATGAAAATAAATTAAATAAAGCCTTTACAAAGGAAGATATAGAAATGGCCAATAATCTCACAGAAAAGTCCCAACACCATTAGTCATCAGAGAAACGTATATTAAAATCACAGTAAGATAACATTACATAAACATTTGAATGGCTAAAGTTAAAAACAGTTGACAACACCAAGTGTTGATGAGGAAGGATATGGAACAACCAGAATTTTCAGACATTGCTGGTAAGAGCATAAATGGTACAACCACTTTGATAGAAGGTTTGGCAATTTCTTATGAAATTAAACACATCTTTACCTATGATTTTACCAATTCCAATGAAAGATGTTTAACCAAGAGAAATGGAATCCATATGGTCACAAAAATATTTGAACGAAAATATCCATGGTGGTTTTATTTATATTAGCTTCAAGTAGAAAACACTCGATGTCCATCAACAAGTGAGTAGATAAACAAATTATGGCATAATCATACAGTGAAATACTCCTTAGCAATAACAAGAAACAAACTATACATATACATAACAACATAGATGAATTCCATAGTCATTATAACGAGTAAACAAAACCAGATACAGAATATACACTTCATGATTCCATTCATATGAAGTTCTAGAATAGGCCCAACCAGTCTATGATGATAGAAACCAGAAAAATGGCTGCTATGGAGGGGATGGGAAGGGGCACAGGGAACTTTCTAAGGTGATGGAAATGCCTTATGTCTTTATGGGATATGAGTTATATGGGTACAGACATCTGTCTAAACTCATGAACTGTACATTTGAGATTTATGCACAAATTATGTTGTTCTAATAAATCTTATCCCTAAAACTGAAAATATTGAATTCTAGCTAGTGGGATTGCTTTTTGCTATGGAATGGATTAGCAATTCTGAAATTACCTTCTGAGTATTCCAAGTTGAGTAAATAAATATGTATGTTGAATGCAATGGGAAGCCAGGTTTCTCACTGTTGGAAAAGGAAGTTACAAACATGGAAATGGAAAGATGAGAATGTATCCTGTGTTTGAGATAGAATTAGAGATATCATCATGAACTCGTGGTTTTTATTTTTTTAATAAAAATTATATATATTTATGGTGTAGACCATGATGATTTGGTATACATATACATGGTGAAAAGATGACTACAGTCAAGCTATTAACATACCATCTCCTCACAGGATTATCATTTTTTGTGTGTGATGAGAGCACCTGAAATCTACTCTCTTAGCAAATTTCCAGTATTTGATAAAGTATTATTAACTATATTCATCATGTTGTAGCTTAGATCTCTAGATTTATTCATCATGCCTAACTGCAACTTTATACCCTTTAACCAACATCTCATGATTTTTAATAGATAGGTACACAGATACAGAAATAAATATAGACATATATTTACTAATGCTGCTCACTGAGAGAACCCTGAAGTAATGACACACCAGGAGCGAGCAATGAATGAGTACACCTAGCATCCAGATCTTGACTTCTAAACACCATTTACTTGAAAATAGAATCATGGCTACTTGGATAAAAAAAGATTGATTCCAGGGCCTCACCAGGAAAAGCACAAGATGATGCTAGAATAACATGTGCTGGAAAGTAAGGAAATTCTCAAGAAAGATGGAAGAATATTGAAAGGACACAGAGGCTAGTTTGAAGTGGTTTTCACTGGACAAATATGGGACAATTTGAAGATAAGAATAAATAATGATAGTAATAGATCATACCCATAGAATAAAACAAGAATACATGAGTTCTACTGATATAATAAACAAACAAGCAAACAAATAAACAAATGGAAGATGTGAGAAAGCTCTTCCTTTCAGTAGAATGTCAACTAATAAATATGGAAGTGATAATGAAGTTACAAATTATCAATGAATGCAAAATCTAGTGGGTAAATGTTTGGTGGGGAAGACATATTTACATAATCTCAAAGTACCTTTCCACAAATTAATCTTAATTTAGAAAGGGTAAAATAGTAACTTTACTGTGAAGAAACCTGGCAGACCCGATGCAACCAGAGTTTACATCATCAATGTTGGAACTAATTGACATCATGGGCCTCTTGATGGGATGCTCTGAGAAGGACACATTATCACTTCTGTTGTGGCCCTGCCAAAAATGCATAACCTAAACCTAATCATGAGGAAACATTGCACAGACAAAAAATTGAGGTACATTCAACAAAATAACTGTTCTGCATTCTTCAAAAATCTCAAGGTCAAAAAAGACAAAATGGTTAAGGAATTGTTCCAAATGAAAGTACACTAAAGAGACATGATAACTCAACAGAATGCTTGACCCCGGCTTGCATTCTGAGCCGAAACAAAACAGAGAAAGGGGACATTATTGGGAAAATTGATAAAACTTAAATATAAACTGTGGATTAGATAATATTTTATCAGTGTTAAATTTTCTCATTTTGGTCATTGATAATTATGTTATCAAGGCAGTTATGTGACTTGTTTTTAGGAAATACACGTTCAAGTATTTAAAAGAGATAGATGTCTTCAATTTATTTTCAAACAATTCAGAAAAAATCATAAATAGACATATATATAAACACATATATAAATGAATGATAAATGAAACAGAATGTAAATAATTGGGAATCTGGGTTAAGGGTGTTAGAAGTTCTTAGTACTATTCTTATAACTTTTCTGTAAATGTGAAAGTATATCAAAACAAAAAGTTATACAACACATATGCTTCACTGTATGCTGGTTCAAATGAGAAGCAAAATTTGTTTTTCATTTGGCCACCATGAGTACGTTTCAAGTATGTTACTGTAATTGAAAAGGTACTACAGTGGGGCAAAAACCCTATACTCAGAAAACTATAAGATACTGATGAAAGAAATCAAAGATGACACAAACAGATGGAGAGATATACCATGTTCTTAGACTGGAAGAGTGAATATTGTGAAAATGACTATTCTAACCAAAGCATTCTACAGATTCAATGCAATCCCTATCAAATTATCAACAGCATTTTTCACAGGATTAGAATAAAATAATCTTACAATTTGTATGAAAATACAAAAGACCCTGAATAGGCAAAGCAATCTTGAGAAAGAAAAATGGAGCTGGAGGAATCAGGCTCCCAGACTTCAGACTATACTACAAAGCTACAGTAATCAAAACAGTACAATGGTACTGGCACAAAAACAGAAATATAGAGCAATGGAACAAGATTGAAAGCTCAGAGATAAACCCATGCACCTATGGTCACCTAATCTATGACAAAGGAGGCAAGAATATACAGTGGAGAAAAAACAGTCTCTTCAATAAGTAGTGCTGGGAAAACTGGACAGCCACATGTACAAGAATGAAATTAGAACACTCCCTAACACCATACACAAAAATAAACTCAAAATGGATTAAAAATCTAAATGTAAGGTCAGACACTATAAAACTCTAAGAGTAAAACATAGGCAGAACACTTTGATATAAATTGCAGCAGGATCTTTTTTTGATCTACCTCCTAGAGTAATAAAATTAAAAACAAAAACGAACAAATGAGATCTAGTTAAACTTAAAAGCTTTTGCACAGCAAAGGAAACCATAAACAAAACAAAAAGACAACCCTCAGAATGGGAGAAAATATTTGCAAATGAAGCAACTGACAAAGGATTAATCTCCAGAATATACAAACAGCCCATACAGTTCAATATTAAAAAACAAATAACCCAATCAAAAAATTTGGGAAGATCTAAATAGACATTTCTCCAAAGAAGACATACAGATAGCCAAAAAGCACATGAAGAGATGCTCAACATCACTAATTATTAGAGAAATGCAAATCAAAACTACAATAGGTATCACCTCACACTGGTCAGAATGGCCATCATCAAAAAATCTATAAACAATAAATACTAGCGAGGGTGTGGAGAAAAGGGAACCCTCCTACACTGTTGGTGGGAATGTAAATTGGTACAGCCACTGTGGAGAACAGTATGAAGTTTCCTTAAAAACCAAAAATAGAACCATCATGTGACGCAGCAATCCCACTCCTAGGCATATACCCAGACAAAACCATAATTCAAAAAGATACATGTACCCCAATGTTCATTGCAACACTATTATAATAGCCAGGACATGTAAATGTCCATCAAGGGGAATGGATGAAGAAGATATGCCACATATACACAATGGAATATTACTCAGCCATAAAAAAGAACAAAATAATGCCATTTGCAGCAACATGGATGGACCAATAGATTCTCATACTGAGTGAAGTAAGTCAGACACAGAAAGACAAATATCATATGATATCTCTTTACATGTGGAAACTTAAAAAATGGGTACAAATGAACTTATTTACAAAACAGAAGTAGAGTCATGGATGTAGAAAACAAACTTATGGTTATCAGGGGATGGTGGGGAGGAATAAATTGGGAGATTGGGATTGATATATACACACTACGATATATAAAATAGATAACTAATAAGAGCCTGTCGTATAGCATAGGGAAATCTACTCAATACTCTGTAATGGACTATATGGGAAAAGAATCTAAAAAAAAAAAAGTGGATATATGTATATGTATAACTGATTCACTTTGCTGTATACCTGAAACTAACACAACGTTGTAAATCAACTCTACTCCAATAAAAATTAAAAGAAAAGAAAAGGTACAACACTAAAAGTTAGTAAACATGGTTTTGGAATTAAATAGCTACCTGACCTTAAGAAAAGTCTTTGATTCTCTTGGTCTCAATCCTCTGAGCCACAAAATAAAGAGGTTGAATGAACTATTTGATATCTAAGATTTCTGTTAATTCTACAATGTTGTGATTCTTAGAGATGGTCTTTTAACAGCATTGTACCTCTAGAGGTAACATGATTAGTAGGAAAATTTTTCTAGTTCAGTTACAGCTAAGACTTCTAAAGGAAAAAGGACAGTAAATAGAGTAGAAGTCTTGTTCTATTCCCGGCCCTCTTTATTGAATTGCTATGCCATTTTAGCATCTTATCATTTTATTTTTTGAAAATGTCATGCCTTAATTTAGAAGACTATAAAAACAACTACCACTGAAAATCTGTATGATATTTTATATAGAAATATGATTTTACTTGTTTAATAAAGAATATTGATATATAGCATTTACTCATTATTCTAAGCAATATATATGTGTACATATGTATTTGTGTATATGTGCTTATATGTGTATATATACTCATTTAATCCTCAAAACAATTCTATGAAGTAAGTATGATTATTATTTCCACTTTACAGATAGGGAAACTAAGATACCAAAAGGTACCTACAGTCCTACCGCTAATAAGTGGCTCTTTAAAAACAACCATGCATTCAAACCTAGGCAGTGTGGCTGCAGAGACTGTGTCTTACTCACAATTCTACATTTCCTCTCAAATATTACACAGAAATAAACTCTAGCATAGAATAGCATACACATTTTAATAAGACCATGAGTAAAAGTGATCTGAGTCATAAAACTATTTATGTCATAAGAATAAATATATATTTGTTTTATGTGTATATATACATATACACACACAAAGGAGAAGCAAATTCTGTTCTTCAAATATGTATACGTGTGTGTGTGTGTGTGTGTGTGTGTATATATATATATATATATATACATGAGAAGGCTCATTTTCCAGATCTATCACTAATATATTCTTACCTTGATATTTATGCACATATATTTCATTTTGAGTTTTTACTTTTAAAATTCTAATACTGGACAGACCCTTCCATGTGAACCTTTTGCCACATTGACTTGTTGCTCTTTCCCCTTCAGCAGCTTGAAAGCAGTCAAGTGAAAAGCTCAGAAACTGCTGGTTGTCTGTTCTTTACAGAGGGCAGCAAATAAAGCCCCACCGTGCTGTAGCACACTTGACACTCTTAACCCAGGGAAAAAAGAATGAGGCTCGTGTGCTTGGTACTTTATGAGAAAATTAGCAGTGAAAAGGACAAGTTCCTTTTTGCCTTAAAAAAAGAAACTATGGAGCACTGTGTCATTTCAGTTGGAAAAGTACAAAGTTGTATAAGTCCTAAAAATTTTATTACAGCTTGACTAACACCTGTTCTCTCACTGCGGGTGCCAATATCTGTAGTCACCTGCTTGGCTCAGTAAGGTCTCCCTAGACGCTGGAAAATTACTCATGCTAATCCCAAATTCACCTCTCATGAGATCTAGGTTGGGTGAAAAAACAAAGCTGAAAGACTTAAGCAAGTATACTTTTAAATGGCAATGGAATTATCTGAGAGAGAGAAAAGCCAGGAGTGACAACAGTAAGAATTAGAACCCATAATGTTTTAACATGTCTGACATATTACCTTGCAAAAAATAATAATAATCACCAGTATTTATATATAAGGCTCCTCATAAATTTTATATAATCTGAATTCCATACATTCCTTATAATCCATATAATTCCTGACAGAACCCTTAAAAAGCAGGACTGATGTCCCTGTTAATATGTAGGAACCAAATGGCTAAGGTGACTTGCTGAAGCCATAAACCTAGCAAATATCTGAGCAGGTATTTTTTTAAGAAGATGCTTTTTTAAAAGAAGTTCTTTTTTCCTTTTTTTCCCACCAAACTACACTGCTTCATACTTACAACCTCACCTTACACAGATCACACTGTATACTTACTAGCATTCCCCAAAACTGAAGGGACAAACACTGTAATGACAGAACAAAGAGTGAGCACTTAAATATTTATTACATCATAGCTTAATATTGTTATAAAAAATGTATAAGACAAAATTAACAGACTATTGAGGAAATATTCTAACAGTATTTATTTTTCATAGAGCTGCTTTAGAAGTCTAAGAATTTAAACATAAAATGGAGATATTACATAAAGGGTCACTTATAAAAATTCAAGTATTAGCACAACTTCAATTACAATCTTAGAGTGAAAAAATAAAACATGTTTTAATGGTTGCAGAAAAAGTCTTCTTTCCAACATGGTTGTGAAATGTAACACTCGGGTTAATTAAATATGAAGTCTAGTAATGTCTTTTATAACATGAACAGATGGCCAATTTCCAATTAATTAGAAAAATAATCATAATTATCATCAAAACTATAATAAACACAATTCAGTCTTGCTTTGCCATTCAGAATCTTGTAATACTATAAAGGTCAGTTACCAGGATTTTTATCATTAACAGATCGCTAAATAATCCAGATTCAATCATCATTTTTCTGCTGCCCAGCTAAACCAACAGTTAATGATAGTATTCTTCCTGCTCCCAGAGCTAAACTATTCTTTTTTCCTATCTTCCCTCCCCATTCTCTCTATCGTAACTAGCTTTGTTCTACTCTCACCACCACCCCTTTGCCTCACACCTATATGATGATTTCATTCTTTGATATTTCTAAGGGCCCCTCTCTTAGTGCTACTGCAAGACTGATCATTCTTAAACATGTATTTTATACAGTCCAGAACCTTCAAAAGCTTCCAACTGTATAGCACATTATGTTTAAATTTAGCCTCATTTTCAAAGTGTCATAATCTAACCCAGTTTACCTTTCCAATTTATTGTTCATTACTCCCCCAATAAGCACCTATGAAGCAGTCGTCCAAATCTGTGTCTCAATTTAACACAAACACACAGTGCTTATTCTTACCTCTTCCTTCATGGAACTTACTACAACTAAAATAATCATTCTTCTTCATCATCGTAATCATCATTATCACTATCATC
Source organism: Globicephala melas (assembly GCF_963455315.2). Classification (NCBI taxonomy): domain Eukaryota; kingdom Metazoa; phylum Chordata; class Mammalia; order Artiodactyla; family Delphinidae; genus Globicephala; species Globicephala melas. The sequence goes on along the minus strand of NC_083318.1, from coordinate 102,388,771 downwards.
AACAGCAAATGTGCATATTACTTAACACGCACCAGGCAATGTCATTAGTGCATTATACTTTTTATATAATCCTCACAATAACCTTGTGAAATAGATACTATTATAATAATCCTCATTTTACAGAAGGTCTAAAGCAGTCAAGTAACTCATGCAAGATCACAAAGGTAGTAAATTGTAGAGTCAGAATTCAAACCAGCAGTTTGGTTCCAAATTTTACACTCAACCACTATCTATATACCTCTGTCAGTAACATAATTAGCTATTAGTTATTTCACATATGCTACTCTTATCTATTTAATTATAAAACTTATTTATAAGAATTTTATTTCTTCAAGGGGCTTCTTAATATGAGATACACAGTTAGCTCAGAACAAATTTTTCTAAGGGAGACCATTTTATTCAAAGAATAAACGCAAAGATCCAAGAATTATGATTAGTCAAAATGTATAGAACTACATCTTCTGTCACCAACAAAGTTCTCTGAATCAGGACTTGTCTGTGACAAGAGCGCTGAGAGGATGGAAACTGGAGCATGGGCTGGGCAGTAGCTGCTTAGGGGATTTCTACATTGGAGAGGCTGCAGGACAGCTTTCTGCTTGTATAAAAGACCAGAGATTCAGAAAACTTGCTTTGAAGCTATAGTTGCCAAACAAGGATACTTACTGAGATTGTAGGTTGTAAACCAATAAAAAGAGCAACACTTCCTAAATATGCTCTTACTTATTCTCTGCATAAGATTGGGAAAACATAAATAACCCATATTAGTTAAATTATTGTTAATTTATTAAGTATGGGGGAGGGTGGACAGCACCCCACTAACCCCTCAAAACTTTGTAGTGATTGATCATGCTGATGAACTGAAGCATACAACTTTTGGAAATAAAAGAGAAAATTCTTACGCACAGATATACATATATAAAATGCATGCACATAAAGAAACTTGAGTAGAACTTTTTTTTTTTTCTAATAGGTCAACAGGCCAGGCTTCTATACTCTCAAGAAGATTAGACTCATTCTTCAAGGTCCAGCTCAAATGTGAACCCATCTGTGAGGTTTTCTTTTGCATGATTAATCACTGCTTCTTCTGTATTCTAACAGCATTTTATAAATATCTCTATTGGATTACATGGTATAAAAACTACTACTTAGAAAATGTGCAGATCTTGACTTCTAGACTGCTACCAACTCAAATGTGCATCAACAAATGAACAGATAAACTAATTTGATATAATCATGCAATTAGTACAACTCAGCAATGAAGAGGAACTAATTATTAATTTGTAAAACAACATGGATAATTCTCAAAAGCTTTAAGCTAAAGAAACCAGACACAAAAGAATACATACTGGTGCCAAGAACTGTGAAGGATCTGAGATTTTATTCAGTGTGTAAGCTTGTAAGTTTCATTCATGCAGGCAGAAGACACAAGACTCCTGGGTCACAGACAAAGGACTTTGTTACTCACAGCAGTAGGATTAGCTAGAGTGCCACACCTGCCCAAACAGTGGGTTATGTTACAGGAGAGGAACCTGGGAGCTTCGGGAGCCTGAATCCATTATAATGGGCAGTAAGTCTGCCTGACTTTACCCCAAACGGACACATTATCTCTAATGCACTGAACAATAACAAACTTGCTCTTTTCTCAGAAGAAGACATTATCTCTAGCTTCCAAGGTTGTTCACTATACAAACACCTTTGGAAAAAACAGTCAGTACCTCTGCTCACAAGAGACATGCAGAATCATGAAAGACTTATGGAGAAATATTTCCTAGTCATTATATGTGTTCATTCATATAACATTTCTGGAATAGACAAAACTAGTTTATGGTGGGGAAAAAAATTGGAACAGTCATTGTTTGGAGCCAGAGGTGACTATAAAGGATCACAAGGGAAATTTCTAGGGCGAAGGTAATATTATATATCTTATATGGGGTAATGGTTACAAAAGTAATATATATATTTGTCAAACTCATCAAACTACACATAATAGTATATGTAAATTATATCTAAATTATGTATGTACAGATTGGGTATGTAAATTATATCCAAATAAAGATGATGTAAAAAAATTTGCTGATCATAACTTTTAGACTGCTATCATCTCAAGGGCAAGGACTGTGTCTTATTCATCTATCTTATGATTACTGAGATGAAGTTAGCCAACTGAATATTCTTAGTAAGTTCTCATACAGACTTGTGGCACTGAATTATTAATAATGTTTAAAATGGGCCTTTAAGTATTCTACCTTGTCCTATGTTGATTTGAAATGCCATTACATTAGACTTTTTAAAGTTATTTGGTTGTATTCATTTATAAATATTAATACATATGAATATCAGTGAGCCATTAAAAATTTGTATTTTAAAAAATAAAACCTCTAAATAATAAATTATTTTGATACAGGTTAGTTTTAATAATGGGATGATTTGCTTAAAAAGATGAAAATGTTTGCTAATCATAATTAGGTTATTTCCATATCATAAACGTAGTTGACTAACTCCTTTAGAAACACAGTACTTTTCAAATAAATCTTCAGAATGAAGACAGTAGAAATATATTTGAAATTTGAAAGTTGCAAAGATTTTTTTCTGATTGTCCTTTCACTTAGCCAATTTAAATTTAGTGGAAATACCTGCTGTCTATTAGGTGGTAACTTAGGCTAGCAAAACCTAAGAAACAAAAGTTACAGCCTTAGTTTCCATTTATAACATAATTCTCAAATCTCTTCTTCTCAATATATACTTTGGTGTAATTTTTATAATTTATTTTATAAATGATGACTATTTATTTTTTCAGAGAATATATTAATGTGAATTAAATAATTCCCTGAACTTATATTAAAGTATTCTTTGAAAGCATTAAGACAGTGTATCTAAATAAAATGGTTTGCCATCTTAGTATATATTAAATTGTAAGTTAAAAAATTTGTCTTACTCTTATGTTTTATCATGTTATCCTTCATTTTTTCTAATTAAATATTGTAGCAAAGCATACTACGTGATGCCAAGAGTTAATCACAATTCTAAAGAAAGTTTTCTGCAATTGTAGATGCCTACAGGTAAACATGGGCAAAAGAAGAGTTTTAAAACTCAAATAAGCAAAACTTTTTCTAGATACCAAAGTCCAGCTTACCGTAGAGAATACATTCAAAATTTGGCAGGAAAAACATTATTTTTCCCTATAGGAATCTCTTGGCTCTATATGGATTTTTATACTTGAATTGTTTTTTGTCCACATTCTTTCAAACTAAAGTCCTATATTTTCATTGCTCAAAATAGACACTTTCTGCCCTGGACTAGAGTCAATAGTCAAAAGAGGAAAATAAAGAATGTTAAAGTATGAATGGCTGAGCATAAGAGGGGAGACCTTGCATCAATAATCGATGTGTGTTTCTTTAATTGTGTCTTAAGCCCGATCCTTATCTTACCAACCAGATGGAAAACTTCTCAAGGTCAAGGATTTGAGAAGTTTTGTGTTCTCATATTTTGTAATCATGTGTTTTGTAATCTCATGCATAGCCCAGAATTGAACGTGAAGTGGGAGGTAGTTATATAGAGTATCTAAGATAGTAAAGATAATTTTCCTTCTCTGGATTAATTTTTCCTTGAATAAATTGGAAACAAATAAGGCTCTTTCCCAAAAAATGTGCTTGGGATATCATGGCTTCCCATATTGCATATAGTAGGAATGCAGTAAATTCTTGTGGCTTTGAATATTAATTTTTGATATAAAATTACCTAGGACCTGAAATGCTCATAAGATATATATTTTTTTTTACTGGAAACATAAATAGTCACACATATTTTTTAAGTGAGTATGTATTTTTTGTCACAAAAAGGCACTATCCTTCAAATCACATCAGCCAAGTTAACACATTAATGGTAATTTTTCATTGACAGTTTTATGAAAAAGAAATTCTTCCTCACTCTTTCTCATCTTTCTTCAAGATCTTTAGTTAAGTTCACAAGATGTATCCAAAGTCCCCTATTACAAAGAAATATTTTTTGTCATAATTATGACCATTTATTTATTTGGTAAAATAGCTATAAATTTTGGAATCTGAACACTAAATCTCCTTTGTGATCAAAAGCCCCCATACCTTTTGTTTACCAGTTAAAGCAGCAAATCAGCAATCTATTACAATTAGGTAGATATTTTGATCAGAGTTTCAATGAGTAATAAAAAAGGTATTTGGAATAGATTTGAAAACAAAACATAAGGAACTATTCATGATATGAGTGGCAAAGATAGTACATTTTAATCACTATACAGTATATTTTCAGTGATATGTAATTATATCTAAAGAAAAAAGTACAATAATATATTTCCATCTATATCTGATATGTGTGTATGGCCCGACTCTTATATTGAGGGTGCTAAACAATAATACAATGTAGCATATTATCTGATGCATCTTCATGTCCTAGACTAGGGATATAGTATAGGGATCCTATATTAAAGATGGAAATATTGAAATCTCACCCATCTAGAGGTGATACTCCTGAGCACGTCAGCCATCAGGACATGGAAACTACACCCCCCAATAAGGCACAGGTCACCTGGAAAGAAAGTAACATTTGGGTGATGGAGTGATCCTTGAGTCTTTATCCGAAGAACTGAAGGCTTCCTCAGGGAAGCATTTGCTGATCTCTCTGATAAAGTTTTAAGTGTTTATAGGACCATATGCCTCTCCTCTGTGGCAGTTGCCACAAGCATAATTTTATATTTACCTGTGTGGTTCTCTCATTAATGTCTATTCACCTGAGTAGACCCTATGTTCTCTGAGAATACTATGTCCTTTTTGTGTGGGGACAGGATCATAATTGTATCACTTCAATGGAAACAGTGCCTAGCACATAAGAGTCAATAAATATTGTCAAATTTGTTGAATGAATTAAACACAGATGAACATTGAACATTAGAGATGTAACCTAAGTCAGGGTATATCTGTTACAATTAACGTCAAGAGAAACAAGGGATCACCAAATGGGAAGACTGAAAATAGAGCCCTTCATGTTTTCAATATTCAAGAGGTGAGCAATGGGAGAACGTATGGAAGAGATGGCTAAGGAACTGCCAGAACAGTCAGCGTTTAGGACAGGGGTATGAAGGAAGTCAAAGAGGAAAGAACTGTAAGAACGAATGATGTAGAGAGAGAAGCATCAAGGCTAAGTAGGTGGGAAACTGCAGAAGGGCCACCAAGTTGGGGATTGGAGATGACTAGACGGTTTAAGCAGAAAGAGTTTCAGAGTGATAGAAATGGAATTAAAATGGAAACGGGGAAAAAATGGAGGTAGTGAGTATGGACTAGCAAGTTTGCTTTTCCAAGAAAATCAATAGTGAAGAAAATAGAGAAATAAAGCCATAATTTAGGGATGCAGGTCTTTTAAATTGCATGAGGGACTAAGAGACATATTCATAGACACACACACATACATCAAACTGCATCATAGAAATTTTGAGTAAACTCTGTCTTAGTCTTTTGTGGGGTGGGGTGGGAAGAAGAGAGTTTATGAAGAATTTAATGGGCATTAGGAAGGGCTATGTGATTCAGATGTGACAACATTCTTCTTTGGAACTGGTTATTCTCCATAACCAAATCACATCCCTTCTTGTAAGTTTTATGGGTTCCTTTGTTTTAGTCATCACTAGGATTGTCAATAAGGTAATGTGGAGACTCATTTCTGCCTTAAATCTCCTGAGCCCTTCCTAACCTGCATTCAATTTGTGTGCTACCAATCACATGGTAATTGCCAATTTCTACGTTGTTACGTATTTACCATATAGCTGACTCCCTCGTTTCAATTAGTAGTGTTATATTTATTGAATTGAATTGAATGCATGCTCTTCATACACAAGTTGGATAGTTTGTGTCTGACTTGCAATAGTGAGGAATAATTCTGAATATAATGGCCATTTTTTCTTCAGCTTTTTATTTTTAACTTCTTACCATTTAACAAAAAGGTGCAATTTATTTACCATCTATTAAAAAGTATGAAATGAATGAAGCTATACAAATAATGCATTTTTGTGCTTCTAAACATCAATGGAAAATCTATCAGCTAAATTTGAGGCGTTTTATAATTATATTTTGCAACTGAGCTCTAGGAAATAACACACTTGGACTTTGAGTTGGAATGTGTGTGTTCTACATACTTCAACTCCTTGTCTTGGGAGACATTCAGACCCACTTAATTAAATACACAGCTTTAGGGAAGTTATTGTCTTTAACTTGTAAATACAGCCAGAAGCAGCCCAGCAGATCTTGGCTAAATGTGATTTGAACTGGAGGGAGAACAATCATGATCCCCTTGTTCAGTCACTTTTATCTACTGCCCTGAGGTCACTACTAGTGCCTTTGATTAGGTTGGAAAAGTAGGGAGGTCAAAAGGTGTGATCCCACTGATGTCACATATGTCTGATTGGCAACTGGAGGCTTTGTACAAATAACCTTATGCATAACTAAACATTAACATAATATGGGGACTAGCTACTACACTCTGTTTCACATAGCTGATCCTGTGTTTTCAGAAGTCACTAATTTTTCCTTACCATCCTTCTTTGAACCCTCACATATTTCCGTCTCACTTAATCTTCTCCAACTGCCTTCTCTCCCAATAAACAGACCAATACATTCTACCTGTAACCAGGCAAATCTGTCAACACACTGGCCCCTTTTGTTGTCCCCAACTATTATGCATCCTTTTGTTGGAGGATGTGACAAGAGAGCAGACCTTCCTGGTCTGACAGAGCCCAGCCCAACCACTTCCTAGTGCTGAAAACCTAAGGCAGTTATTGACAATAACCAATTAACAACTTAAAGATTGATATTAATTATTCATAACTTAAGGAAGTTATTTACAAAAACCAAACTTGCTGATTATTGTGTGATTTGCATAAAACTGGGTGTATCCAGAGCTTAATGAAGAGAAGGCAGTCAATAATACTTCCTTCTTTTCCCTGGTGTCTTTTTCAAGTTACCCCAAATTTACCTTTCCTTACTGGTAACACTTTTCATTTCTATGTCTAATTCTTATATCTAATATATAAGACATATATATATATATATACACACACACATCTGCTATAACCTCCATGCTAGTGTTGGCTGCTTCACAGGCTTCCCTAGACTAGTTCTGTTTGCCTCAGATCATTCCACTCATTTATTCCATTATCCAGGACTTGCAGACTTCTCATTCTCCAATTACTGAGCTCTCATGTGCATGTTGAGCAGGCTCATTGATGTATAGGTAAAAGCATCTCAACTAAGGTTATAATGCCCTATATGTCCTCTGTATCCTGGGAAGAGAACAACTTAACATAAGCTAGTTATTTAGTTAAAATCTTTCTCAGATTTTTAAATTAGTGATTATCATAATATATTTAGAATGTTAAATGGGATTTTATTGCATTTGAATATATACTGATTTTATAGTTACAATAATATTTATAATCACATAATAATCATATCCACAAAAAACACAAAATTTGCTAACATCTTTATGTTTGGCATTTGACAGCTGAAACAGTGGTTGAGAGGTGTATTTCAGATTATATAAATAGCACCTTAGAATCCAAAGGTATATTCTACCCCCACTCATGAGGCAGGATACCCCTTTTTCTATGCAGTAAATCATGAAGAATAGTTTAGCCTATAAAGCTGATTAAGTGCTAAAAACTACATTCTCAAAGGTGTGGAACAGCAGAGAGTTCATTTTAGAGAATATTTTCATTCAGACTTTGATTGCTGAATGCATATCAAATAAAATAGACAATTAAACAAAGCAACTTGACTGACAGAACAATATAAATTTTAGGTCGAAAGTAAAAATAATTAAAAGGAAAATGTAGGAAAAACATTGAATGCATTTCACTAAAGTACACTTACCTAGCTAGAAAACTAGGATATTTCTTTATGGGCAAAATTAACAATAAAAACAGTAACAACAAAAGGATAAAAATGACGTCACCTCCCTCAAGATGAGAATTAATATGGAGATTTCTTGATTCATAGGAAACATTTCATTTGAGAATTAATACTATAATCCCACTCACAAACATATCTAGTAGCTACTTTTTTTAACTCTCTGCTAAATACTCTTGCTATATATTTTATCTCAGACTGTTAGAACACTTTTTAGGCTTTTATAAGCTCTCACATATTGAAAGCAAAACACAAAACCATGACCTTGAAGGTGATTTTGTTCCAGGTGTCACCCCATGGTCGTAGCAAAGAGTTTTCCTCTCCCAAGTCAACACCTTTTGTTGACAGAACTGGCTTTTGTCTATTGAGAGCTGCCACTGATCAGTGACTAGAACGAACTCAGGAACTCAGAAGTTTTCCATCACTGACAGAAAGCAGTGGACAATATAAAAATAGCATTATATACTAAGGATTTGTTGAGACTTCCTAGCAGTGACAAGATTAGAGTGGTCATAGCACAAAGTTTTTTTTTCATGCAGCAAATCATGAAATGGCAGACAATCATGGAAAATAATATGCCACTAGGAATAACTGTTGTCAGATCTAACTGATATTCAAATGTTTATGGTGTGTTCACAGTATTTGTAGTTTCTCCTTTCAAAGACCACAAAACATTATATTTGGTGTTAAAGTCTTTCATGGCGAAACTAAATTCTGCAGGATCAAACTGTAGATAAAGATGCTTTTATAATTCCAAATGTATTCTCCAATTGAACCATATATTCTCTATTGGAAGAAAATTACATAGACTGGCATGATTATGGATACAGATAGAGATAATGTTTCAAAAATTAATTATCCAATCCTCAGTATAAGTATTTGAGTTAATTATCCTCCATTTGTCAATTATTCTCCACAGCCCTCATTCCTGTAGGATCATTCTGTTTTTCTCTGTCTTGATAAGGAATTCTTTCCTTAAAATCTCTTCATTCACCCCTATGGGGTGAATTTTATTTTCCGACAAGGACCCTAAATGAAACACTATCACTCACAAAAAGACAAAATAGGAACAAATGAAATGTGCTACTACATACTTCTAAATTTTTAAATCCCAATTCATTTCACATTATGACTTTAATATTGATTCCTGAAAATAATGGTATCTATCATCTCCATTATCACTTATGTGGCCAAGTTGCTACTATAACTTGATAAAAGTTTGTGCTTTGCAATTTTACTATATATCCAAATGGAACTTAGGACTCTACAGTTAATAGATGCTCATTACAAAGAGAACCATAGAAACTGGTCACTGATTCAGCATGATGTGGAAAGGAGATGGATTTTTGAAATAAGAAGGCTGCGGATGAAGCTAGTTCATACAACTCAGTTTACAAGCTTCACTTGCTAAATGGAGGAAATAAAAACTCATTTTGTAGGATTGTTGTGAGAACAAAAACAAACAACAAATATGAGTACTTAATGAAAGAGCAAAGTACTATACTCAGCAAAGGTATTTATCTTATATTTAAAGCTAAGAGAGTTGAAATACCTATATTAAGGATTTAATAAAACATAAGTTGCAAGGCCAGTAATAAAACACTAGGTATTGAGATGCTTCTCCTTTCCTACAATGATCAGCCTAAAATCAAAATGGTTTAGAGAAGCTGTAAATTAGTTAGACCTGGAAGGTCACTTATGAAGTATGTAGAAATTCATTCCTCATCCCTCCAACACACCCACTCAATGTCAAAGTCCTATGCTTAAAGAACTTATGTTCTTCGATATCACTAATCTACTCATTCACTGAAAAATTATTCATTGATAGTTTCCTATGCTCCAGATACTGTTCTAATTGTTGGGGACAAAGCAGTGAACAAAATATATCATCAGTGTATCTTGCCAACAGTAATGTCATCTCCCAGAATTTGCTGTGCATTTCTTTCATTGAAATCTTCGTTTTATCTTCTTCTCTTGGTCCTGTATTTTTTAACCTCTAGGTGTGGCCAGCTGCTGTACTTGTGGGTCTTGGTCAAAAAGTTGGTACACAAGATCCCATTGACTAATGCTTAACACATATACCCTAAAAAAGGAAAGATGGAATTTTACACAGAAAGGGAAACTAATCACCCCGTCTGTGTAATTTGTGTTTCTAGAAAATTATAGAATACTAACAAACTGCATGAAACCTACTCTTAGAACCCCAAATACCTTGATTATGGAAAATAATCCCTGCACTTATGCAAATAAAAAAACCTAAGGCCTAATACTCATTTACTCCTTAATTATTTCCTTGGGCAAAATTTGCTAAGTGCCAACTCTCTTTAGAATGAATTTCCTAGAAATTCTTGAATAATTAAATACATAAAATAATACCATCCAAGAAGAGAATCCAGATTCACTGAATGATTTCTGACTCTATTCTTATACTAGAGAATGTTAAAGAATGTCAGATGTAATTTCTAATTACAGAGAGCTTACAATCTATTTGGGGGGGTCAGATATTACATATGGAACAATTAATAAAGCCAGTATTAAATATATCAGTGTTATATTTCTCAATAAAGTGTTATTTGGGTACTTATTGGAAAATCACAATCCAGAAATGCATTCCAAGTACCTCTGTCCTGCAAAATGAGGGTGATAAAAATGTACAATAGGGAGAGCTGATGCACTGTGTTCCTGGAGACTTGCAAAGTAACAAGCCCTCTGGACTAGTAAAGGCGGTAAAGAAAATAGTCTTCTGAAAGTTAAATAACACAGTGAAACAACCCAGAGCAAATATCTACATAGGAGAAGTTCTCATAAGGTAGTACTACACTGTGAAGGCAAAGAAACAGCTTATCATGATTCTCATCCATTTGGAAAATGCAGTAGACATTTGTTAGAACTTCACTGGCTTCATACCTAATGATTTTTTCCCTATTTTTATACCCACTAGACCCCTACTTTTTTGATAAAAATGAAAAGTAGCTCAGGAATATTCACCTGTTAAGTAGGCCTGGAGGATTACATGGCCCTTCTATTTTCTTTTTCTTTTTTTTTTTTTAATTAAGAAGCAGATCTCTTTTTTAAGTGAACTGAAAAGTAATTCTTTCACCATAATAAATACACATGAGACTGAGGTCCATTTTTTCATACATTCAAGCGTTCAACAAATATTAGTTGAACGCCACTTTAGTCCTTGGCATTGTTAATATAATATGAACAGATTTAAATTAACTAATTCTCAAAAGAGGCAAAATGAAGTGGAAAGGTTTTTTTTAATAGCACAACATTCATATGGCCAAATATAAAATTGAAGAAATTAGCTTTATAGTCAACCAGATGCTTTTGCTTGGCAGAAACCTCCTAAATGGGATAACTAAAATATTAATAAGCCAGTAAAATGACTTGGAAGAAAATACTTTTAACATATTTGGGGAAACCCGAGAGATAAACTTCTTGCCTGAAGAAGGTTAGTAAAAAACTGAAATTGCTGAGATGAACCCTGAGCAAATTGATATTCCAGCTGCATGACTCAGGAAAACTGCATCCTTTTAGTGTCTGTTAATCATTATTTAGAACAGTTGCTCTCAGGGGTGATCCCCACCCTAACTCTTCTGAAGACATTTGACAATATTGGGAGGTATTTTTGGTTGTTGAAACTAGAGAAAAGGGGTTCTCCTGGTTTCTAGTGAGTAAAGGCCAGGAATTCTGCTAAACGTCCCACAAGTCAGCCCCCGCATAACAAAAAATTATCTGACCAAGAATGTCAATAATTCTGAACTTGAGAAATGATGATGAAAAGCCAAGGAAAGAGTGATCCAAAAGATTTCAGGCCAATTGAACTTAAGTAAGTCCTCTGACAGGTTTCACCAGCATTTTACTCTCAATCAGCAATTACCTTACACTTAAAATCAGAAGATTAGATCAAGTCAAGTGTGTCTTTTCATAGTACAAAATTAAATAAAATTAGATTATAAAGAAACAGGTGCTTTATTTCATCAGACATAGGAGCAGCATGCCACAGAATTATGCATCACAGTGTACTTGCCAAAATCTATAATTTGATTTAGGACTGGTGCATCTAGAACACTATAGCTCACGGTCTCCTCTTGGAAATAAATTTGAGCTCCGATAGAATACTTGATGACAACAACAAAATCTTTTTATGTTTATGTGCACATAACCTTTAAAATATCTGTACCCCTGATATACTACAATGACTATACATGATATGTACAAAGGGATTTTGCCATCACTGACGATAACCAGCTGAAGAGTAGTCAAGGTGTTATTATGTATTTGACTCAGAGGACCAAGACTTGTCTCTATCTTTCATGGTGTTAAATAGACAAGTATCAATTGAATATCACTATAACTAGAATCAACTGAAATGAACAATTCTTTATTACTGCCTATGCAGAGAATGTGACATGAATACAATTCATGTCCAGTTACAACAATCTAGGACTCATGCATATGCAAAAGACATACAAGCAATATTCATCTGTTTGAATTTTGTTTAACAAACACATAGTACTAACAAGGCATTGTTATAAGAGCTTTGAAAATGTTAATTCATTTAATCTTCATGAAAATCCTATGAATTAGATGCTATTATAATCCTGACATTTACAGATGATGAAAGAGATATAAAGAGGTTAATTCTCAAACCCATGTCATTAGAACCTAATTACACTTTGCCTACATTATTGTTACAACTGCCAACTGATCTTCTACCCCTCAATCTTTCTCCCTCCAATCCCTATTTTAAACTGATGCCAGAGCCATTTTTCTGTAGCATATCTACTCATTAATTTTGCTGCTTAAAATTCTCCAAGTACTCCTGATATCTTCCTGGATTATTACGATTAAAAATAAGAAACAGTATTTTTAACACAGATAGCTCATACTTTTTTCTTGCCTTTTGTGTATAAAGTCCTGCATTGATCACTTTACATGTAATATCTTGTTTAAACCCAGCTGTCATGATATGGAATACAGGGTATGCCACAATCTGACCCAAATCTACACCTTTTTTCATGCTTTTATTCCTTTGCATGGACTGGTTCCTTCTTTTAGCAACTTTCTCTCTCTTTGCTTTCTTACACAGTTCTACTCTTCAGTTTCCCCAGAGCTAGGTAATCTATTCTTTGTGTTCATAATGCACTTCACACACACACTTCTATTACAGCGCTGACCATATCATATTGTAATCTACTGTTCATACACCTGTCTCTTATCAGTGTTTGAGAAACTCATTCCAGATTCGTTTATGTTCCTGGCATAAAAGGTACTAAACAAACTTATTGAATATATGTCTCAGGAAATCAGGGGAAGAAATGGGTGTTTGCTGTCAATGTTGAGCAGCAGAAAAATCCATATCCACTTCTTTGATCAAATCAACAGATTTTGTGCATGAGGTAAAATTCCAGGAATCATTTAAAAGAAGAAAAAAAATACTTGGCAGGTTTTTGAGAGAGTATTTCTGTTTTCAAAGTGATGCTCAGGAAGCAATATGAGAATGAGTGCACCTAAAAAGCATTAAGTTGTCCTACTTGGACAAGAAGAGAACAAAGGTATGAAAGAAGAGATGAGTGAAACAGTTCAACACACTCAGGTAAAATTTTCCATAGGTAAAATAAGGGTCTCTGAGTGGATGAGGTTAGCAATAGGAGACATTCAGAAGAAGAGAGGCTTCCTCAAGCTAGAAGTGGCTTTGCCATATTTGAATGCCATATTTGAATGTTCCACTTTTATGGAAACATTATGGCTCAAAACTTTTAATTTTGCCTTTTTATTATTAATATGCACCTCTTACCTTCCCAAATAAAAAATATGCCCTGTTCATCATAATACTCTGTACCCTACTGCAACATTTGACACATAATGAATGGGTTTGCTAATTGCATAGAAATCACAAGTGAAGCTTATGAGGAGGTAGTGAAAATATGCTGGAGCTACGCTGAATGGAAGAAATGCAAAATTACTTTGTATTCTAAATTATAATGAATTATTAATAAGAGACAGCCTCAGAAAAGACAGCAATGTCCCCTGAAACTATTCCCACTTCAGCTTTCCCTACCATAATGTAACTGAACATTTCTATCATACCTTTCTCTGGTGCTCTGAATGCCTATACACACTCCATTGATCTATCCCATGTCTCCTGAAAGAAGCAAATGTGCAGGATGTTGCTGACCCACAATAGATGAAGCAGAAGTGAACTTTAAATAAGATTCAAGAATAAAATTACTGCTTGAACTCCTAGGAAATAAGTTACATTACAAATGTACAGATCATGTGTAATAATCCTAAAAGTAAAATATTAGTACAACATAATAGAATTGTTCCATAAGCATGAGTCTAAATAAATAAACTGAGTACTATTTATCTTTAAAGATGATAGGTAGATTTTTTCCTCAATAATATATAAGAAACTCATAAATGTATTACTGACAGTTGTTCAACAGGAGTAATTAAAATGGTATTCACATTCAAAATTTCAGTAACTATCTAAAGCAACTTCCAGGGCTTCCCTGGTGGCACAGTGGTTGAGAGTCCGCCTGCCGATGCAGGGGACACGGGTTCGTGCCCCAGCCCGGGAAGATCCCACATGCCATGGAGCAGCTGGGCCTGTGAGTCATGGCCGCTGAGCCTGCGCGTCCGGAGCCTGTGCTCCGCAACGGGAGAGGCCACAGCAGTGAGAGACCCGCATACCGCAAAAAAAAAAAAAAAAAAGCAACTTCCAGTAGAATCCAGAAATCAGAAAGTAAGCTTCTTAAATTGCAATAATCAGCAAAAACCATCCCATGAGTGGTCCTTTTCTCTTCAACAGGCAGGACCCCTGTGGTCTTCAGTAGCAGCTTCAAGGTAGCCCCCAAACTATTGGTATCCAATACTTAAAATCATTAGGGTTTTCCCAGGCAACTACTTTTCATCTCATAATCTGATTTTAAGAAAGTTGTATTGAGGTGTGAAAAAAAACCTTTAAAGCATATTTCATTCTCTGTGCAGTCCAAGTTAGTGTTCATCAATACAAGTTCATCAAAACAAATGCTGAATTCATTAGGTCCATAATCTCTATTTCAAAGGAAGGAAATGGAACTAAGTGATTAAGAGCCTGCACCTCTGATAACAGGCACCATGGGAGAGTATAAATGTTCCTACAAAAAACCTGCTTCTATTTTTCTAACATAAAGAATGAGAGTAAAATAAAAGGTTGACTCCCTAAGAAAACAGGAACACAGAGAATACCCTCTACAACTCTCTATGAATCCCAGGTGTGGCTCCTTGTGTAGGTGACATTCATGGCCAATGCACAAATAGTAAAATATTTGGTGGGATGCTTTCTTCCAGGAATGGTGACAAGTCTGCACTGAAGCAGCCACAGTATATCACCTATTCCCCTGGAAAGCAGTCTCCAAAAGACTGACTGTAGTGATTAAATTTAATGAGCTAAAAACATGCAAAGAACCTAGGACAGGACATGACACACAGTAGGTGCTCAATAATTAGTATCGCTTATGTATAGAACATTCTTGGCTCAAATAGCAGTATGCTCTGAAGATATAACCAAGGTTTTTGTCTAAAAAGTTAATGGCTTTCCATGCTGACTTTTTTTTCTTTTAGAAAATTCATCAGAATTGTGTAAGCTGATTTTTTTAATGGAAAAGTTAAAAGCTTTCCTGGTTTTCTGAGATAAGTCCTACTGCAGAGAATAAAGAAAGCTTGACTCTAATATAGTAAGATATCTAAAAGGTAGACTAGAAGAGGTGTGATAAGAGCATAAATGTATAGCATGAGCCAAAAGCATGAGCTATATTTTTTAATGCTAATAATACATGGGCATGTGAAACTATTAACAAAAATACAGCTGTGGGAAAAAGTCCAATTAAATCTTGAATAGTTTATAAACATTACTGCATTTTGGTATCAAAAATGTAGTAATTTGGATATTAATAAAATAGTGGATAGAGTGTAGATATAAATGAAACCATGTCAAACTATGTTGGGCTGGAGCAAAAAGGTTAAGATCTCATATAAGTGGCCTCCATCACAATACAGGAATGTAAAGACACTCCATTTCACAAGAACCCCAAATGCAATCAAAATAAATCAGCAGAGTTGGGCAATCAATAAGCCATCTCCTCACTTTCCCTGCTCTTCACTCCTGTCACACTCCTGGGATTTTAGTCTGCTAACATGTTTTGGGGTGTTTATAAGATATTAAATCTAAAGTACAGAGCCTTAGAATTGTCTCACTAAAAGCATCATCTAGGCCAGCACCTACAGTAATTCAGGTTACTCATTGCACAAGGCAGCCTGATGGAGAGAGAGGGGGGAGGTGAAATCTACCTCATGCTAGCCTCTTGTACTGTAGCATGACCTGCATCTTTCTGAAGGATGAAGAGACCTTTTCTACTTCATATAAAAGTGCCATGTGAGCAAGCGGTGGCCCTGTGCATTGCTACAAATGCATAAATGAGCACTCTGCCATGGTGATTCCAGTACAGGCTTTGGACTAAACCACATTTGGATTGAATTCCTAGTGCCATCTCTTACTACAAGTAGGCCTTATCCTTAACCTCTCTAACCTGTCTCCCACATGTAAAATGGAAATAGTATCATCCACCATGCAGGGCAGTTGTGTGAACTGCAGGTCCTGAATGGTCATGGAACAGCATTTTTTGTTCATATGTTCAATACGTGATAGCTACTGATACGATTAACTCTACATATCTGTAATAGAAACTTTACTTAACTAAACTCCTATCCATTAAGTTGTTAAACTATTATACAGTGTGTTAAAATCTTATCCATTAAATGGTTAAAATCTTACACATCAAAGAAAAATAGTTATGACAAGAATTTGGTTATTAAATATTGAATGCTTAAGCTCACCCAAGAATTTGTTAAAAATCTAGCCCCATCCTAAGATTCTAATTCAATGGTCTAAGATGGGCCAGAGAGGGGAGTGTCAGGATTCTGCAGCAAAATTCTCCAGGTAATTCTGGCATAGATGAAGCACACTTTGCCAACCTGTACTACATATAGAGAATATTGTTATCTTCAAATGAGCCTGTGAGTAATAACTGATAAATTATCCAATCTCCAAAAAACTAGCTAGATATACAAATGTAAACCATGGGCAAAGAATTGGGTTGTTCACCACCTCTATATGAAAATGACCAATATGTATGGAATTAATCCCATCACAGTACAACCATGTCAAGAGTATAAGTTTTAGAGTCCACAAATATGCATTTATTAGTATGCTTGTTCCCTATTAAATTATAATTCTGATGTAAGAAATTCAATAGAATCAAATTCTTTAAATACTTTATCTCATTTTTTTTACCAAGAAACTTTCCTCCACAGAGGAGGAAAATAACCTTTCTTCCTGCCAACCCATCTATAAGGCATTTATTTATTTGTAAGTTAAGTGACCATAGTTGCTAACTATATTTACATGTTCTGAGTGATAATTCCACTTCAAAATTTACCATGCTCTTTAAACATGCTAAAAACCCCTAAAATAACATTTTCAACTTTATGCCTTCAAATTGTCCCAAATTACACAATTATCTTTGGCTGACTAAGTGTAAAATTTTGATAATTATGACATTTTCCCACCGTTTACTCTTAAGGTAAGGAGAAAAGTATTTCTGAGTTGTATTGTATTTTGTTTTTATAAAGTCATTTTGAAATCCTAAAAGATAAAGAAAGACAATCTGTTAGACTAAACAGATAGAAAATAATGATTCAATTTTTTCTTGGTTTGAAAATGTCACCACTTCAAAGGCAAATCATGCCAGGAGCATTTACCCACAGTCCTCACATAAATTCTAAATCTGAATACTACTGTGACAGTGGCCAAGATAATGGGTCTTTGGAGAAACCATTCTTTATTCCCAATCTTCACTTTATTACTATATTGCATCGTAAGGAGAGGAACATCACATACATGTGCTCAGTGAATCCCACGAACGGTGTTTATTGAGAACCCAAGCACTCAGCAGTTACATGATCAGAGTGAAGCATGGCTCCCTGAATTCCAATAGTGCACACGATCTGGAAAGACCCTCAACACTGTCATGCAACAGCTACAGAGCAATTAGTGACTCAACTAGTAGTCTTGGCTATAACTGCTTTATGAACTAAGAAAAGGAAAGGAAAGGAATGACTGAAGTTTACTGTCATTAGGAAATGTCTCATTCACATTAACGAGGCTATCAATGGCACAAATAACAGACATTTATATTTGTTTAAGTGCTGCTACTCTAATCAGGTTTTGATTAAGTCATGTCTAAAATTGGTTTGGGTTCTTTGAGACCATAGAAAATGATGGTAATGAGGAGGTACTCTGGGACATATATGTTTGCAAGCTATAATTGTAAGTTACTTTTTAAAATGGGAAATCTAGGAGACATGTACAGTACTTTAAGTACTTTAGTTCTCCTGAAATGAAAATGTGACTTAATACATTATTTTCATCTTAGAGTTAATGGTGAAATTAGATGACACAGGGAAAGTGTTAGACATGTAATAAGGATCCTTAAATAGTAGAGGCCTTCCTTACTGTCTGAGAAAAGAATGTGATCTCCATTTATGTATGGGCCTTTGTTCTCAGTACTGAATAGCTAACATTATCTGAATACATCAGATACCATTCTACCATGTCAGAGACTGGCAGAGCCACCTGGATGTGTGTCAGCCGCCAAAGGGCCAAATGACCAGCCCATCTGGCATGTGGTCATGTGACAAGCAGGCTATTCACGTGTACACATCAGACAAAAAGATATAAAAGCAGCTAACTATCTGAATAATCAGGGGAAAGGCAAGTCAAAACAAAGTGAGAGATGTACCTCTTCAGCTGGCCCCAAGGGAAAAAGAAAATCATGCAATTATACAATTCACTTACTTTGTATCATGTGGATAAACTGAGAGGATCACATGACAGCACAATGTATTACAACAAGAAAGAGTTTTACAGACAGGGATTTGAGTTCAAATCCTGGCTCTACCAAGTTATAAGACCCTAAGTATGTTACCTAAACTCTTTGAGCTGTAGTCTCCACTTCTGCAAAGTTGGGATAGGATCATCTACCTAGTTAATTTTTTTGATGTTTACAAATAATCTTTATAAAATACCTAGAACAGTAGTTGTCCAAATGAGAATGTGAATAAACAGTGAGGGAGGAGTGAAGGGAGAGACAAAGAATAGTAATAACACATTGCCTGTATCTATCATCACCACGGCCTTCAGTTCTGCTGCTGCTAACACTACTTCTATTACTACTACTAACACCACACCAACACGTATAATTATATAATATTATGGAGAGTATGTTGTTAAAAAATGATTTATAACAACCTAAGTATTTGATATTTTGGTGTTTTATCACCTGAGTTTATCATGTAAAACAAAAAACAAAAACAAAACAAAACAAAAAACTCTGAAATGTGTGATTGAGCTAGACTAAATTTATGCTTATTTTATTAATATGTCATTTAAAGTATATTAAATTAATAACATTTAGTAACATTAATCTTTACAATGCTCTTGAATAAATCAAATTCCATTAACTACCTTAATTTTTTTTTCCAGGCTTAGCTTATACGCAGGTACTAACAAAACAGATGCTCTAGCATTTTTCTATTCATTTTACGAATTTTTATTGAATTCTTGTCAGAACAATTCACACAATGTGTATTTTGCTAGAAGTCAAGCACAAACTGAATTGAAAACCATTAATATAACACATTAAGATAAATACTGTACCCTGTTTTCTTTAAACTTCTCAGAAAATTCTACAAAACAGACATCAAACATTTCAATCATTTAAAGAATGAGGGTTTAATAACTTGATAGCTTTAGCTTTTTTACTGACATCCTGATACAAACCATTTCTTTCTAACTCAGCAGCTTGCCATTAAATTTGATTAGTGTCCTTGATTGTAACTAATAAATGATAACTATATTGGCCTTTTCAATGGGTTGTAGTAAGATAGTTCCTGTGGAGTTTCTTGTGAGACTCATGAAAAGTATGGACTATGCTCCTAAGAGTATTTTAAACAGGTGAAAATCAGTTAAAATTAATATCAAGTGCAGTTTTATTAACTGAATAAATAGTCCATTAGGATCAGCAGTAGGTAGAGATACTAAAAGAGGGAAAGGAGTGACCCAAAGGTTGGAAGTGTCACAAAGAACAGGACCCGGTCTGAGGATGATGTGTGGCGAGAATGGTGAGATGCTGCAAGGCTCCCATGTGGAGGGCTGCCTGTGTAGCCTTGGGAATGAGAATAGGAGGATGTGAACTAGAGGGTGGTAGTGCATGAGTGTGGTATGCCTGGATGGAGGTGGTAAAAAAGGGGGAACATTATATATAACATGCGTATTAGCACTTCAAATTTTTCTTAAGACCATTTTGGCAGTACCTTGCCCTCCATCCACCTGACACTGCTCTCAGTCACTGTGTAACTTTCAGTGCCTTATCTCAACAATATTAGGGGCCTCCAAATGTTAGTATTGAGGTGGGGAATTGATGAACAGAGCATCGGCCAAGAAAATGGAATCATAGCATTGTTGTTTAGGAGTGCAACAGATTGTCATTTTGGGAGTCAATATATTGAGGCCACGGTTAAAGAGCTTGGGAAAAAGACCACTGAAGTGGGCAAGTTATAACCAAATAATATCTAAACTATAACTTGGCATAGTTTTTCTTAACCACCTTTTCTGCCCTCAAATCCTCCTCTAATCTTTTTCCCACTCCTCCAACATACTCTCTACTTGAGTAATTGTCATTTACCCGAGTGTTTTCTAAGTGCACCATACAGTCTTGCCAGTGTCATTGATCAAATCATTAACCTTGCCTAATATTACCTTTTCCCCATATTTTCCCATCCAAGTCCAATCAAAGATAATCATGTCTGCATCCTCAAGATTTCCTGCACCAAGCATTTTACATGTTCAACTGATTATCCTCTGAATCAACACTGGTAGAATTGGGCACTGCATGGATAAAGGTGACCTGGGAGAGGGGAAGGGATAAATTGGAAGATTGGGATTGACATATACACCCTACTATATATAAACTAGATAACAAATAAGGACATACTGTATAGCACAGGGAACTCTACTCAATACTCTGTAATGGCCTATATGGGAAAAGAATCTAAAAAAGAGTGGATAAATGTATATGTATAACTGATTCACTTTGCTGTACACCTGAAACTAACACAACATTGTAAATCAACTATACTCCAATAAAAATTTAAAAAAAAAAGATAACGGTGACCTAGATGAGTTCAATACCTTATATACAAGAGGAAAGACAAGGGGTATTTTAGCATAAATTAGAAGATGAAATGTGGAATACGTTTGCCTATATTTGCAAATATTTATTGCTGATTGAGAATCCATTGTGTTCTTAGTACTACATTAAACATTATTGCTGGCTCTGTGACAGAACTGGCATTCTCAGAGGGAACATTACTTATGCTCACCCTCTTTGTTAAGGTACCTCCTATATTAAATAAAATCAAAAGAGACAGATAATGTAGCTAACTTTTGACATTTGCTATATTCCCTAAGAAATGGTATTGTAATCTAAGAAATCCATCAATGCCTCTAGTGACAGCTCCATCTCTCCTCCGTCACCTGAGCACTCAGATTTATGGATCATTTGAAAAGTCCCTGACAATCTTTTCACCTTTTACATCACAAAACTGCATAAATCTTATATGTTTTCCTACATTACATGTGGATATTAACCCCCTTTTTTAAACATATTATTTGTCTTGTTTGGCTGGTTTATGGTTAAGAAAGAAGGCCAAAGATGTTTTTGAAGCAATAATTCATTAAGTATAAAGGAAGGCTGTGCCAATGGTTTCATCTTACTAGGTAAGCATGTTTCTAAAGAAGACAACAGTTAAATGGATGGAAAAAGTGTAAAAGTGACTTGAAAAAAAATCATCTCCACAAAAACATTTTTGCAAGATGGAATGTAGAAAATGATGTAGGAGAGAATTTGACAGCAACCCACAGACAGCGAGGACTCTGAAGACAAAGAGCATTCTTTCATTTCTTCATTTCTCTCTTATAATCAACAAGACTAAGAGACTTCCAGTCCCAATGAAGAATTCAGTGGAGGGAAGGATGAAAGACCATCTACCATGTGACTGTATACTGCCTTAATCCTAGAGTCAGCTGATGAGAATGGTATTCCTCCAAAGACAAGTACACTCCGAGCCTAGAAGAATCTAATTGCTTCTTTGGAAAGGCTTCTGGGCTGACTCAGTTGCTCTGAGTAAGGCAACTAAAATGATGGACTTTAAATTATAATTTTATTGAGGACTTGTTTCATGTGTATGTCCTGTTCCTCCAGCAAAGCTTAAACCATGTCACCCACTCCCAACCTCTCATTAATAATAATTAATAATTAAAATAATTTTCTGATTTATTTGGCAAACAGTGAACCGAGTCTAGGCATGATACTGTGCCACTTATCATGAGAAAGGGATTAGCCATGTAGGCAGAACCAGACAGTACTGGGTTCAAAATCAACCTTGGGAAGGAACATAACCTCTCCAAGCCTCCATTTCCTCCCTCGGAAAGTGAGGGTGGGTTAAAAAAACAAGTATATAGAAAAATGGCCCCCAGCTGGCATTCAGTACCTATTAATATGTGGTATTAAAGGGGATTGAGGAATAAATCAAGATCATTATTCCCAATGTGTTTAGAATCTAGGAAGCCATATAAAACATGTGACAAATTATTTTTATAAAATATCATCTAACTGGTATCCCTGGGAACAAGTCATTCTTCATAGCCAATTTTCCTGGTTGGCTAAGAATTTTATGCCTATGGACCTTTTTAAAAACTTATTTGAACTAGAAATTCTCTAAAAACATCTTCTTTGTTTTTTCCCCATGATATCCTGTACATCATTTAATATTTTCATAACTCTACATCACTTTACGAACATCAGTTTAGGGCACTTTAAGGTCTATAAAAGTGCTCTACCTTCAATGGACTTAGATTGCTATAATTTTGAGGCTTTCTGTGTGATATTTTTAGAAAGTCTTTTGTCCTTTCATCAGATGTCACTTTTTAAAGCTGTCAGAGTTCTTGCCTCTAATATTGCTTCTGCCTTCTAATTTACTTCTTCAAACCTACATTAGTCCGGGGAAGAAAATCACTAGGCAAGTTAAAATTGTTCTTATATTTTGGATAAACATAATGTATTCATTTAAAATTATAAATACATATCAGCCCTATGAATGAGAAATGATTTTAGAAATGACTAATGAAATAATACAAGCAAAGAGTCACAGTTTTTCAACCTAAAGTTTAAAATATCAGCCTGACAAAATACAACTAACATGAAACATTTAATAAACTGGGCAAGCCTTGCAGTATGATTGATGAAGGATTAGTATGTTTACATGCAAGTTCATATAAATCAATAAGAAAACACTGAATAAAACACAAGATGGAAAGCAAGTCACAAAAGAGAAATAATAACTAGTGAATGAAGGAAATTTGTTTTATTAAGTCAAATAATGGTAGATGAGCTAAACCTGCTAAATACGCAGGCTGAAATATACTATGAAGCTTCCAGGTTTCAAACAGTGAAGTACTACCTCATGCATAGACGCACAGATGAAGAGAACAGAGGAGGAAATTCAGAAACTGACTCAAGTACCACAGAAACTTGTTACGTGATAAAAGTGTCATCTCAAATCACTGGAGAAAAGATGGACTTTTTCAAAACTGGGGTTTGGGAAACTGGATAACCATTTAGAAAAATATAAAAGTGGATTCTACCTCACACCATATACAAGAATAATCTCCAAGTGCATTAGATATCTAAATATCAAAACAAAACAAACAAATAAACAATAAAAAATCGAAACCATACAAATACTAGAAGAAGACATAGGTACAGAGAATGTCTGTCTAATTGTTACTTAAAATCCAGATCCAATCAAAGTTTGACAAATTAAATAATATGAACTTAAGGGAAGAAACCTTCTGCATGACAAAAAAAAACCAAAATCAAAAGACTAATGACAGAGAAAATATTTGCAGTGTGTATCACAAACAAAGACTAAATAAATCCTTAATTTATCACTTTAATGTATAAAAATTCTTAAAAATTAAGGAATGAAAGAAACCAAAATTCCAGCAGAAAAATAATATACAAAAATATGAAGTTTATCCAAAAATGATATATAAATTTCCTGGCTCACAAAAATAAGGAAAGATGGAATTCTCAAAATAAGAGAAATTCAAATTATAATTATGCATATTAGATAGACAAAAATGTTAATATTTGACAGCACACTCTGTTGGCAGTGCCAAGCAGAAACAGACATTGTTAGGTACTGAGGTAGGAGTACAACATTGTATAACCCTATGGATAAGAATATGGCAACATCTTTTAAAAGCTACACTGCATTTACCCTGTGACCAAGCAATATTACTTCTTGAATTTTACCTTAAAGATTCAGCTCTAAAATTATGAAACAATTTATGTTCATTGTTTACTGAGAAAAAATAATGATCATAATAATTTTGAATGACAATTTTGTAAGATAAAATATGGAAATAGCCTAAATGCTACTGAAAAAAACTTTTGATACCACAACACAATGAAATCATATGAAGCTGTAAAAACAAACAAAAAAAAAAGAAAAGAAAAATAACAACAGAAAAGAAAACAAGGAAGAGTACTGGAAACCTCTAATGGAGTGTTTTACAGAATATATTGCCAAGTAAACAAAAAAAAAACAACAAGATATAAAAGGGAGTATTTACCATATCTTTTGTGCAATGAAAAAGTAAGAATAAGAATATGTATATCTTAGTTTATCCCTTTTTAAATAGTTTTTACTTTTAAACTATGTAAAAGATTTGCCATTCAGAAAATAAAATTATTTCCAAAAGAATTTTTTTAATGTGTCCTTCTACTTGGAGGAGTTCTCAGATGATAGGATATGTGTACCTCATGCATGCAGGCCAGGCTAAAAGTTCTGAAGTATAAAGCTCCAGCCTTCATCTTCCTAGATGAGTTAATTCTGAAAATATTCTACATGATCTCTGGATGCTCAGCAGTTTTGGGCTCTAGCTGCCCAGAGCTGCCCCCTATTCCATGAGTGCCCTTCACTGACTTTTTTTTCTTCCTTGTCTGGTCTCTACTTCCTCAACATGTTTCCTTAGATCATCTTTCACTCAAATCCTTGTTGCAGGGTCTGCTCTTGGGAGCACCCAAAACAAGACAGTTTGCATCACTTTTACATACACATTTACAATCATTTCCACATATTTTATTAATGCAAAGACAACACATGTTCCAGTTGGTTGAGCCAATGTAAGTTTGTGGTCAATATGGTCACTGGACAAGAACTTTAGACAAGTTTAATCAAGGGCTTTCTGGGAAGTTGGGAATAAATGTGGCTTCTTTCCCCTCCACTGCTAACTCTTTTCTTTCTGCTGTTCCTGACTCAAATAGTTACTGGGTCTACAAGTGGCTGATCTGAGAAGTAATCCCTATGTGGCCTCTTCCCCTGTGAGCTGAGTGAGCTCCATGTGTAAACCTGGCCTCTCAGAGCCCCAAGAGACCAAAGAGGGAAATGACTAGAAAGTCTGAGACCTCCAGGCCCTTTTATGTGGGAGACAAAAAGGGAAAGAGAGCAGGGAAGCTTCTTCCAGGCACTGTAGCAGGAGAATGAAAACCAATTATCTTCCTCCACATGAAAGGCTCTAGGGAAGAATCCATTTTCTTGCCTTTTCTAGCTTCTAGAGGTTGCCTGCATTTCTTGGCCCATGGCCCTCTTCCATCTTGAAAGATAGCAAAGGGCAGGTAGAGTCTTTCTCACGTCACATCACTCTGACACTGACTTTTCTCCCTCTCTCTTCCATATTTGAAGGACACTTGTAATGGCATTGCAACCACCTTGATAATCCAGGAGAATCCCTTTATCCTAAACCTAATTCCATCTTCAAATTTAACTCCCCTTTGCCAACTAAACTAACATACTCACAGGTTTCAGAGTGAACACTATTTGGGGGGTAGGGGTCACTATTCTGCCTACCATAAATGGTGTATGTTTTTCATCTGACAGTTTCTAGTTGGTTAATTGCTAATTTCCAGGAATGCTACATTTTATGTATATTAATCTTGAACCTAGTGAACATGCCAAACTCATTTCTAAATTGCTCTAATGATATGCTTGATGCCTATCTTGAATTTTCTATTTAGTCAGTTTCATTATTCATAAAATTTTCTTTTTCTTTTCCTTTTAAGTTCTTGCACAACTTATTTTTTTTGACTTTTAAAGTTGCCTATGACATCAAGTACAATCCTGAATAATGGGAATAATCACAAGAATTTTTATCCTGTTGCTGACATGAATAGGAAAGTTTATATAACTTTCACAAATAACTATAAAATTTGAAGGAAGTTTTTGATGTCTCTTATTCAAAATAATGGAAAATTTTCTTTATCCTCCATAACTCTATATATACAGAGTTTATATCACAATGAGTGTTGAATTTTATTTAAGCTTTTTTCTCCATATATTGAGAAAATCATATGAGGTTTTTCTCCTAATTTTATACATGTCTGATTATTGAACCATCCTTGCATTTTTGAATAATCATCTCTTGGCTAACATGTAGTTATTTATACATGCTGAAAATGTTTTGTTAGCATTACATTGTTTTTGTTTTTATCTTCATAAGGGAGGATACATTATAATTTTTCTTATTCTATCCTTGTGTTCACTTTTAACATCAAAGTTACACTAGCTGCATAAACCTGTTTGGTTAGATATCCTCTTCTGAGTCTCTGCCTAGTTTGCCTAAGATAGGGACTTTCTGCATTTACAGTGTTTTTTCTTTTAAACGATGCCTGAGCTTGATGTCATTTGGAGATGGGGGAGGCAAGACATTTACCATTAATTTGATTTCCTTCATGGTTACTGATTATTCATAATTTTTATTTTTCCTCGGCTAGGTTAATAATATATATTTTGCTAGAAAATTATCCATATCATCTAAAATGCTAAGCTTATTGCTACAATACGGTCATACTACTCATCTGTGAACTTTAAAATCTCTTTTGTATCTGTAGTTTTGATGCATTTTCATTCCCAGTGTTATCACAGATTTGTGCTGTCTCCTTTTTTTTCTTGTTCCCATCTCTAGATGGAAATTTCTCCTGCAGCTGCTTGCAAATGGCTTTGTGCCATGGGTAAATCCTCCTGTGGAAAAGGAGATGAGAAGGTATTTGAAAGAGGAGGAAGAGGTCAAAGTATCTGAATGAGGCTACTCCTCCCAGTAGAGACAAAAGATATGAAGTAACTTAGAAAAAATGAGAGAGTTTAGTGATTTGAATAAATACCTGAAGAACAGTCTATTAGAGTAACCCTCTATAAATTAGCCTCTATGAAAAGAATAGAGGCTAGGAAAAGAATACTATAGTACCTTTGCTACCACTCTAACTCCATAATTTATCTTACATTTTCATACTCATAAAGTGTTACTGACATGAGAATTTTAGACAATATAAATCTATGTATGTAATAACTCAGTCACTTGTGACTGACACTTTGCATAAGCAAAGCAATAAATAAATTATAGATGATATTTAGTGTGATGCTACAGAAGGCAATACAAATATACATCTCATTCTTAAACTCATCAAGAAAGAAATGGATTACCTATTGCAGCACTGTTGGGGATATGGTTAGTTACTGAATGTGGAAAAGGTGAGCAATGTGTCAAGGAACTAACGCAAGAAAAAGAAAAGGTACACATTATGTGTACAGAATTATGCCAACAGGGAAGAATTTGAGGCATTATAGAATAAAATCTGCAGGGATTATATTAAAATAAACCATTTTACAATGACTTTCAATAAGACTGATGAGGAGCTAATTTCCAGAGACAGAAAAAAGGAATGCAGATCTTTTATAAGAGAAAAAAATTAAGGTAAAGGCAACGTACACACATTAGGAGCCTGTCATGACAGTTCTCCAGGTAGAGCAAGTAAAGACATTGCAACTGCGATTTAGATCAAACCTCTTAGATCAAACTCCAAAATTACAGACTAACCAGAATCAGGTAATCTGAAGAGTAGTGGAAAAAAATCCATCACAAGGGGGAAAAAATCATGGAAAAAATCAAAGCAGTAGACAAGAAAACATTTCATAGTATCAGATACATTGGACATTTATTATTTTAGGACCCAAATATCACCTATTCCTTTGAGAAATTCCCCCTTAGACATATGGCTCTCACGTTGGCTGACTATGACTGAGTCCCACCACAGTGGCTAAAATGTACGTACAGATTCTATACTGAGCTGAGCTAATCAGCTCAGCTATTGAGGAGACTGATCAAACTTGTGCTAGGAGAAGAGAACTCATTTTTTTTCTTGTTATCAAGCTGTAGGAATTTGAATGAGGTCTTCCTACAGAAGGTTCCGTCACTAGTGGAGAATATAACCTCAGAGAAAAAAAGCCATCGCACACAGAGAAAAAAGATGAATGGAGAGAATCCTGACAGTGGTCAACCCCCAGCTCTAGTCAGCCCTAAAGTGAACTACATACTAACCCTCCCTAGAGTTGCTTATATGAGCCAATAAATTCCTCTTCATGTTAAAACTATTTCACATTGGTCTTCTGTCTTTAGTAGACAAAGACTCATGACTGAGAGATCAAATACACAGGTACAATCAAGTTATTTTTAAAAATAGAAAGAAAAAAATGTAATTCCAAACAGGGAGTGTTTAGGCAGCTGGACAGGAGAATTGAAAACTGAACAAAAGCAAATGTTTCTGCTTAAATGTGGTGTGCTATGATTTCCCACTGTTTTTTTAAGTGGGATAAAAATTATGGTTAGCAAACAGGTAAGGGTATATTAGTAGTCCTGGGGGCCAAAAATGAACACTAAAGTAGGAATCCCCGTGTGGTCACATATGGTGGCAAGATTCACACTTCCTCCAGTGGCTGATTGTGCTCAAGAATTCCTGTTTCCTCTTCACTCAAGGTGTCCACTGGAGGTTTGGAGGTCACTTCTAACTGACAGTACTAAATAAACTCTTTCCCAACCCTCATTTGGAGTTAGACGGCAAATTCCCTATGGAATCACCTCTTGATTGAGATATTCTGGTAAATAAGGGAAGGTCCAGTAGCTATTATCCTTCTGTGTGTACAGCAGGAGTGACACACAAGAAGTGCCCAAGAAGTGACACAAAGCAGAGACAAATTCAAAGTAATCTAAGAGGCAGGAAACATACCCCATGGTCAAGCATTTGTCAAGATGGTCCATGCATTTAACCTGGAGAACACACTCAAATTCTTTCTGGGGACTTTGTCCTCTGGAGTGTGAACAATTGATGGAGTACTTATTTTAATTAACCTCTAATTCACTTGAACCTCTTTAGGCAAAGAACTCTTCCAGGAGTAATTTAACCTCTTTCAGCCTCTGTTTATTCTGTATCAAAGAGTGGCTCAACATTATCATACAATATCCATTATTCTTAGTTTTGTATTTGTTACATGTAAATCAAATAAGCTTTCTCTTAAAAATAAAAATGAAATTCTTTTTGTGACAAGTTATAGAGAAATCTGACCAGGACTCAGGCTCTTAAAATTCAATTCAATTCACCAGTCATGACCCACAGTACTAAGTTATCCTGGAGATCCCCTAAATTTCAATACCAAAAAACATGGTAAATTAACCCCTTAGCATCCAGTTGGCAAACCTTTGGTAAAATATAGTAACCTCAACTACTCCATAGGTGAGTATTCTCTAACAGCATTTTCATCAGCCACAGTACCTTAATTATAATGGCCCTGAGTGACTGTAATTTAATTATAATGGCCCTGAGTGACAAATTTAACATTCAATGAGCAAATACCATAGTTCAGGTACTAAACTAAGATGTCTCTAACAACAAAAGCAATAAAAATAATAAGCTAAATAACTGCAAGAATAGCTAACATTTACTTATATTGGGCTGGTCAAAAAGTGCCTTCAGTATTAAGTAAAAGTAAAAGACACACTTTTCATTTTCACCAAAAACTTTATTGAATAACATATTCACCCTTTTATTCCACTATCTTCTGCCATTTTTCAGGCAACTTCATAATTCCATCTTCCCAAAACTTTTTATTTTTTTGAGCAAAGAACTGTTCCAGGTGCCTTCTACAGTCTTCCAGGGAACTGAAATTTTTTTCCATTAAGAGAATTTTGTAGACCTAAGTAAATGGAAATCCGAAGGTGCAATATCTGGTGAATACAGAGGATGAATCAGAAGTTCCCAGCCAAGCTGTAACAGTTTTTGCCTGGTCATCAAAGAAGCACGTGGCCTTGGGTTATTCTGATGGAAGATTATGCATTTTCTGTTGACTAATTCTAACGCTTTTCATTGAGTGCTGCTTTCAGTTGATCTAACTGGGAGCAGTACCTTTTGGAATTAATCGTTTGGTTTTCTGGAAGGAGCACGTAATACAGGACTCCCTTCCAATCCCACCATATACACAACATCACCTTCTTTGGATGAAGACATGCATTTGATGTGGTTGGTGGTGGTTCATTTTGCTTGCCCCATGATCACATCCAGCCCACATTATTGTACAGTATCCACTTTTCATCACCCGTCACAATTTGTTTTAAAAACAGAACATTTTCATTACGTTTAGGTAGAGAATCTCATGGGGAAATATGGTCAGGAAGGTTTTTTACACTTAAATTATGTGGAACCCAAACATCAAAGCGATTAACATAACCAAGCTGGTGCAAATGTTTTTCAGTGCTTGATTTGGATATTTTGAGTATGTTGGCTATCTCCCATGTGGTATAACGTTGATCTCAATTAATGTCTCGATTTGATTGCTATCAACTTCAGCTGGTCTGTCCGACCACAGAGCATTGTCCAGTGAGAAATATCCAGCATGAAACTTCGCAAACCACTTTTGACAGATTCGATCAGTCACAGCACCTTCTCCGTACACTGCACAAATTATTTTTTGCGTTTCAGTTGTGTTTTTACCTTTCTTGAAATAATAAAGCATAATATGCCAAAAATGTTGCCTTTTTCTTCCATCTTCAATATTAAAATGGTTACACAAAAATACACCATTTGGGGGACCTTCAAGCTGGCAGAGAAGTAAGACGTGGAGATGACCTTCCTCCCGACAAATACATCAAAAATACATCTACCGGTGGAACAACTCCTACAGAACACCTACTGAACGCTGGCAGAAGACCTCAGACTTCCCAAAAGGCAAGAAAATCCCCACGTACCTGGGTAGGGCAAAAGTAAAAAGAAAAAACAGAGACAAAACAATAGGGATGGGACCTGCACCTCTGGGAGGGAGCTGTGAAGGGGGAAAAGTTTCCACACACTAAGAAGCCCCTTCGCTGGTGGAGATGGGGTGGTGGCCAGGGGAGAAGCTTTGGAGCCATGGAGGAGAGTGCAGCAACAGGGTGCAGAGGGCAAAGTGGAGAGATTCCCACACAAAGGATTGGTGCCGACCAGCACTCACCAGCCCAAGAGGCTTGTCTGCTCACCCACCAGAGTGGTTGGGGGCTGGGAGCTGAGGCTCAGGCTTTGGAGGTCAGATCCCAGGGACAGGACTGGGGTTGGCTGCATGAACACAGCCTTAGGGGAATAGTACACCACAGCTAGCCAGGAGGGAGTCTGAGAAAAAGTCTGGACCTGCTGAAGAGGAAAGAAACCCTTGTTTCAGGATGCACAAGGAGAGCGGATTCCTCCCCCATGTGCCCACAGAAGGCAGAGCACCACCTAAGCAAGCTCCACAGATGGGCACAAGCTGTGGCTATCAGCTCAGATCACAGACACGGGCATGAAATGCTAATGCTACTGCCGCAGCCACCAGGAATTCTGTGTGCAAGCACAGGTCACTATCCACACCTCCCCCTGCTGGGAGCTTGTGCAGTCCACCACTGCCAGGGTCCCGTGATCCAGGGACAACTTCCCCAGGAGAACACACAACACACCTCAGGCTGTTGCAAAATCATGTCAGCCTCTGCCACTGCAGGCTCACCCTGCATTCCAGTTATGACTACAATACCCCTCCCTCTCCCCGGCCTGAGTGAGCAAGAGGGACTTAATCAGCCACTGATTTAACTCCCTCCTGTCTGGCCGGGAAACAGATGCCTGAGGGTGACCTACATGCTTAGGTGGGGCCAAAACCAAAGCTGAACCCCAGGAGCTGTGCAAATGAAGAAGAGAAAAGGAAATTTCTCCATGCAGCCTCAGGAGCAACAGATTAAATCCCCACCATCAACTTGATGTACCTGCATCTGTGGAATACCTGAATAGACAATGAATCGTCCCAGAATTGAGGTGGTAGACTTTGGGAGCAACTATAGACTTGGGGTTTCCTGTCTGCAACTGATTTGTTTCTTATTTTTATGCTTATCTTAGTTTAGTTTACAGCGCTTGTTATCATTGGTGGATTTGTTTATTGGTATGGTTGCTCTCTTCTCTTTTATTATTATTAAATTTTAATACCTTTAAAAAATTTTTTTATTATTTTTCTTTCTTTTTTTTCTCCCTTTTCTTCTGAGTCATGTGGCTGACAGTGTCTTAGGGCTCCACTCTGGGGTCAGGGCTTAGCCTCTGAGGTGGGAGAGCTGAGTTCAGGACATTGGACCACCAGAGACATCCCAGCCTCACATAATATCAATTGGAGAGAGCTCTCCTAGAGATTTCCATCTTAATGCTAAGACCCAGGTCCACACAACAGCCAGCAAGCTACAGTGCCAAACACCCCATGCCAAACAACTAGCAAGACAGAGAACACAACCTCACCCATTAGCACAGAGGCTGCCTAAAATCATAATAAGTTCACAGACACCCCAAAACACACCATGGGATGTGGCCCTGCCCACCAGAAAGACAAGATCCAGCCCCACCCACCAGAACACATGCACCAGTCCCCTCCACCAGGAAGCCTACACAACCCACTGAGCCAACCTCACCCACTGGGGGCAGACACCAAATCAATGGGAATTACGAACCCACAGCCTGAGAAAAGCAGACCCCAAACACAGTAAGTTAAACAAAATGAGAAGACAGAGAAATATGCAGCAGATGAAGAAGCAGGTAAAAACCCACCAGATTAACCAAATGAAGAGGAAATAGGCAGTCTATCTGAAAAATAATTCAGAGTAGTGATAGTAAAGATGATCCAAAATCTTGGAAATAGAATGGAGAAAATACAAGAAATGTTTAACAAGGACTTAGAAAAACTAAAGAGCAAACAAACAATGATGAACAACACAATAAATGAAATTAAAAATTCTCTAGAAGAAATCAATAGCAGAATAACAGAGGCAGAAGAATGGATAAGTGACCTGGAAGATAAAATAATGGAAATGACTACTGCAGAGCAGAATAAAGAAAAGAGAATGAAAAGAATTGAGGACAGTCTCAGAGACCTCTAGGACAACATTAAACACACCAACATTCAAACTCTAGGGGTCCCACAAGAAGAAGAGGAAAAGAAAGGGTCTGAGAAAATATTTGAAAAGATTATAGTTGAAAACTTCCCTAATATGGTAAAGGAAATAGTCAATCAAGTCCAGGACGTGCAGAGAGTCGCATACATGTTAAATCCAAGGAGAAACACGTCAAGACACATATTAATCAAACTATAACAAATTAAATACAAAGAAAACATATTAAAAGCAGCAAGGGAGGGCTTCTCTGGTGGCGCAGTGGTTGAGAGTCCGCCTGCCGATGCAGGGGACACGGGTTCGTGGCCCGGTTCAGGAAGATCCCACATGTCGCGGAGCGGCTCGGCCCGTGAGCCATGGCTGCTGGGCCTGTGCGTCTGGAGCCTGTGCTCCGCAACGGGAGAGGCCACAACAGTGAGAGGCCCGCGTACCGCAAAAAAAAAAAAAAAAAAAAAAAAAAAGCAACAAGGGAAAAGCAACAAATAACATACAAGGCAATCCCCATAAGGTTAACAGCTGATCTTTCAGCAGAAACTCTGCAAGCCAGAAGCGAGTAGCAGGACATATTTAAAGTGATGAAAGGGAAAAACCTACAATCAAGATTACTCTACCCAGCAAGGATCTCATTCAGATACTATGAGAAATCAAAAGTTTTACAGACAAGCAAAAGCTAAGAGAATTCAGCACCACCAAACCAGCTCTACAACAAATGCTAAAGGAACTTCTCTAAGTGCGAAACACAAGAAAGAAAAGGACTTACAAAAGCAAACCCAAAACAGTTAAGAAAAATGGTAATAAGAACATACGTATCAATAATTACCTTAAATGTGAATGGATTAAATGCTCTAACCAAAAGACACAGGCTCACTGAATGGATACAAAAACAAAACCTGTATATATGCTGTCTACAAGAGATGCACTTTAGACCTAGGGATACATACAGACTGAAAGTGAGGGGATGGAAAAAGATATTCCATGCAAATGGAAATTAAAAGAAGGCTGGAGTAGCAATTCTCATGTCAGACAAAATAGACTTTAAAGACTATTAGAAGAGACAAAGAAGTACACTACATAATTATCAAGGGATCATTACAGAGGAAGATATAACAATTGTAAATATTTATGCACCCAACACAGGAGCACCTCAATACATAAGGCAAATGCTAACAGCCATAAAGGGGAAATTGACAGTAACACAATCATACTAGGGGACTTCAGCACCCCACTTTCACCAATGGACAGATCATCCAAAATGAAAATAAATAAGGAAACACAGCTTTAAATGATACATTAAACAAGATGGACTTAATTGATATTTATAGGACATTCATCCAAAACAACAGAATACACTTTCTTCTCAAGTGCTTATGGAACATTCTCTAGGATAGATCATATCTTGGGTCACAAATCAAGCCTTGGTAAATTTAAGAAAATTGAAGGTGTATCAAGTCTCTTTTCCAACCACAACACTATGAGACTAGATACCAATTACAGGGAAAAAACCAAAAAATAAAAAACACATGGAAGCTAAACAATATACTACTAAATAACCAAGAGATCACTGAAGAAATCAAACAGGAAATCAAAAATGCCTAGAAACAAATGAGAATGAAAACTCAATGACCGAAAACCTAGGGATGCCGCAGAAGCAGTCCTAAGAGGGAAGTTTATAGCAATACAATCCTACCTCAAGAAACAAGAAACATATCAAATAAACAACCTAACCATACACCTAAAGCAATTAGCGAAAGAAGAACAAAAAAAAAAAAAAACCCAGAGTTAGCAGAAGGAAAGTAATCGTAAAGATAAGATCAGAAATAAATGAGAGATAAAGGAAACAACAGCAAAGATCAATAAAACTGAAAGCTGGCTCTTTGAGAAGGTAAACAAAATTGATAAACCGTTAGCCAGACTTGTCAAGGAAAAAAGGGAGAAGATTCAAATCAAAAGAATTAGAAATGAAAAAGGAGAAGTAACAAATGACACTGAAGAAATACGATCATGAGATCCCATGTCAATAAAATGGACAACCTGGAAGAAATGGACAAATTCTTAGAAAAGCACAACCTTCCAAGACTGAACCAGGAAGAAACAGAAAACATAAACAGACCAATCACAAGCACTGAAATTGAAACTGTGATTAAAAATCTTCCAACAAACAAAAGCTCAGGAACAGGTGGTTTCACAGGCGAATTCTATCAAATATTTAGAGAAGAGCTAACACTTATCCTTCTCAAACTCTTCCAAAATATAGCAGAGGGAAGAACACTCCCAGACTCATTCTACAAAGTCACCTTCACCCTGATACCAGAATCAGACAAAGATGTCACAAAAAAACTACAGGACAATATCACTGATGAACATACATGTAAAAATCCTCAACAAAATACTAGCAAACAGAATCCAATAGCACATTAAAAGGATCATAAACCATGGTCAAGTGGGGTTTATCCCTGAAATGCAAGGATTCTTCAATATATGCAAATCAATCAATGTGATACACCATATTAACAAACTGAAGGATAAAAACCATATGATCATCTCACTAGATGCAGAACAAACTTTCAACAAAATTCAACACCCATTTATGATAAAAACGCTCCAGAAAGTAGGCATAGAGGGAACCTACCTCAACATAATAAAGGCCATATATGACAAACCCACAGCCAACATCATTCTCAATGGTGAAAAACTGAAAGCATTTCCTCTAAGATCAGGAACAAGACAAGGTTGTCCACTCCCACAACTGTTATTCAACATAGTTTTGGAAGCTTTAGCCACAGCAATCAGAGAAGAAAAAGAAATAAAAGAAATCCAAATCAGAAAAGATGTAAAGCTGTCACTGTTTGGAGATGACATGATACTATACATACAGAATCATAAAGATGCTACCAGAAAACTATTAGAGCTAATCAATGAATTTGGTAAAGTAGCAGGATACAAAATTAATGCACAGAAATCTCTTGCATTCCTATACACTAACAATGGAAAGTCAGAAAGACAAATTAAGGAAACACTCCCATTTATCACTGCAACAAAAAGAATAAATACCTAGGAATAAACCTACCTAAGGAGGGAAAAACCTGCATGCAGAAAACTAGAAGATACTGATGAATGAAATGAAAGATGACACAAGCAGATGGAGAGATATACCATGTTCTTGGATTGGAAGAATCAACATTGTGAAAATAACTATACTACCCAAAGCAATATACAGATTCAATGCAATCCCTATTAAACTGTCAATGGCATTTTTCACAGAACTAGAACAAAAAATTTCACAATTTTTATGGAAACACCAAAGACCCCAAATAGCCAAAGCAATCTTGAGAAAGCAAAACAGAGCTGGAGGAATCAGGATCCCTGACTTCAGAGTATACTACAAAGCCACAGTAATCAAGACAGTATGGTACTGGCACAAAAACAGAAATATAGATCAATGGAACAGGATAAAAAGCCCAGAGATAAACCCATGCACATATAATCACCTTATCTTTGATAGAGGAGGCAAGAATATATAATGGAGAAAAGACAGCCTCTTCAATAAGTAGTGCTTCAAAAACTGGACAGCTACATGGAAAAGAATGAAATTAGAACTGTTCCTAACACCATATACAAAAATAAATTCAAAACGGATTAAAGACCTAAATGTAAGGCCAGACACTATAAAACTCTTAGAGGAAAACATAGGCAGAACATCTATGACATAAATTACAGCAAGATCTTTTCTGACCCACATCCTAGAGAAATGGAAATAAAAACAAAAATAAACAAATGGGATCTAATGAAACTTCAAAGCTTTTACACAGCAAAGGAAACCATAGACAAGATGAAATGACAACCCTCAGAACAGGAGAAAATATTTGCAAATGAAGCAACTGACAAAGGATTAATCTCCAAAATTTACAAGCTGCTTATGCAGCTCAATATGAAAAAACAAACAGCCCAATCCAAAAATGGGCAGAAGACCTAAATAGATATTTCTCCAAAGAAGATACACAGACTGCCAACACACACATGAAAGGTTGCTCAATATCACTAATCATTAGAGAAATGTAAATCAAAACTACAATGAGGTATCACCTCACACCAGTCAGAATGGCCATCATCAGAAAATCTACAAACAAAAAATGCTAGAGAGGGTGTGGAGAAAAGGGAACCCTCTTGCACTGTTGGTGGGAATGTAAATTGATACAGCCATTATGGAGAACAGTATGGAGGTTCCTTAAAAAACTAAAAATAGAACTACCATATAACCCAGCAATCCCACTACTGGGCATACCCTGAGGAAACCATAATTCAAAAAGAATCACGTACCACAATGTTCATTGCAGCACTATTTACAATAGCTAGGACATGGAAGCAACCTAAGTGTCCATCAACAGATGAATGGATAAAGAAGATGTGGCACGTATATACAGTGGAATATTACTCACCCATAAAAAGAAGTGAAATTGAGTTATTTGTAGTGAGGTGGATGGACCTGGAGACTGTCATACAGAGTGAAGTAAGTCAGAAAGAGAAAAACAAATACCATATGCTAACACATATACATGGAATCTAAAAAAACAAAAGTTGTTCTGAAGAACCTAGAGGTAGGACAGGAATAAAGATACACATATAGAGAATGGACTTGAGGACACAGGGAGGGGGAAGGGTAAGCTGGGACGAAGTGAGAGAGTAGCACTGACATATATACACTACCAAATGTAAAACAGATAGCTAGTGGGAAGAAGCCGCATAGCACAGGGAGATCAGCTCGGTGCTTTGTGACCACCTAGAGGGGTGGAATAGAGAGGGTGGGAGGGAGATGCCAGAGGGAGGAGATATGGGGATATATGTATATGTATAGCTGATTCACTTTGTTATAAAGTAGAAACTAACACACCATTGTAAAGCAATTATACTCCAATAAAGATGTTTAAAAAAATAAAAATTAAAAATTAAACAAAAAAAGACATCTAAGTGCTACTAGAGTCATCTTACAGAAAAATCTGAATGAACATTTTGGCCAGCCCAATACCTAGTATGTGCCAGATATTTTGCCTAGCATTATCTCATTTAATTTGTACAGCACTATGTGGTAGGTACAATAATTATATATATGTTACAGTTGAGGCTCAGTGAAGCTAAGTTATTTGCCAAAGATCACATGGTTAATTGGTGGAAGAATGAGACTCGAACCCCGACTTCTTGATATGGATTAAATTGTGTTCCCCCAAAAAAGACATAGTAATGTCCTAACTCTCACTACCTCAGAATATGACTTCATTTGGAAATACGGTTGTTATGCTATAATCAGTTACGATGAAGTCATGCTGCAGTAGTGTGACCCCTGACCCAATATGACTTTATAAGAAGTCATATGACTTTATGACTTCTTATAAAGTTATACATGTATATGTATAGCTGATTCATTTTATTATATAGCAGAAACTAACACACCACTGTAAAGCAATTATACTCCAATAAAGATTTTAAAAAATAATAATAAACTACCTAGTTTAAAACAGTACTTTGTACTGTTGTAACATTGCTTTGTTTCAGCAGGCCTAAAAACCTATGACCTGTGAGTCTGTTTCTGTTTTGTATAAGTTCATTTGTATCATTGTTTATTAGATTCCACATATAAGTGATATATATTTGTCTTTCTCTGTCTGACTTACTTCACTTAGTATGATAATCTCTAGGTTCATCCATGTTGCTGTGAATGGCATTCTTTCGATCTTTTTTATGGCTGAGTAATATTCCATTGTATATATGTACCACATCCTCTTTATGATATCAAACTTATGGTTCCCAAAGGTGAAACATGGGGGGAAGTGATAAATTAGGAGATTGAGATGAACATATACACACTACTATACTATATATGAAATAGATAACTAATAAGAACGTACTCTATAGCACAGGAACTCTACCTAATACTCTATAATAACCTATGTGGAAAAGAATCGGAAAAAGAATGGATATATGTATATGTATAACCGTTTCACTTTGCTGTATACCTGAAACTAACATAACGTTGTATCTCAACTATACTCCAATAAATTTTTTTAAAAATACCTAATATGATATCTATTGTTATATATAGTATATTTTGAGTTTGTATTTGTAACTCTAAAGCCTTAAGAGTGCCAAATTTTATTACCACATCAGCTTGAAGTCTTTCCAGGATGATAAAAGAAACATTGAATTACATGTAAAATAGATATAATTTTTCATTTTTATTAAATTCTAATTACATGAAAATCCACCACACAGATCTTTCTTTTAATCAGAATTCCTATTCTCTGCGTCAGCTGTGGTAAAAATACTTTTTGTAGTTATTTTTAAATATTTTACAAAATAGCTTCACTCTACCCTTTTAAATTACTGGAATGGCCAACATCTAGCCTGAAGAAATTTTCATCCTCAAATAGGATTCTTTGTATTTTGTGGGTGGCTGTTAGACTTTTATTTGAAGTAACACACTCTAAGAACTCATCTAGAAGAACCAGACTTATACTAGGTCAAGACAAGTTTATACAATACACAGATTTTAGGCAGCCAACACTCTTCTGGAGAAAAGACATGGATTTTCCTTGAGAAAGAAAGAAATGATAGTGAGAACAGAGCCTGAAAGGATAGAGAGGAAGGATATAGTGAAGATATACTGTCATGGGCATGATAGAGAAAGAAGTGGACATAAGAGAAAAGCAGGGGGAGCTGAGCAGAGGAACAAAAATAAGCCTGAAGATAGTAGGGGAAGCATGATGTAGGAACCTAGGAACGAGTCGGGGAGAAAGAGAGAGAGAAGAGGTGGGTGGGAAGGACAGTGGAGGAAGGTAAAAGAGCTGAATACTGTGAAGGTCTGAGCTCTCTTCTTTGTTCACTGATATGCATGGCAGACATTTTCTTCAGGGTCCTAGCACTAGCTTAAACAGAAAGAAATAGACACATTCCATGGCACTTTCTCATGATGATAAGTATACACTCACAAACCCAAAGGAGGAAAATATTCTTGTAAAGTGTCATTTTTAAAAAATATTTTGGCAAAGTCTTTTCTCTGAAACAAAAGAGCAGTGTACATTCCTATCACTTTACTTTGAAGAGGCCCTTTTAAGAGCTGCCACATCACATGTAATACTTGATCACCATCAAAGCCCAAGTTTTCTAGTGCCAAGAGCCAGTGTGCTGTGGTTTGATCTTTGAAAAATATTTCTGTATAGTCAAGATCAAGGACCATAAATATGGAGCCACAGCTTGTCACCATTCTATCTTTGTGCTGTTAGAATATATTTATTGGGGCTTTATCAGTAAACTGTGCCAGTAAAAGGTACAATTATAGCAGCTCATAATACAAAAGTAGCATTTCTAATGTATTATATTTAATTTACAAAAATATATAATAATTAATATATTTCTTATATATTATAAATATATAATTTAAAATCTTATGAAAATCCTCAGGGTTCAAAGTAAAAAAATCACCTTTTAATATAATCAAACCTGAAAAAGTATCATGAAAAAGCAAAAAGCAAGTCAGCAGCATTATAGTTGCAGATTCCAAACTAGCTTTTTATTATGCTTTAAGAACATGATACCAGATTAGAGGAGATGAGCATTTCAAAATACATGGATAAAGAAAGAGTTCCTCAAAGAGAAAGTATTCTGCAGGTACTGCTTCACTTTTCTGTGCTAAAACGTGTGTCTCTATTTAATATATTCATGATTTTGTCCTCTTTTTATAACATACATTGTGTATATATATATATATATATATATATATATATATATATATATACATTTTTTTTTTTTCCTGTGGTACACAGGTCTCTCACTGCTGTGGCCTCTCCCGTTGCAGAGCACAGGCTCCAGACGCGTAGGCCCAGTGGCCATGGCTCACGGGCCTAGCCGCTCCGCGGCATGTGGGATCTTCCCGGACCGGGGCACGAACCCGTGTCCCCTGCATCGGCAGGCGGACTCTCAACCACTGCGTCACCAGGGAAGCCCACATTGTATATTTTTAAACGTGTTTGTGTGACTTTTTATAATCTAGACATTTTTCTTGCACCTTTTTAAAAATTCAATTAAGACTTCCAGTTAGAACATATAGGTGAACAATAATACCAGAAAGTCGAATTTTATAAATGATAAAATCAATTGTACAGCTAGAGTTCCTTAAAATTTCAGACAATGGAGTGATCACTCAGTGCCAGGACAGACTGGAGGGAGGTTTCACAGGAGAAGACTGGAGTTGAAAAGACCAGCCTGTGGGGAAGAACAGACAGAGAAATAAGGTTGACTGGGTCAGTGAGGACTGGAACATCCCAGCAAGAGGAGGCCAGTGTAGATTCTTGGACAGAGGAGAGACATGAAGACTAAACTGGCAACAAAGATGGATTTAATTGTAACAAAGGCCAAAGATAAATAGGTTAAACTGTTGCACAAAACAGCAATAACCCAGGCATCAAAGGGAAGGGTGACAGCATTGGGAATGGAAGGAAAGAATATTACACAAGATGAATTATCAGAGCTTGGAGACAGGGTGCTGGGGTTTTATCTTTACAATCTGCATTGTGTTTCTCTTTGGCTGGTGGTGACAAAATTTTCTGTCATTTAGCCTTAGGAATCAGGCAGAGAAACACTCTTTTCTTCCCCCAGCTTTACTGAGGTATAATTGACAAAATTGTAAGATATTGAAAGTGTACATCACAGAAAAACATTCCTTGAAAGCCATAATTTAAGAATGGAAGATCACTCCTGTAACCTTCAAATTAAACCACTCAATTCTGCATGTCTTTCTCTGAAGATGGTATTGCCCATTTTTTAAAGTTAGCATTTTTAATGCACTATTTTCCTTAATAATGATCTTACCCTTATCACCTCCAAATTATCATCTTTGGGTATATTTGATTCAGGATTCTGGAAAATATTTTTATGCCTTCCCCAACTGCTTTATATATGAGGACTCGCATGAGCAATGTGAAGGTATATTTTAATCGAGATATGCTTTCTATAC
The DNA here is from genome assembly GCF_963455315.2 of Globicephala melas. Taxonomy (NCBI): domain Eukaryota; kingdom Metazoa; phylum Chordata; class Mammalia; order Artiodactyla; family Delphinidae; genus Globicephala; species Globicephala melas. Next base: position 102,346,353 of record NC_083318.1, on the reverse strand, counting down.
AATGGAAAAACTCAATCCTCAGGCCATATATCTAAAAACTTCAAAAATCTGAATCAATGCCCATTACCTAAGAATAGCAAAATACCACAAATTAATAGTGCTGAAAAGGCAAAAGAGATGTGAAAACATTAAAAGATTCATGGACTTATACACATCAATTTTCTTCATCAGCAAAGACTTCAAGCTTCTCCTCAAAGTTTAATCAGAATTTGGACACTTTTCTAATTAGAGTGGCTATCTGCATTTTCAGGTAGATGGAAAATAGAAATACAGAAGGTGGCAAGGGTAGGGACCTCCTATTCATTCTTTGATTCATTTATTAAACAATGGTTTATTGAATATTTCTATGCAATGATATAACTTCAAAGATGAATAAGAACCTGCCCCAAGCTGAGTACTAGTGAAATCTTGGATTTGTATAGTATGTTATGGTTTATCAAGTACTTTCACTTACTATATGAACATCTCTAACAACCCTGGGAAACAGGAGCTATTTTTACTTCTTTAGGTCAGAAAATGGAACCATAAAATGTCTGTTGCTACCAAAATCTCGTAATGCTCATTCCCCTTACTGTTTCTTTGGTTATTTTCTTTCTTCTGAAGGAGAATGCTCTCATTTATTCATTCAGCTATTGATATCCTTCATAAATATAACTGAATACCCCCTATGTGCCAGGCACCAAAGGTTTTGGGATGGGGAAGGTGAAATAAATGGAATCGCTATCCTCAAGGAGATCACATCTTAGTGAGTAAAAAGGCAAATAAACAGTTTTAGAAAAGTGATCAATGATCCAAAATAAAGCTCAATGTGTCAATGTACAGATCTTCGAGATCTCCTTCCCCCAGACCATGCAAATCTGACTATCCAAGCTCAAGTCCCACCTTTACCATATAGCTTTTTTTTTTTTTTTTTGCGGTACGCGGGCCTCTCACTGTTGCGGCCTCTCCCGTTGCAGAGCACAGGCTCCGGACGCGCAGGCCCAGCGGCCATGGCTCACGGGCCCAGCCACTCTGCGGCATGTGGGATCCTCCCGGACCGGGACACGAACCCGTGTCCCCTGCATTGGCAGGCAGACTCTCAACCACTGCGCCACCAGGGAAGCCCCTACCATATAGCTTTTACACAAACTCAGTTCACATTTGTTTGGTGGTCCCCTAAATTCCCAAACAATTAGAATCTACCAAATTTAGTCCTTTATTATATATTTCACTTTATATTACCAATTTTTAAAATATGCTTCTTACTTAGCTTACCAGATTTCTAAGTTCCACATGGGCAAGGACAAAGTCTTACGGGCTTACGTATTTCATTCTGAGGCCATGAGCATTCTATATCTGAGTTGATTATTCATAAATATTTGTTTGATTTATGCATTATGTAATATATTTGGAACAATGTATTTCGCTTAGCTAATTTTGACTAAGATAAATTTCTTTGAAAGTTGTGAGAAGGAAAAATGAAATAAAACGATTTTGGTAAACATTTATTCAGTCCTCCCTTTAAATATTCCTAGTTGTTTTAGTGAGTTGATACCTATATATTAGGTTGGCATTAACACCATTTGGTCAATAATCTGTATTCTGAGTCACAAAGTAGTCAAATTACTTTCTAAGGTCATAAAAGTATTTATTGTCATAACCCAATAATATACTTGAGCTATGGGATTAAAATAAATGCCATGGAACACTGGAGTTCTCAGTACCCAATACTATGGACTTTCGGGGTTGTCATAAATATCTGTATCAATGTTGTCTCACAGAAATATAATGGAAGCCACATATAAAATTTTCTACTATCTACATTAAAAAAAGTATTTTAACCTAACATAGCCAAAAATTTATCATTTCAACATATAAACAATATTTTAAAAATTATACTTTATTTTCTTTTTACTAGGTCCTAGAAATCCACTCTGTATTTTTACTTATAGCAATCTCAATTTGGAGACTAAATTGTTATCAGAAATACTTGATTGGTATTAGGTTTCATAAAACTTACAATTTAAAAAATAGATTCCCAGAACCAAGTTATTCCAAAAAATACTTAATTTTTTCAATGATTCAAAAATACTTAACTTTTTAAATTTAAACATGTTAATAAAAATTAAATAAAATTAGAAGCAAATTAAAAACTCAGTTCCTCAGTAGTACTAGACCCATTATAAATGCTCAAGAGCTGTAACTACCATATGGAACAGCACAGACCTAGATCAATTTCTATCCACATTGCTTCTTCAGCAATAATATTTAAGCCATATATTTCTTTATTTTATTTTGGTTTGTCCTTTTTTATTGAATGGAGTCCTCCTCTAAGAGATGATAATGGGAGACAGTCTTAGTAGCTAATGCAATGAATGAAAAGGCCATTCCTGGGTGGGAACTAGGTGAGAACTCTCTTTAGTTGGACCCCTTTAGAATGCTCCTTAATGTTTTAATGGCTTCAAATATGTAGACCTTGAGTCATCATGACAGACAAGAAGAAAAGAGGGAATGAAAGAGTGATAAAGGCTTTCTAGTCTTACAAGTGCTTCACTCCCACTTAAGGCCATGTGGGTACATGTTAATGAGAGTATCTGCTATCTTCTGAATGATTTTAAAGCAGAGCATTTCATTAATATTAAATTCAAATATAAGCTTGATTACAAGGCTATAGGCTTGAAATACACTGAACATTTAATTTACATTTGCATCCTATCTTGATGGCTTTTTTAGTCTAGTCAACTTAGAAGGCTACTGATTCATTTCAAAAATGCTGCCCTTACCAACATATATGTTGATATATTCTTCCAAACATTGGTGTTGGTATGTATTCTAACTCTAAAACAATAGATCTGATTTAACTTAGAAGTCATTCTGAGCAAGATCTACTAAGTAATAACACTATACTAAGAACAGTTAAACAAACAATAACAGGGTGATTATAAATAAGAATAAGCAGTGGAATAAGTGTGAGGAACTTAACTGCAAGGTTTCTACTCTGACCACATGAATGACACTAGTTAATCTAGTTAAATTCTAATTTGCCTGAAGCAAATAAAAGAAAAAATAAATGTATCACAATATTTGAAAAGAATTACTTCTTAATTATTTGTTCTTTTGCTCTTAGAGATAGCTTTCACTTTCTTAGAAATGTGAATAAGTGCTTATTATTTATACATAGCTGCATTTTGGTTTTTATAGAAGGACCATAGTAGGGGGAAGAATTTTTAGTAAATATTCAACTTTGGTGTACAGTAGACTCACTTGAGGAATTTGTTAGAATGTAGATTCCAGGGTCTTTTTCCAAAGATTTTAATTCTTCTCTAGGTTTTGGAAGAGAAACACTCTTTTGCTCTCTTCACTCTCTTGTGCCCAGGATAGCATATCAGGCCTGTGGATTTCCCCACTTTGGGGAGGGGTTCTCACCTTCGAAAGGCAGTTCAGCAAGACGTTCTGCCCAGAAATGAGGCAGAACAAGAATCACTCTGTTTGAGGGCTCTCTCCCTTTTCCCATTAATAAAACTGAAAATTTTACAATATCCAAGTAAACAGGTATTAAGAAAAATAATAACACAAGTCATTTGGGCTGCTTTCTGTCTAGTGTTGGGTTAAGAAGCAAGGTTGTTTCTGCAAAACTTGAGTGAGGCCTGCCCAGCTCACTAGGGTACAAGTCACGTCAAAATTTGGTACTGAGAGCCAAGCGAGGTGTCAAAGATGGCCATTATTTTACTGTGTCCTCAGTTCCCCTGGAGTAGGATGAGATTCAAGATGTTAGTCACCTTTGACACATTAACACTGATTCTGTGCAACAAGTATTTAGTTTCCTCACAAAAATCTCCTTGTTCCTGTCACCAAAGAAAAGAAAATAAACTACTAGCCTGCCTCATAGTTTGTGCATTTATTTGACTTGGATGAAAGGACTGCACACTTTTCATTAACCGACTTAAAAGAAAAAGGAATTCAACCATAACTACCTCTTGTTTTATTTAGATTAGAAATTTAAAAGGTGGAGAAGGGAACCAAATGCTAGGGAGACCCAAGTGTGTGGCAAAACTGGTGTGTCTGGAGACTGCTACAACAGTACAAGTGAAAAGTTAGGAATACAGTGTCGCGTTTCTTAATTTAGTGTAGAGGAACTGATTTTCCAAACATACTGATGATCAGTAGCAGTGGGCAACAGGATAACAATACATTTTGCATTTATACAGTCATTACTAAGTGACTTCTCTCCTCCAATTAGTCTTTGTAAAATCTCTAAGAAGTATTCTTCTCCAGAATTTAACATAAGTAGAAGTTATTTTCCCAAAGTTGCACATATGACTGACAGAGTTGAGACATGAAACCACATTTTTAGGCTTCACAAAAGCACATGATTTAATGCCCTGATTGAGCTATTCAGAAATGGATGGGGCAAAGTAACACTTAGTTACTAATATCTGTGACTAATATGTTCAGTTGGTTTGGGTCTTTCCAACCCACTTCTTACTAACCTCCTTCAGTTAATTAGTCACTAAGTTTAGTCATTTTAACCTTTTCATAATTCTTTTTTTTTTTTTTTTTTTTTTTTTGGTGCCACCCGGGCCTCTCACTGTTGTGGCCTCTCCCGTTGAGGAGCACAGGCTCCGGACGTGCAGGCTCAACGTCCGTGGCTCACGCGCCCAGCCGCTCCGCGGCATGTGGGATTTTCCTAGACCGGGGCACGAACCCGTGTTCCCTGCATCGGCAGGCGGACTCTCAACCACTGTGCCACCAGGGAAGCCCTAACCTTTTCATAATTCTTGACTCCATTCCTTCCTCTTTATCAGTAGTGTCCAAATTCATCCTAAAATGGACATTTACCAAACATCTCCTAATATTCTCATCACAATATTGTTTCTTTGTACATGGATTTCCCTCTGCCTGAAATGACTTCTTTCCTTCCTTGTCCACTTGTAAACTTCAGAAAATTCCTTCCTTCTTTCTTTATCCATAAAGTTCATACTCCTCCCTCAATATTCTTTTGGTAGGATCTTCTCAGGAAGGATAGACTTTCACCAAAAACATTTGGGTAGTATCAATTTCCCAAAAGGTTTTCAACTTATAACCAAACTATGGAAGCTAATGTTTATAGCTAGGAATCTACAAAACTCTCATGAAAATATGACACAAATTATAAACCATGGAGCACCTAAGGCTGTGCTTTTTTATCATTACAACTAAATATAACCTGGAGCTTAAGGATGTTTGTCTTCACATTGTTGCATGGCCATTTTTATTAAGTTGTTGAACTTTATCCTTGTGATTCAAACATGTCCAAAATGACATGACATACACTTGTGATCAAAAGGTGATCTGTAAATCATGCAAAAGATTATAATTTTCTCAAAAGCCAGAGGGGAAATAGACTTCTTCAAGGAAGGAGTTCTTTACTTTAGGTTATGAAAAGTAAACAAATAAACATTCCCACCATACCAAGGATTCCCATGTTTAAATCAACAGTGACTGTAATGAACCTATTTCTGCTGCTGTTGGCCCTGCCACATGGTGATACTCTCAAGCTGTTACTGTTTTACAACTGCTAAACCAGAAAGGCACATGCAACCGAAAGCTTTCCTAGATCTCTGCAAAGGATGACAATAGCATATCAATGACTCTCTTACTAAAGCTCAGTAAATAAACACCTTCCTTTACATGGTTCCCAGTAACTCTAATATTTTTTAATTAATTATTTTATTTATTTATTTTATTTTTGGCTGTGTTGCATCTTCGTTGCTGAGCATGGACTTTCTCTAGTTGTGGCGAGAGAGGGCTACTCTTTGTTGCGGTGCATAGGCTTCTCATTGTGGTGGCTTCTCTTGTTGCGGAGCACGGGCTCTAGGCGCGCGGGCTTCAGTAGTTGTGGCTCGCAGGCTCTAGAGCGCAGGCTCAGTAGTTGTGGCGCATGGGCTTAGTTGTTCCGCTGCATGGGGGATCTTCCCGGACCAGGGCTCTAACCTGTGTCCCCTGTATTGGCAGGTGGATTCTTAACCACTTCACCACCAGGGAAGCCCCCCAGTAACTCTAAACATGCACCTTCATAAGCCAAGAAGTTACAAGAATGTCAGCATTTGTATAAAAGTAAACAGAACTTTGTAACCACTAAGTGTGACTAATGGTGGGAAATGCAGTCACTGAAAGAAAGAGTTCACTGTGCTATTTAAGATAAAAGATTAAAATCTCACACCAAGAATAACAGTAGTCTAACTATTTCATTCATTCCCCAGGGTTTGGAAGCTATATAAGCAAAATGAGATGCAAACATATATACAACTAGTGGTAGTAGTGACAGATTAAAATTTTCTTTCTCTAACCGAGAGACATAATGCCGACACTCATAAATTACAGCTAAGGAAAGAAACCCAAACACTGGCTCACTATCATACCTCTATCTAGGCGTCAGAAATGCTTGCGACACATATTATGTTATAGGGCACTAAATTCCAACACACTATTAAAAATAGATATCCTAAAAGAAATCACTTTGCCCTCATATATATTAATTCTTGATTAATAACGATAAATATTTTCTGTACCTGTTACTTGATTTGGGCTAGTCTCCTCTTTTAGCATTTCCTATCCTTCCCCCAACCCCTTCTAGCTCCCTTCCCTTTTCACTGAAACCCAGAAACAAAGCAGAAAAAGAGATTACACTCTGTAGTTTGCAGGTCTTGTCTTTCAGAAAGACAAAATCATTTGTCAGGTTGGAGTGTCTATTTTTGGCTTAGGTCACTCCTTATCTTGGGTCTTTTCATGAAATTTTGTCTTATTGTACTCAATAAGACAGACTGTTTCCTGTTAATTTATTTCATATGTCAGAGACTAATCGATATTAAAGAGATTAAGATGATAAAAACATAGAGTATTATCATTTACTCTTTAATAGTCATTTCCTCTTTTGCTTCATCCTCATGTAATGTCTAGTCTTGACTCTTTGTAATGCAAAATAGCTATTTCTTCTCTTTATTGTACATAATATATATCTTAAATACCCACATATCTACGCTTCTAGAAAATGAAGGTATGATGAGACCCAAAGAGAGGCAAGGTACACAAATAATAACAACAATAGCAATAACATTTATTGAGTGCTTGCTATGTGCCAGGAATGCTTCTAAGCACTGTATATCTCTTAGCTCATTTAAACTTGACAACCACATAAAGCTCTCTTTTTTGTTCTTATTTCAGAGAAGAAACTAAAACCAATAGAGATTAAGTACCTTGACCAAGAACCACATAGGTGGTAGAGTAAGGATAAGAACCTGAGTAATCAACCCAGAACCTGTGTACTGTGAGCTGCTATAATATGCGGTTTCCAAAAAAAAGGAGAGAATTTAAAGTGCAGATGATGAAAGTTCCACTCCATATGGAGGAAATGTAAATGTGCCACATCCTCAAAGAAAATGGAACAAACATTTCTATGAATACTAGAAAAGGAATATTATTTGTGTTGTAAATCCCACCGAAAGTTAAATGGGCTTTTTAAAAGGGTTGGGGGCTGAGGGGGAGAAGCCTGAAGAGCAGGTGTTAACTGGGATTCAGTGGTATCACAGCCATTTAAGGTTTGTCTAACTAACATATGACCAAATGCCCTGGACTTCTATTGTTTGTTTGTCTAGGGTTTTGTTTCGTTGCCTTCTTACTTTTCTAGCAAATGAAAGCTGTGATACATACCTATAGTAACAAAAGGTCTGTGTGAAAGAAAAAGTTCTCCTTGTCTCTTTGAATATCTCTTACGAAGACTTGGTTAGGAAAGACATAATATTTTCAGTGATGTTAGAAATGGAGAGTGAGGTTACAAAATTGTACATAATCTCCACCTTTACAAGCAGAGGCTGAGTCAGTTCTTCATGAAAACTTAAAGAATCAGGGAATGTGGAGTTGAGAACATAATGAAAGAACCAGAACAATGAAAGTGAGAGTTAAAAGGCTTGAAACAATACTATAAATAAACTATTGTTTATACTAGTTCCTAACCAAATTCTAGCAAAAGCTTTAAAAATTAATTAAAATATTCCAATAGAATAAGATGCAGTTTCCATGGGGTTTTACATTTTCCTAATTGTAAGCAGCATACTTATCCAAATTCCACAACAGCCTGAAAATGTATCAGAATTATGAAGCTTCCTTCTCATGTTGGTAACAAAGCAGGTATCAAATTAGTTTATTAAAAAAGCACATTGATCTATAGGTCACTTGCTTAAGTATGTAAATATTCAAATCAAGACAATATCTCCATAGTTTTCATTGTAGGTCATAGTGTTTTGACTCTAAAGCTAAAGAAAATACAGTTTTACACAAATATTGTACTCTAGTTAGAAAATATGTTTCTCACAGAGATATGGATTAGCAATTCTGAAGTATTTTATGTGTATTTATGGATTGAGGAAATAAGTAAATATATTGTAGGAGAAAGGAGATACATTATTTTGTCAATGAGCACATCTAACACTTAGATCTTGGTTTCTAAATACCATTTTTCAACAAAAGAAATCTGGACTCCTTGAATGGCTGATCCAAGGGCTGGATCAGAAACAAGTATAAGATGAACTTGGAGAATCTTGTGGTAGCAGAAAATAATAAGTGTTCTAAAAATGATGATAATATGAAGAAAGGACAGAGGAGCCAACTTGAAGATTGGCCAAATGCCCAAATCTGGACAATTTGAGCAACAAAATAAATACAAGTTGTAATGGATTAAAACTCATAGATTGAAACAAATACCCAGGAGTCCATATTAATTGAATAAGGTGTAGAAGAAATGATAAAATAGAAAATCACCATTTGGAAAATACCACAGTGACAATTGTTTCAATAAAGAATCGTCAATGAATGCTAAAATTTGTGGTTGAAAGTAGGATGAAAACCTGGTCATTTACATAGTCTCAAGGTATCTCCCCACAAGATGCTTACTAATTACAAAAAAGGAAACTAGCAACTTAACAACAGAAAAACCTGGCAGACCTCAATTGAGAACTCAAAGTTAACATCATTAGTAATTAGACATCTTGACATCACATGCTTCCTGATATGAAGAGCATAGCATCATTCTATGGTACTTTTGTCAAAAATGCATAAACTGAATTTAATCATGAGAAAACATCAGAAAACCCAAGTTGAGGGACTCCAAAATAACTGGTCACTACTCTTCAAAAGTGTCAGGATCATGTAGGGTAAAGAAAGATTGAGGAACTGTCCCAAATTGGAGGAGACTAATAGACATGACAACTAAATATATATGTGATTCCTGTTGTATTCTGGTCCAGAAAAAGGACATTGGTGGTGCAATACAGTGGTACATCTATAGATTAGTTAATAGTATTATGTCAAAGTTAATTTCCTGGTTCTGATATTTTTAAGATGCTAATATCTAGAAAAAAGTGATAAATGGCATTCGTTGTGCTACTTTTGCAAAATTTTATATGTCTGAAATTATGTCAAAGCTAACATTTGCACCATGAACTGCTTTCAGCTACGTTATTTCATTTGACCATTATCCCCTGTTTTACAAAATATTTGTAGTGACTTGCCACTGCTAGTGAGTAACAGAACTGACTCTCAAATCCAGAGTGTTTTGAACCAAGAACCAAAGTAATATTTGCCACATCAGCTGCTTATCTGGTTTTACATTTCTACGAAACCTTTCTTGGTGTGGGAAGAGAAAGGAGGAGTTAATAATAATACGTATACAACAGTTTGTTCAAGTATTTTGGGACTAAGTGGAATATTTAGTGCGTGGACTCATTCAAATTGAACAGAAACAATGATCAATCCAGTACATCCCCAAAAATGTGTAACTGAAGAAGATAGGGGGCCAGATAAATACCATGAACAATCATAATGAGAAGCAATATGGGAAGAAAATAGGAAACTGATATGACAAAGCTCTAGGGTAATAAAGAGATAAAGCAAAGAAAGAAACAAATTAAAGGGAATCAAAATGGAAGAAAGAGTAAAGAAAGAAAGTGGTTAGAGAAAGGATAGAAGCAAAACACTGAACTTCAAAGAGGAAAGGGCCTGCCACTCTGAATTAGAATGGAAGTGACCCGGGCATTGATGTGGTGGCTGACTCATGGCTGCCACCTGCTCAATACAGTTTCAAATCCATTAGAATTCATAACATGAAGCAGCTGAAACTGCTGCTATGAGAACTTAAAGTTAAGTCTAAGAGAACTTAAGGTTAATTCTTCTGAGATGGCATCACAGGCATCCAGAGGCACTGAAACAGTCATCATAGGACAAAGTCTGGGGTCTCCTGGTTGACGATGTATTCTAGCCAGCATCTTCCTTGAACCAAGAGGAAGCAAGTATAGATTCATGGCAAAAGTCTAGATGAAAAACACTGGCTCCAAGACCCCAATAAGTACCTAATTCACTCTGAACCCCTCTCTGGACCTCTGCCCAGCATCACCGCTCACTTCAGTCTGGTTTTCACACAGCCACGTGGGTGTGAACATACTCCAGGAGTCCTGGTGATTTCTAGATAACACTTGAGCTGAAATAGAGCCTAGCTGACTTAATACGGACAAGTGAAAAAGTCACAGAACAGTAAGTGACAATTAGCAGAAGGGACTAGTTTCCATTACCTACTTTCGTAGTCATAATTTCTGAGTCTGATATGTAAAGTCACACACAAAAATTAGCAGAAGAAATGAAAGAGAACAAAACCGCTATTTTCTTAAAGGCTCACTTTAAATGGAAGAAATTACTATACTAGCCATCAATGAACTAAAAAATAAACAATTACAATCCAGAAATGGTCATTAATTATGAAAAAGTTATCAAGTTAAAATTAGTCTAAGAAAGCATTATTTTTGGGTGATAAATTGCAAGACATTTAATATCATGCCAGATTTAGTCATAACTTTGAAGAGAATAAAGAAGATAATAAGATAATTGATCAACCCAGAATACCAAATTTTGTACTAACCCTTATAAATACCACTTATTTACATACTATTTATTATACCAAGTGAAAAAAGTCACCCGTGCTTAAATATCAGAAAAATGTTAAACTAAACAGATCTATTAATAAAAGGGATATTGGAGTCTGCAGAAAGAAGCACTTGTGTTGGACTAAAAACAGAAAGATTAGAAAATCTGAGACTCAATATCATATCAGATGGTCTCTATGGGGAAAAATTCAGTAATAAATTATATAATAATGAAGGCTTTTATGATATCATGCCATTCAAGTTCTTTTCTGAAAAATTTTTTCAAATAAGCTATCAAATACTAGTTAATAATACTTATTACCACAAGGAAACTGCTACCCTCATAGACCTCCGGAGGTAAGCACATCAATACATTTGTCTAATAAGAGCTGAGCTGCCAGGTTAATAACTTTCCAAAAGCTGCCAAACAGACATTCTATGGCTAAATTGTTTACTACAGTTCTTAGCTGTCAAAAAAATAAAGGTGCTTCTCTGCCTCTGATTAAAATCAATAACAGCACCAAATTGGGCATTTCAGAAAGCAGGCAGGTAGACGGGTTCCTGTGTGAACTTACTCTAGAGAGAATTCTCTGGGAACTTAACAATGGAATAACAGGAAATTGCAAGGTAAAGGAACTACCAACTCAAGAAAAAATCAGCTAATACCTTTGTTTCAAATCAAAGCTCAGATTTAAGATAAAAATTTAACCTGGTCCTTTGGAAATAACAAGTTACCAGAGGCCTTTGCTGCCTGCCCTCAAGTCTGTAAACACAGTCCTAATTATTCTGGTTACAATTTATGGCTCAACATCGGTATCAGGAATCAATCTCAAATCTCTTAAGCAGTCACAGGATCTGTTCCCTGACAGTATTTACCAACAGCAGCACCAGCTGTAACTCAGCACATCCCACGGTCCTAGGAAATATCACCAGCAATTTCAGCACTTTCCACCTTAACATCACACATGTATTTATTAATTCTCTCCCCTCTCCCTCCCTCTCTCTCTGTCTCCACCTCCCCTCCACCTCCACCCCCTCCAGGCTCATGGTAATATGACCTTTACATATTATTCTTTCTGAGTTATTTTAGCATTTCACATTAATAATAAAGCTCATAAATGATATCATACACAAGTTGCTTGGCATTTCCATAAAACAGTTCAATATAAGTTTATTTCATTAATGGCTCTTTCTAAGACATAAAGAAAATGTTTATTACTTCAAACAAACAGAAAACAGCAATAAAAATATAGGCCACCATTATTATTGCTATGCATTTGCTCAGTGTGATTTGCTAAACAAATAAGGACTAACCCTCATAAGCTACTAGTATCCTATTCTTGCTTGAAAATAAAAATATTAGAAGCCGAGTCCCAAAGTGACACCATTGAGCTGCCTGCAAATGTCTGAAGGAAGACTAAGCATTTAGTATTTTCTCTTTTGTGGCATCGAAGTAACCCCACTTTTCTGAGATAGCAGCATACACTTTTCAGAACTGCCTGCAAAGGTGCCTGGAGCCACGTGATCTGGCATCCCACAGCTCAGTGGCACAAAGGTCTCACCTTGTTCCCGAGGAGGAGTCCCTCTCAACCAGCTGAGCTATGCGCCCCATGGCACAGGCTCTATTCGTCCTCCCGTGTTTCCGAAAGGACTCCCTCAGAGCCTTCAAGCTCCAGTCCCAGCCTCATGTCAGGGAAGCTAAGGATACTCCCTGGAATGTTCCACAAATTAAACAGTAGAGGATGGGACCGCAAATAGAGAGAGAATAAAAGCACTGCACAAAAAGAACTCTCCCTGTTTCTCAGCGTTACACAGCAGTTACCATTGGCCAAAGCCTCTTTTTCCCCCTCCTCCATTCTCTCACTCACCTTCAACGATTATTTGGCCTGTCAAGGCAGTGCTTAAGGAGATTAACCTGTTGTGTTTTTTTTAATTTTTGTTTTTGTTTTCTGCATGAAATCTCTTAGCTGGTAATATACCATCAGGCTTGTTTCTTTGTTTTTCAGGAATATGAAAACATAAAATAAGAGAACAGTGTACAATTATAGTGTGGTTTGAAGACTGAACTGAATGAAAATCTACAGTGTATTGAGAATATTCATATTAAATGGATTCAGTATCATTAATATTATTACAAGGAATTAGATTAAAAATGTATTACCAAAACAGAATGTATTACACCTTGATTTTAATATGGTAATTTTTCAGCTGCCTTTAGGGTTACTCTGGACTCAGTAAGAATGCTTTTTAAAACGTTACAGATTCACTTGCTCTTTTCTCAGCCATAATTCCTCACCTAATCGATAGAACACAGAAAATCATGAGTGACTCTTTTCACAGTTTTGCCAGATGGTACTTAACTAGTACCCTTCTAGTTGCACAGCAGAGGAGGTAATTCATTATATGCAGTGGATGCCATAGGCTAGCATTTGTGTTTAATTGTCTCAGGGAACTCACAGTGAGAAAGACCTCTGAAAAATGGGACAGTGGGGTAGAAAAACAAAAAATCAAGAGTCTGGTTTGCCTTTTCCTGACTCAGTATTCTGGGGCAAATCACCTAGATCATTTGGACACATTTCCCGTATTAAAAGATTGCGATAAGATGGTTATAGCTATTTTCTAAGTGGGTTTTTGTCCCAATGTCCAATGAATTCATTCTAAGAGGAATGTAGCGTGTAATTTATAATTTGTTCATTGTGGAGGCCCAGTATAGATAATTAACATGAAAGACTACCCAAAAGAAATTTTTTTTTAATTCTGTAATTTCAATCGTATCTTGAAATCTAAATTTTTACCAAATTTATAGGAAAAGTTACACATTTCAATTTCACCTCCCTTTCCCCCTTCTCCTGCAGAGGTATTAAGGCCCAAACTCACCAAAGAAGCAAGAAACAGGGGTTCCCTTTCACTCCTGGAAAATACCAAGTTGGCTTTGATTTGCTAGACAACAGTTTTACCCATACAACACCTTTTATCCTCACAGTATCTGAGAGCTGAAAATAAGCAGTAGTTTAAAAACATACACATTAATAAACCAAGGACTTGACAAACACAAGAAGGAAGATGGAAGAGAGAAAAGCATTTTAAGAAAATGATCCTGTGATTTAAATGATTCCAAAGCAAAGTTTATGTCAAATTTGAAAACATTACCAGGGTTCTTGAGAAGGCCCTGGATGAGGCACTCTTGCTGAATGGGCTCTATCCTTAATCTGACCCAGAATATACAAGGCCAACCCAGTGCAGAAGGAGGCCAGAGGAGAAACAGGAAGTATTCATGTCATTCACCATCATGTATAAAGCTGTTAAGCAAGTGATATTTCTTATCATAGAGAATTAAATCTGTGTATCGAATGCCTTCATCAAGGCACTATTTGAACACAAGAAATGTTTCGTTCCATTGAATGGCAACTTCTGTAAGTGATTTCATTAAAAATACGGCTGTCATGCGGAAACTAGTAATTTCATACTCAAAAGGACTATTCCTAGTATGCCTTCAAGTTATATTTGCACCCTGTACTAACAGAGCTGAGATTTTGCTGCTTTTCTTACTGCATAGTCAATATATAGTGCAGAGAGCTGGAGGCTGTTCTCCCCCATGCACCATAAACACCAGTTGTCATCTAAGAATAGATAGTGTTTGCATTTGTGTTACTGAAACAGCAGAAAGTATATGATGACTTCATTTCCCAGATGACTTTATAAAATATGGCGTTAAAACTCAATCTTTTAACTTTATTTGCTGGTTTGCAATGGACATGTTTTTGGCATTTGGGGAAAGAAAATTCTTTGTAGTGAGGGACTGTCACACACATTGCAAGACATAGGGCATTCTTGACCCCTGGGCACTGACTGCCTGCCAGTAGCTTCACCCAATCACTGTTATGACCAAAATACCCTCATGCATTTTCAAAAGCCTCTTAGTGAATGGCATCACCCATGACCCCAAACCCACAGCTGATGAAAACTAGCCCATTGGCACAAGGAAAGGTCAGGCTAAACTTTATCATGTAATTTACAGACTTCCAGATCCTCACTCCTCTATAAAGTCAAACATCCAAATTTCAGAGCCCTGTCAATTACACACATAGCCACACTCTTATCAAAATTGTTCAAAAGGAACACTACTATTTAGCCACAGAGACTTTTTCAAAGCTGGAACAATCTTAGAAAGTATTAACTCGAGCACCTTTATTTTATAGATAAGGAGACTAAAGTCCAGAAAAACGAAATGATTTGCCTGAGTTCACAGATGCTAATTAATACCAGAAGCAGGATCAGAGCCCACCTCCTACTTCCTTTCCCTTCCACTCTTCCCCATCCATAGGTTACAAAGTAAAGAAGGATCTTTCGAAACATCTCTCCAGCCATTGTTTAAATATAAAATTTTGGGCTTCCCTGGTGGCACAGTGGTTGAGAGCACGGGTTCGTGCCCCAGTCCGGGAAGATCCCACATGCCGCGGAGCGGCTGGGCCCGTGAGCCATGGCCGCTGAGACTGCGCGTCCGGAGCCTGTGCTCCGCAACGGGAGAGGCTACAACAGTGAGAGGCCCGCGTACCGCAAAAAATATATATATATAAAATTTTACCTGTGGTGAACCAGAAGGTTGACTTTCTTACGCCTGAAACTCTTTTTTTTCTGACAATTCTGTCCTGAATAATATTTTCACACACCACTAAGAACTTACTTTTAGAAAAGTTAATATGTACCTATTGAAATACTGTTTTTTAAAAAATCCAAGGTAATACTCTTTAAAAAAAAAAAAAATGGAAAAGTCCTCAAGTCTTTGCTAGTGAATCTGGCTGCTGTATTTTCAAACAGAATTGTTTTAAGTCTTAAATACACCCTCCGACCAAAAACGAAATACAACAGTAAAACACGATAATGAACAAAGGCTAGTCAATGCAATATTGCCTGCTCTCTCTTTAAAGTAATGGCATACAGTCCCTAAATATCTTAAAAACATTCATTGTTTTCACTAATGGGAAAAAACAACCCAGTATAGAAATTTATGGCTTCCGTTTTTCCCCAAAATGTTTTTTTTGGTGTTTACCATCTGTATTAGTGTTGCATTAACTATCAGTAGACTGCCAATCTCTCGTCTGCATGTGCTTTTCAAAATAAATATCTCAATTAGTAAAATACTGAATGCAGGTTTTTATGAGTTCCTAATTTCCAGTTTTACAGCTGTTCAGGCATCTGGACTATTATCATTAAAATGTTTCAAATTGAACACAACTTAGATATTCAGGGCTCTGGGCTACTCACAAAGAATGTTAAACTTTTATCTTGTAGTTCTAGAAGAAAGTACAGGATCTAACTACTCAATGTCCTTCTAGATATAAAGTAATTGACTTCTGTGGGATTCACGCACCTGCACCATGAGCAGGCAGCATAGAAAAAATAGGAGAGAAGACTACACAAAACTAAAGTCACATGACACAAAACAGCATTTTGTGGAGAATTAACATCTTTAGTCAATGTAAGACAACATATACTTTTAACCACTCAAGTCATTTAGATATACCCTTACCTAATTTTATCATGATTTCCAAGTGCCATTTTTGAATAGGTAATGGTCCTTAATTACCTGGAGGCCTTGTTAAAAACTCAAATGGCTGGGCCCAGGTGGGTCTCAGTAATTTGCATTTCTAACAAGTTCCCAGGTGAAATTGATGCTGCTGGTCTTGGGACCACACTCTGAACTGCTACTCTAAAGGATTTTAAAAATACTTTATTTTGACAGTTATCAATAATAAGAAGCACATTTTTCGTTTTTACCCAGTGTGAGGTGCATACACACACACTAAAATTAAAAAAAGGAAGTTAAAACATGAAACAATTCTTACTTTTACTATATATAACGAACACTGATTTTTTTCTATTCCATTCCATCCTGTTCTATCCCTTTTCATTTAAAAGGAAACAGTGGTCATGAACCACTGATTTGATTTTATGACCACTGATAGAGCAAGACCTATAGTTTGAAAAATACTGCTCAGGAAACCCATGTTCATCATTTAATTTAATAATAACTGTTGACATGTATTGACACTTACCAGATGCTAGATAGCCTTCAAGTCTCTTTGCGCGCTCACTTCATAAACTTAAAACCCATAACAAGGGCTTCCCTGGTGGCGCAGTGGTTGAGAGTCCGCCTGGCGATGCAGGGGACACAAGTTCGTGCCCTGGTCCGGGAAGATCACACATACTGCGGAGCGGCTGGGCCCGTGAGCCATGGCCGCTGAGCCTGCGCGCCCGGAGCCTGTGCTCCGCAACGGGAGAGGCTACAACAGTGAGAGGCCCTCGTACCGCAAAAAAAAAAAAAAAAAAAAAACCATAACAATACTATGGACTAGGTATTATTAAATGCCCATTTTCACAGAGAGGAAATCTGTGGTTCAAAGAGGTTAATACAATTTGCCCCAGGTCACAGGGCTTGTGTGTATCAGAGCCAGGTTGAAACATAGGTCTAATTCCTGAGTATAATGATAAAGTATGGCATAATATCTCACAGTAAGATATTTTACTTTTGAATCCCAGATCTACCACTTAGTGGCTGTGTGACTTCGGTAAGTTACTGACTCCCCAAGTTTCCGTTTTCCCATCTATAAAAGAGAGATGATAATAGGTCCTACTGATGTGGGAGCTCGAGGATTAAAGGAGATAACCCAGGACAGGAGTTTGGCATAATTAGCACATAGTAAGGCTTCAATAATTGTTACCTATTGTTAGACACAGAAACTGACTCTTATTTGTCACATCATACAATGCCTCACTTCCCTTGCCTTCTAGTTTCCAGTACTATCTCCGAATTTGCCTTTTCTCCTGATTCCTTGGCTTCTGACAATTATCCTGTGACCTTGCTTCTCCCCTTCTCCCACCCATCCTCCTCCAGCAGCTCCATCTGTTGTGCGGGAGTTCTCAGGGCTCCTCACCCAGATAATTCCTTGGTAATCTCCACCTGTTTCTAGGCACCAAAATTCAAGCCTCCCCACAGAACCTCCCAACTTGAGCCTAACCCCATAGACACAGAAAAGTTATTCCATGATGAAAGTGTGAGTTGTTACCAAAGTATGAAATCTCTAATCAGCAAATGACAAATGTGAGAGGGCTAGTCCTTCTGTATACCCATAGATGTCTTTGTATAAAATTGTTGGCAGTGCCCTTGACCATTTCACAGTAACAATTAAACCATAATGGGATACAAAAACCAAAATGGAATTCTGTAGTTGGTACTCATGTGGCTAAATCCTAGTTTTATGTAATTAGGTGCAACAAGATAACATCAGGCTCCTTTGACTCCCCTAGCTCCCCTTTTCTTGCTAGAAGTTTCTTCACATAAGAAAATTTAAAACCAGATATTCACAACACAATAAAACAATCAAAGATGACACTTCAAGGAGGCTGGAGAACTTTTTTCTCTAGGTATCTTTACGGATAGGGCTGAGATGCACTCCAACAGTTTCTATGATAAATGCTCCTTTCTTGAGAAAGATTAGCTTTGAAATTACTTTCCCTATTGCCCATTTCATTTCTGTGTGCCCAGTGAGTACTGCCACCACTAACTCCACTTTTCTCCCCTTCTCGGTTGCTACCCCCAGAGAAATAATCCTTTCCTTCTATATTTTAGCTTTTTCTTTTCTTATTTTTTAATTGAGGTATAGTCAATTTATGATGTTATATTAGTTTCAGGTTTACAACATAGTGAACTCAATATTTTCATAGATTATACTCCATTTAAAGTTATTATAAAATATTGGCTATATTCACCATGCTGTACATTGCATCCTCATATCTTATTTTATATCTAGTAGTTTGTACCTCTTGATCCTCTTCCCCTATCTGTCCCCACTCCTGCTCCCCCAGTGGTAAACACTAGTTTGTTCTCTTTGAGTCTGTTTCTGTTTTGTTATATTCTTTCATTTGTTTTATTTGTTTAGATTCCACATATAAGTGAAAACATACAGTATTTGTCTTTCTCTGTCTGACTTACTTCAGTAGGCAAAATACCCTCCAGGTCTATCCATGTTGTTGCAAATGGCAAAATCTCATTCTTTATTAATGGTTATATAATATTCCATTGTGTATATACTCCACATCTTCTTTATCCATTCATCTGTTGATGGACACCTAGGTTGCTTCCATATCTTGACTATTGTAAATAATGCTGCTATGAACATTGTGGTACATATATCTTTTCGTATTAATGTTTTTATTTTCTTCAGATACATACCCAGGTATATAAAGAGCTCATACAACTCAATATAAAAAATGATAAAATGATTAAATGAGCAGAAGACCTAAATAAACATTTTTCCAAAGAAGACATTCAGATTGCCAACAGGCACATGAAAAGATGCTGAACATCACTAATCATCAGGGAAATGCAAATCAAAACCATAATGAGATATCACCTCACATCGGTCAGAATGGCTATCATCAAAAAAATAACAAATAATAAATGTTGGTGAGGATATGGAGAAAAGGGAACCCTAGTACACTGTTGGTGGGAATGTAAGTTGGTAAAGCCACTATGGAAAACAGTATGGAGGTTCCTGGGGAAAAAAAAATAAAGAAAAAAATATTTATTTATTTATTTATTTCAGCTTTTTGAGTTGGGTCTCTAGTCCTCAGCTCTAGGACCACCTGCCCCTTCTCTCTCTGCCACCTCCAACTGTTGCTCACAGTGTTCCTGTGGCACACTTAATGGTGGATATAAACTTGGTTTACTGTAATACAGTGCACTGTTCATGAAAATAGAAGGGCTGCATCTTTATAGTCATCTTTTTACTATAATTTGATGCACCCAATATTAAAAGTACTGACATATAAAACTTCTCATAAGCCGTTTTGCCTAAAAAAAAGAAGCCCACCCCTTACCTGGGGTTTCCTGGGATCATTTCACAAATAAATTACTTGCACTTGGGGCAAACGTCTGGGAATTAAACAATAAGTATAGATCATTGTAGTTTCATGGACCATATCTTTGCTGTTCACCTCTCACCAGAAATAAAGCCTGGTCAAGCCAATCACTATAGATTGATTCAGTTACCAGCCTATAGTAGAGGGAGCTTCTTTTCTCATGAGAGAACCCTAATGGTGGTAATCCATCCCAGGGACCTCAACTTACTGGCACCAGAATGTCATCTAAAAGACCTGCAGGAGAACTTCAAGGCCAGTTCCTGGAGGCCATATTGGGACCAGGGTCTATACTATATGTGAGACTCATTGAAACACAGATTATCATTCTAAAATTAATACTGAAGAGAAGAGCTCTGAGAGGAGGTGACATATTAGAAATAACAGGGTATTTGGATTCAGATAGATTTGTTTTTCTCAACTCCATATGCCTTATTAACTATAATGTCTTGAGTAAGTTTTACCTCTTTGAGCCTAAACTTCCTTATACAGTGGGAATAATATACCTTGATTAGATATAATATGGTTTACTTCTAGAATTAGTAATTATTTCCAACTATTTATAGAATTAGAAGTAGGATGTGTTAAAAAAAAATCTCATGGAGTGCTTGGTATGGGCTGGCCAAAAAGTTCGTTCGGGTTTTTGGAAGACATTACGAAAAACCCGAACGAACTTTTTGGCCAACCCAATACCCAGTAGGTACTTAATTCATTAGAGTGCTTATTATTATGAAAGTCTATGTGACTTAAAGAGAGAGAAAAACTCAGGACAAAATGAGAGTTATTTCCCCTCAGGAAATTTGAAAAATTACTATCTTTTCTGAGGACTCAATTTGATGGGCAGAATACAGCCCTAATTACAGATCCTAATTATGACTTTAGCCTCAATTTACTGATAGATTTCATTTGTAGGAAAAGGAAAGTTTTCTCTTCTGCTTCTCAGAGATATTCCTGAGGGCACTCTTCTATACGTTTATGATATGCATATTGAAAAGAACTCACATGTTTGGTCTTAAGTAACTACTTTCAAAATTACTCGGATATGATTTTCTTCCTAAGGTTTTCAAGAAATGTAAATTTGAGGCAAGGCCATTTTATCTATCAGGGAGTATAAAATCAGTACCTAGAATGTTTCAAGGAACCACAAAAAATAATCTGGAAAAATTATTGGCTCTGGAATACTAAAGCTACAAAATAGAATTTTATAAGTATTTAACTACATGTCTTAAAAAAGTAAAGAAAAAAAAATGGAGGTAATTCAGCCTATTTCCATAATGGATTTGAGTTAACTTTTAACTTAGTTAAAAGGTAGGGGTATGTTAAGTGCATTAAAGTAAGGCTAAAAGGACGCAAACCATGTCATTAGAAAACCTCAACAAGGGTACAACTGCGCATCAAATTTAGTTCTGAGTTTCTTGGGTGACAAGCCAAAATGAGAAACATGGTGATTTTTAGCCTCTTTTCTTCTAAGAAAAGAAACAACACTAGTTAATCAGAAGAGACACACTTTTTTGCGGGCCTCTCACTGTTGTAGCCTCTCCCGTTGCGGAGCACAGGCTGCGGATGCGCAGGCTCAGCGGCCATGGCTCACGGGCCTAGCTGCCCCGCGGCATGTGGGATCTTCCCGGACCGGGGCACGAACCCGTGTCCCCTGCATCGGCAGGAGGACTCTCAACCACTGCGCCACCAGGGAAGCCCGAGACACACTTTTAAAAAGGTTAAAGGCAAAGATGAATTTATAGAGATCTTTATATAAGGAATATTGAAATACATAACAAAAAGTGCCAAGATGTTTTCCATGGAGCCCATCTCTTTTCTATTGACTCCCAGTAAAAAATAAAAAGTATTATATTAAAGCATAGTGAATGAAGACAATGTAACAAAAAGGAGTTATAATATGATTAGGATAGTTAAATTTCCAGTCATATAATCTGATAAAAATAGAGAACATGGAAGATTTAGAAAGCTGAGTAGACTATTACTCTTAAATATCAATGGTTGCTTTTCCAGTCTTCTCAGACGTACTATATAAAGAGGAACTTGAGGAAACTGAACTATATATGGTCCCTGGGTAGTGCCCGAAACACAAGTATTATGCATTCTTTATTGACAAATTATCCACATGCTAAACGGCAGTTATGCAAGTGACAAAAGTATCACCGCCTTGAAAATGAAATAAGCCCATTTGTATTTTGGCTCAAAGGGAGTGTAACCCTCACCTCCCTTCTACAGGTTAGGCAGCAGCAATAACTGCAGAGAAAAACAATTTTTTTTCAAGAAGCAACTTTAAGCGTAAACGCTCAAATGAGATGAAAACAAAACCAATATAGTAAAAAAGAGTCAGTAAAACGAAAGTAGGTGCCCTTCCAAATTTCCTCCTCTTCTTCCACCTCCACATTCCCCTTTAGTTAAATCTGATTCCCTCAAGCACTAGCACTCAAGATAATTATTAAATAGCCAAAATTAGTATTTCTATTTTGTTTTATTAATTAAGATTATTGCCCATTTCACAGGCAACAGAATCCATTATTAGTCCTCACAGCTAAATCCAGGACCTCCCACTGGGATCTGGCAGATTACAGATTTTACAGTATAATATAAAAAACAATTGTGGAAGATGTATACCTATTCTAACTGTTTCTACTCTCTTTAAATTCAAGTGTATTTTGTAATTTCAAAAAGGAAAAATGGTTCCACACTAGATTTTCTTTTGTTTTGCTTTTACTTTAGAATAGCAAAAGCATAAAATTTCATCTATTCTAGGAATTAAATAGGCTTGTGTGGGCTGGTCTGGAAAGTGAATTATGTTTGGGAGCACTGTCACTTTTGGAAAGTGAACCGTGAGTCCAAATAGACATTTTTGAAATGAACTTTGGGGAAATAATTACCTGAATAAATTGGAGTCCACCACTGCCTTTTCTCATTCATAACTTTGCTTGCTCATTCACTTAGGAAACATTAACAGATGCCGACTATGTTTCAGACACTGTGCTAAGCACTAGATGCAGGTGGTTCCCTCACCACCAATACACTCATTAAGGAACTCACTGTAGTGGGTTGGGTTGCATAAAAATAATTATTCACAGTATGTTTAAAACATCATGGAAGCAGATAAGATGAAATGATTAATTCTTCCTGCACAGAATTAGGTAAGTCTTCCAAAGGAAGTTCCACTTGAAGTGAACCACCAATAATCAAGAGGGGCTTTCCAGGCAGAGGGCATTCCAGGAGAATGAAACCCAGGAGCAAGAAATCAGAAGTATGAAGAGTGAGAAGCCTTTGTGTAGGAAGACAAAACTAAAAATGAAGGGCTTTGAAGAGCTTTTAGTTGCTATACTAAAGCGTTTAAAGTTACTTTTATAGATCTTTGGGATGTATCAAAGGTTTTAGAACAAGGGACTTATACAATTAGATCTGCACTTTATAAAGATTAATTGTGGCAATGCCACAGTAGAATGGAGATGCTGCTTAAAAGCACACATGTACATAGTAACCTCTGAAAACTGAACACTCTTTGAGTCTTCATCACAATAATCCCTCCACTTCCAAATGTGCTTTTACTTAGCTGCTGAAACCATCATAATCTTGTAAAGTTTGAGTTCATATAGCAAAGACAGATGGGTTACCATTGCAAGACTCAATATGAAGTTCCAACTCTGCACATGAAGAGCATTAACTTCATGACTAAGTTGCCTATTTGCGACTTTAATTTTAAATACCTTTCTCCATCTGGGAGAAATATTAATCCTTTAACCACAAGTTTAAGTGTAAACAGGCATCTTTTTATTTTAAATCTCTTCTGCTTTTTTCCTCAGTAAAGTGTGATCAAAATAGAATGGATACCTCAGGTTCTCATTATCATCAAGCTTCTCCACACTCATGTATGACCAATTGGGTGGCTGTCCTTCCTTACTGGGCTCCAAGCTGGGGCTCTATCCACCTCCCCCATCTTATTTTTCCAAGGCATTCGGCTTTACCAAACGTTGAAACAAGGCAGAAAGAAGGAATCAGCATTACATAAACTCAACTCATGGGAAAAGAACTCTTCAACACTGGCCAGAAAAAACACAGGAGAATAAGCACAGGTAACAAAGACAGTCCTACAGCACTGCAAACGCTAAGAACAGTAACCAAATGCATGGCCTGGACTTTGCAGTGGCACCACCTACATTCAGCCTTGAGAAACCAACCTGGACACTGACAGAGACAGAGAGAAAACACACGTCAATGGGCCAGTAGGTCACAGCAAAACTATTCAGGGCACTGTTGGTAAACAACAACTAGGCTTTGACCAAGACAGCAAAATAAACAGACTCAAACTACTCAGTACCACCTGCTGCACATTCCTTGCCCTTCCTGCCCCACCACACCCCTGCTTCCCTAAACCCACACCCTCACCCTAGAGAGCCCAAGATCACACAGTAAATAAAACCATAAGGATGAAAGTTTTCAGAGCTTTGGCCATTGCTATCCTGAGCAAAACCTGAAAGGATTTCACTGAAAATTTCAGTCCAGAACACTTCCTTCCCACTTTTACACTTAAATCTATACTCTTGTCTGGAAAGGTACATTGCTATTTGTTCTGCAGTGATTATTTTTCTTGAGAACGCAATTCTTCCCCACTTACTCAAGTCTTTATTTTCAAAATTGTTCAGATTCACTGTATATACAGCCCAGAAGAACATAACTGATAAACCATCCTCCTCTCAAAACCAAGCCCCTGAGATTAAGTAATAAAACCAAATAACACAGTTGAAAGCCAAGGACAGACTGAGTTTCAACAGCCTTTCACATGTAGAAAGGATTACAGATTCTCCTTCCTTTTATCACTCTAGTTGTGTATTCCTTACATACACCTCAAACTAAATTCCAGATCTGAAAAAGTTCACAAGTTTTCCCTTATTCCCACTTAAAGGTCTTCCACCAAGAACATACCTCCTCTGAATGGAAGGAGGATTTTATTTATTTTAAGGTTTTGTCAATATCTCAGTCCTCCAAGATGTCTAAGGTGAATTCTCTGACAACTCAGTAATGGCTCTAAAGAGAACAGATTTCTCGACTTGCTACCTGAAGGTCAGGCACTCAGGGAAGACAAAAAGGGGAATTGTATCATTGGGCTCTCTTAGAGGTTGAACTATCCCCAGAGAAGAGGAAGTATTAAGAAATTTAAAAGGGAGAGTGAGATCTTAACAAGTCTAACGTGGGCTTTATATTTGTTTTCTGGCTTTTTCTAATATACTAATTCTGTGTGTTTTATGTTTTATGATGCCTAGCTTAATACCAACATCCATTCTTGCCCTTAAGGGTTGGTTTTGAGTTCTAATTAGAATCAGGGGACAGCTTGTTTGTATTTAATCTGTCTGTCCATCTTCTCAGTAATTGAGTAAAGCTCTTACCTCTACTGTTAAGTATTGCTGGGTTTCAATTGATTTGTCCTACTTAACAGACACAGCAACACATATTGTTTTGCTTATGGATAAGCAGACACTTTACAACTTTTATATTTCAAATACCCAGCGTGATTTATTTTTTTCCTCATTTTAGAAAGAGGTGAAATAATAACGTCTTGCTACGTTTAAAAAATAAAAGAGTAATTTAATATAAACTATGAGGGATGCAGAAATAGCTTGGAAATGATATTTTAAATGAATTAATATATGCATAGACTACAAGGGAGTCTGGGCTCCCTATTACTAGCTGGTATTGAAAACCTAACATCTCTAAGGAATCCAGAGTAATATTCTCCCCCTTTCTACTTGGGGACTTGTACAATAAACATTTTTAAAATGAGAAGTATTTTTTAAATTAGAACATATTACATATTTATCTTCAAAAGAGGTTGGATACCTCCTCGAACAGTTACTCTTAAAAAAATCTAAACAAAATCTTTTGGGTGGCTTAAAATTCACCAAAGATTCCCTAACACTTTGTTTACAATGAAAGTGCTGTTATTAAAACATACCTCTGTATGCCTGTTATCTAGGAAACTCTTATAATACTGATATAAGACACCAGCAGAAACAAGCAGCGGGGAAAGGGAGGATAGATACTAAGGGAAGTGTACTGCACAGAGTTTTCAATCCCCTCTATTTTTAAGCCTAGAAGCGCGAACCACCAGCTTGCGTTGTTTTTATCCATTTAAAAATAATAAAGGAGCATTGTTTCCCATCATCTACACACGCGCGTATGCACACACACACACACACACAAACACACACACACTGCACCAGCACGGGATTCCTGCGATCCCCCCTCGCCCCCTGCAGCCCCCGCCCCTGTAGCAGGCAGCTGTGCCCGCAGCCCCCACGCGCAGGCGAGGCCGCGTCCCAGCCTCCCGCGGTGGCGCCGGAGCACACCCCCCACACACACACCCCGCGGCGTCACCTACCCTCCTCGGAGCGCACGACAGACGGGGGACGGCGACTGCTCCGAAGAAAAAGGCCCCCAGGACAAGCCGGGGGAAAAAAGGAAAAGAAAAAAGGGGGAGAGCAGCCTCCTTACTTCCCACAATAAGGGGAAGTGTTGTGCCCCATGCACTTGGTAGCTCCGCAGCTGTAGTTTTGGAAGAAATACGCGGCGGCAGAAGGAGCTGCGGCTGGGGTGGAAATTGTGGGTGTTTTCCCCCCAGCCGCCTATGCCTCGATCCTCCCCGGTCCCCGCTGCAGCCCTGACAGCTCCCCTGGCCTTCGAGACCCTCCGAAGCCCCGCCGGTTTCCACCCGGAGCTGGACTGAGTTGCCACATGCACTTGAGAAATCCTAGCAGTTGCGCAAAGAAGAGTCCCAGAAGTTAGAAAGAGTGACTGTGTGTGAATGTGTAAATGTACAGTACAAGAGGCTGGAACAACTGAGCCGGGCCAACCCTCAGACGCAGCCCTGGGTTTCAGATTTCATTTGGCAACTGGCAGCTTCAGAAGATTCGAGCCGCACTACTGGGGAGGCCGGGAGGAGCCCTGTCCTCGCCCAGCGCCTCACTGCTCGTTTATCTCAGAGCCTGAGTGACTGCCGGGCGCCTGGCTCCCCAACGGCCAGGCAGAGCCCTGCCTCGATCTCCCCGCAGCTGGCATCACTCGTTTTATTTCGTTTTATTTCATGTACATCATAGACACACATTGATCACAGATCTGGGGCTGTGGGTGTGGAAGAGAATGGAGAAACCATGTCTCCTACCCCCTAGAAACTCTGCATTTCTTTGACCGCCCCCCCCCACACACACACACAAGGTTTTACTTGCTTCCCTCAGCTATTTATGTAAAATCTTATTTCTCCAATCAGAATTACCTGGGTCATTAAACCTGTATTCCTAGAAATGTTTATTTAGATGGATGCCCTTTAGTTAGATCTTTAGAGGAATTCGAAGCATAATTACTTCCTTATCATGGTTTAAGAGCTCTCAAAATTACACAGTATGAAAGAAAGAGGACAGAGTAGTAAACATTTTGCTGATGCAGCCCCCCTCTCCTCCCACTACCAAAAATGTCAATTTCAAATCTAGATATTACAGTACTGGTTACCTGGAATGCCAACTCAATTATTCAAAAAATTGTATAAAGGTCTCTGCTTTAGATTATTTAAAAATCATCACTAGATTTCTTTAAGACACAAAATAAGAGTATTCTCACTAGGGATCTCCAGGGGTATGGATGAGCACACATTCAAACTTAGCAACACCAAAAATAAAACTGTGTGGGGCTTCCCTGATGGCGCAGTGGTTGAGAGTCCGCCTGCCGATGCAGGGCACA
Organism: Globicephala melas; assembly: GCF_963455315.2. Classification (NCBI taxonomy): domain Eukaryota; kingdom Metazoa; phylum Chordata; class Mammalia; order Artiodactyla; family Delphinidae; genus Globicephala; species Globicephala melas. Next base: position 102,318,766 of record NC_083318.1, on the reverse strand, counting down.
CGCCTGCCGATGCAGGGGACATGCCTGCCGATGCAGGGGACACGGGTTTATGCCCCGGTCCGGGAAGATCCCACATGCCTCGGAGCGGCTGGGCCCGTGAGCCACGGCCGCTGAGCCTGCGCGTCTGGAGCCTGTGCTCCGCAACAGGAGAGGCCACAAGAGTGAGGGGCCCGCGTACCGCAAAAAAAAAAAAAAAAAAAAGTCTGTGTGGACACATGTTTTTTTTTTCTCTTTTATCCTTCTTTCTCTGGTTTCTTGGAGTCTTTCTTTCTGGTGATCTGCCCCATCCAGGCCTGATGTCCCACTAGAAAATTGATTTTCTGGCGGAAGAATTCTCAGCCATTTAACGAATCAAATTAAGTTCTGCAGGGAAAAAAATTTGGGGGGCATTTCCTTTATAAAATGTGTATGGAATTCCTAACCAGAAGCAATGTAGCTTATTTTCTAATTGGTAGGAACAAATGTCCTTCATCAACTCATGTGGCTTTACATGTTCTACCTGCACCCTGGCAGGTAAAATGCCAATGGGCAGTTTTAGATGAAAGCTGGAAAACAATGAAATTAACCAAAATGAAATCTGCACACACTTGATGGACTCAGGAGCATCAGGAAGATAAGTGTCAATAGGTATGATTCAAGATTCTGACTTTTAAAAAAGACAAGGAACCTATCATGTCGGTAATTTATTTCAGGCTCTAACAATTATTACCGCAAGCAATTTAGACTCAGGACAATACAAAATTGAACTCAAGGTAGTTGCTGGATAGTCCCTAATCCAAAAGGTTAAGGCATGCCTCTGTGACACACCCTTTCATCCAAGATCTTTCCCTTCATATCTCTTGATTTCTGTCTCCACCCTTTCCACCTGACATCACTTCACTGAAGTGTATGATGTGTGTGATTATCTTAAACTAGATAGTACAACTGAAGGATAGGAAGATTGTCACTTGAGGATTAAGCAGTGGGGGGGGGGTATATCTACCAAAGCCCCCTCTTCCCCTCCCACTTCTCTGCTGAAAAAGAAGGGCCACTGTATTTGTTTCCTAGAAGCTCCTTAGGAATTGAGCAAAGATCTTTGTTATCAGAGAGTATAAACTAACTAGAAAATGCTTGGTTGTTCACAGGACTCATACTATGTTACTTTTCTCTTATTTGTGGATTAATTGAGACTAGGAAACATCCCTTATACAGACCGTAGCAACTTAAATAAATTTGTAAAGAGGAGACTTGAAAGATTCTAACCAGCGGAGGATGCTAATGTGACTGATACAGACTCCAGGGAGTGTGATGTCTGTCTTTCAATTCCCAGGGTCTCTGGTGAGAACTGGCCCAGGGCATCACTTAAAGCTGAATTTTACCAGTCAACTCAATTCTCAGTTAAAGGCATGTTTCAGATGAACTCTACAAAACCCACAGATGCTTCAAGGGTAAGGGCTAAGTTTCTAGAATTCCTAAATCATAGACATCCTCAGAAGGAGAGTCTATGAAAGGTCAGTATAAAAGGCAAGCAAGATTTGAAGGGCCTTAACAAGGAGATTTACAAGGAGGATGTGTAATACTTCCAAGACCAGAGGGATTTCAGGGACCTAGAAGAGAAATAGAAGGAGATAGAGGAGAAGTGGGTGGAAGGGGAGAGAGAGGAAGAGGAGAGAAAGCTGATAATGGCCTTACTATACTTGGGCAAGTTGTTTGAGTATCAGTATTGCCAGAGTCGAGGGCAGAAAAGCTTCCATAGACAAAGCCCCTTGGACACTTTCTGTCTTGCTACTTTGGTTAGAATTTAGTTGGAGAAACCTCAGCAAGAATGTGTACAATCACTTTGTCTAATATTTCAAGTATATGGGTCAAATGGTACTATTAAACAAGTATGGATTAAGAATGTGTTTTAGTGCAATTTACTAATTTAAAAAGTGTAAAGTTTTCCACCAGATTCCTCGCCAGATTCTTTGAAGACCTTAGCATAATGTATTGTCATGTTACCCACTTGTCCATTAATATCGGATACTGGGGCTCTTTAATTATGTTTTCTTTGGGGAAAACATAAATTCCTAAGAGGGCAAAAAACACAGTAACAAAACTGAATAGTCAAAAATTGCCAAAATCCTAACATTTCCTTCGGGTTCTCACCAACAATGCAGAATTTGTGTGGGTACTGGAATATGCCAAGATCTGATTTCAGAATTAAGATAGAAGGCTGTGCTTTGATGCATGTCTGTTTCAAAACGTCTGTCTTTGGTTTTTCTTTTTATTTCCTGGTGGAAGTTTTAAATTTTTTAGGAAGTCCAGTTTTGTCTTAGCTAAATAAAGTAGAGACAGATTCAGGGAGTTTTGTGCCTACCACCTCCCAACACTTTGGATCACATGATTCAGAAAAAGGGGTAGCACTACTACTATTAAAATGTTGGGACCAAAATATCCAACTGAATCCCTGTGAGAGAGAATAAAGTCGAGAAAGTGCAAAAGAGAGAACAGCTCCTGTGGAGGTGGATTCTTCCTGCCTCTATAATTCCATCATAGGTCTGCTGTCAGTCAAGGGCCTTAAAAATGAAACACAAGTATGTTATGTGCCTGTTTAGATCCTGAATGGAGTATAACATCAACCATCTCTATATACTCTTACTGAACTGATATATTTTTGGTGGCAGCCAGTGTCATACTCCATCGTCCCCTAGACCTTCAGATTAGATGGTACACACAAGAAAAATACATGATTAAATTTAGTTTTAAAATAGTGTTTGTTGTTTTTTGTCTAATTACAAAATTAATATATGTTCAACTCATGAAATTGGGACGCTATAAAAAAGCATAAAAGGAGAAATTAAAAATTGCCATGATGTCACTATACAGAGATAAGTATTGCTAACATTTTGAGTATATCTAATTGTTTCTTCACCTCTGTATGTGTGTGTGTCTTAAATAATGGTTTGGCTTATATTACTAACCAAAGCAAGGTCCTCTTTGCCTGGGCTGCAAATTCAAACCTCAATTTCCAATTAAAATGGTTTTCTTTGTTTAGAGTTACACTGCAGAGTTTACTGGATTCTGTTAAAGAACTAAACTCTCCCTTCCAAGATATGCAGATTCCTCTCAGTCAGCTCCCAGAAAAATCTCCTGCTTTATACTTTCAGTGGCCATTTCTAAATCTCTCCCTTAGTAGTCGAGAGTTTCCTTGAGCTTGTTGACTCAAAATTTCTCTAAGATAGTCTTTGTGTTCCTGTCACTCACATCCCAGCTCTGTTTTCTCTACTCATCGATGAGTACAAGCGTGCACACATTCACACCCCCTACACACACACCATATACATTCACATCCCACATGCACATCCATAGAGTAAAACATTCCTCCAGACATGAAACTTCCCACTTGTGGACTCAGCTCTCAATATTAAAAAACTGGCATGGGAACTTAAAAGTCTAATTCCATTTGAGTATCTGAGTAATAGCAAGATGGGCTTATTTTCAATATACTTGCCTTTTTGTAGGTTTCAAGCTCATTCTCATGTTGGAATCTTCCCACTAAGTCTATGTTCTTTAGAAAATTAAACACTGCCATTGAGATAAAACAACCTGCTCCTAAGAATTATTTACTTGTAGACTATGTGTGACTTAAAAATGGTTTCCATTTTTAAGCAGATAGAAAGTAAATTATCAGTAGGGTCTTTACATTTGTCTAATTGCAGTGTCGTGTATCCCAAGCCTTATCATTTTTCTAGGGTACCCTCATTCCATCCTATTTTCATCATATTCCAAGTGCTTCCTCATTTCATTTTATTTTCATCATATTTCAAGCACTTTAAATAATGGATGTACTTTTTTGCCTCCTTTTCCATATTTTCTTCCCCTTGGCATTGCCTGCTTTATCTAGTTTCAGATAATTTAAAACTTAAAAAGAATCTTTATAGCTCATTATGGATTCTTGTCCCAATTATAGGAAATATACAGTCTGGATACAAAGTTGAGCTATTAAGACTGCTACTGGCCTCGGATACTAAGTGCAATTGATTCCATGCTTGAGTAAATGTTATTTCCCTGGTTTGGGCTGTTAACTAGAGACTTGGGGCTCAGCATTACTTTAAGTCACTTAAAACCAATGAGGTTATCAAGCAGAATAAAATGTTTTCTTGTTATAGAGTGCAGACATAACCATCAACTTTTTAAACTATCTTCCATGAAAACTAAATGAGAAAGTGTCAATGAATCAAAACAATTCATTCAAACACATTACTAATGATAATAGTAATGATAATGATTATAATTGTAAAGTTATAGGAATATCCCTTAGAGTTTTTAAAGTGTCTTCCTATATGTGATATCTTTTCACTGCAGCAGCCCTATGAAAAATCCGTTATTGCTTACACTTTACAGAAGAGAGAACAGAGAGAAACATATATGCCTTGCTCAGGATCACATAAGCTAATGAAGGTTGGAGATAAGACTTGAATTCAGGCCATTTGAGTACAAACTGTGGATTCTTTTCATTCATGTGTCAGTAGCAACATCTCCCTATGCAAAAGACGGCACAATTTCTCTTTCACATATCACTTATACTGGTCAAGTGCTTGACGATAATTGTTATCATTACATTATGCTGTGAGAAGGAAAAATTGTCATCTTCCTAACAGACCAATTTTAAATCCTGTTTTAGGTATTAATTTTAGTGTCCTTTCCTATAAACCTTTTATTCAAGTTTTCAAAAAATGGCAAAATTAACTGCTCTCCCTCTTTCTCTCTTGGCTCACCATTTGTCAGAGGTGCTAATGAACAATGAATTGGCCACAAACCAGGCAGAAATATCAGGAAGAACAGCAAGCAGTTTAGATAATCCATGAACTTGAAAATTAGTTCCTAAGAAATGAGTGTTGGTTTTTAGATCTTGAGGTGAAACTGAAAAAAATTTGAAATTAGAATTTTGCTTCTTAAGACATAGAAAAGATAGAGGTTGATAATATAAGGAATAGAGTTGAGGATAACAAGTTCCTCCATATTTGAAAATTTACCAAACATAAACTTCCTGGGAAATCAATAAAAAATAACGTGATTTTTGAAAGATTTTCAAAGTAATATTCCAAGAAGACAATAACCATAGGGCAGTTCAAGATGTGGGCTATGAAGTAGACAAAACAAAACAAAAAACCCCACACATACACAAAAAATAAACAAATAACAAAACCACATAGGACTAAAAAATTATTATCATCTCCTTTTCTTTTATCAAATTTCTCAACTTTTTTCAAAGTTTAGAAAAGGTAGCAAGAAAGCTTTTTGAAGGCTTATTTTGCAAAATTGGAGAGGTTATAGGCTGTGAGTAAAGAATGAACTGAGTTGAGGCTGTGGAGGACAAGTGTAGTTTCTAAATGCTGAGCAGTCTGTCTGTCCCAGATGACTTCAGGGGAAGACATTCTGTCCAGTGTGTTTTGCTCAAGAATGGACAGACCAGTGAAAGAGACTTCTAAATGGCTCTTGTGGGGAAAAGTTCCAATGAGATAGAAATTGAAGCACCAAGGCTGCCACCCAAGACACCAATGCATTTTCAAGGAAGAAAGATGCTTTTGGATGAACATCAGATGAGCCCATTCTAATGTCTTCTTAATCAAGCTTGGAGAAAATGATTCCAAGTTCCTAAAGCAAAGGGATTTCAAATACAAACAAACAAAAGACAGAAAATGAGATCACCCTTTGGGGAGCCCAATAAAATAATTTTAAGATCCACTTAGAGAAAGCCTCTCCTATGTGGGCTGGGGGCTGAGGGTGCTCAGCATCTGTGGAAGCAATCAGCAGCAACAGTATGATCAAACCCAGCCATGCCTTCCAGGTCCAATAATATCAATAACTCCCAAGGAGAGGACATAAGGTGCTCCATATGCTGTGAGGGGTAGGTGGGAGGCTTAGGGGGATGAAGATTTCCATTGATCCTGCTGAGCAGAGACTCAAAACCTGAAGTCTAAAGCCTAGACTTCAACCAGTATGTAAACATTCACTACCAATGTAAATTTTACCCATATCCCCACCTAAGTCCCTTTAAACTGCTGTGGATACTCAAGTACTAACACAAAGAATTAGAAGTGCAGTGTAGTTAAGCCCAATACTGGTAATTTTATGAAGAAAAATAATATTGGGAGAAATGAGCAAATTCAAGGAAATACCTAGTTGCTATGTACATGAGTGGTTCCTTCATATGGGTGAAAGCCTTAAACACCTCCCAAATGCGAGGCCTGTACAGAATGCAAAGTCAATTCAGATATTTGTGGCTTCCTGAAGTTCACCATACAATCACTGAGAATGAGTGAACTAAGAAGGTTTAGAGTAAATTTTCCCTTTTCCTCTTAGTTAATGCAGAAACGATGCTCTCATACAGACATTTATTCTTGGCTCAGATCAAGCGTCTGAAAGTTGCTGGCATCATCTTTACAGGCAAACAAAAGGCTTACTCTTCCTATGGTAATGTTATATCATTATTTTAGACAGATGCTAACCTCCACTTTAACCAGTATATAAAGACATCTTGACATACTTTATATTTTTTGCTCATTTGTTCTTTAAATTCTCAATGCATTGCTGTATAGAAGACAATGAATGTAATGTGAAGATTGTCTAGGTACTTACCAGGCGGATTTTTCTTAGCATGCATTGCACAAAATTTCTGGTTTCGAATTGACAATAATAGAAAAAACACTCACTATTTATACATAAATGACAGAAATTTAGGACAGTATCAAATCCTTGAAAATCAGTTTACAAACATTAAAATATTTTCTGGCTTGAACACTACACGAGGAAAGCCTAAAACAACAACAAATTCCTTTTATCTTAATTGTTAGGTTTAATCATTTATCAAATTCTAAAGCGATATACATTTGGGTTGAAGTTTCCCATACTTATTTAAGCCAAAACTTGACAAAATTTAGAGAAACGTAATCTGTAGAATTAAAAGTGTTTCAAAAGTTACATTTTTCCCCCCGTCTCTCTTTTCCTTTTGGAGGATCACTGTAAAAATGTCCATTTCTTTAGGCTTTTTATAAAATTAATATTATAAAACAAACGTTTAAGATTAAGCTACTTGCCATGTGTAAAATGACTTATTAATTCCTCATGATGTACCATTGAGTTTTAAAAAATAGAATCAAATGGTTATTTTAAATAATTCATACATTTTTCACACAAAGATTATATTAATTTAAAATTTTCTAGACTAAGGATTTATGTTAATTTTCAATGAAAAGAAGATTAGAGCAATGTTGATCTTTAATTTTATTAATGAAAAAGGCAAATTTAGAACTAAAATGTGTGTCTAAGTTTAGCCATTTCTACCTACAGTTCCTTTTAATAGATTATCACATTCACAGTTTATTTTGCAAGAAAAATAATTTCTAAACATAAAGTCCAATAGTCCAAAAATTCAGTACTCTTTTGTGGATACGGTATTAATTGACCGAGGTTATACCCATGGTAACATTTTAATTATTGCTTATGTTTCTGAAATACTATATAATTTTGTATAATATATGTGGAAAAACCTATTAATAATAACAACTTTGCATTTGTACTTTATTACGGTAAGATTAGTGACCTTATGATTGCACTTTTATTTAATAGCTGCAGGAATCCCCCCGGAAAATTGCTGTTTCTGGAGAGAAGCACACTGTGCTCAAATGTAAATAGTCCAAGAACACACAGCTTTGTAATAACCTAGGACACCATGACAAATTTATGTGATAAATAATAATTGTAATAAATAATAATAAATATAATAAAAACAGCTAATGAGCTTTAAAAAGTCAACCTATGGATATTTATCAGTAATCTGTGTGGTTTTTGAGAAGTCAAGAGGCTTTAAAATTTTAAAATGAAGTATTTACTTAAAAGGCTGAAATAAGAAGATAAGTTATCTACATTGAGTGATGTTTACTAGCATAATTGGTCATTCTTGAACACAATAAAGTCAAGATTTCTTTACCTATATAAAGAGCCTTTTAATTATTCATTACATAAAGTCTCAATGTTCACAGAATTAGGGACAAAGAATAAATATGCAGCTTCATTCTTCCTTTAGCTAATATTTTGTTCCAATTACAAATACAAATATATAAAATAGAGCTTTGTGATAAGTTAAAAGAAAAACATTCTCATAGAAAGAGCAAGTAGATGCCAGATGTGTTGATATCTATGTAGTAACCCACTCTCCTTTTTCCCAACTTTCTGTTCAGATTGACATCCCAAGGAGAAGATTTCCAATACCAATGGCCCTATCCTCAGGAGGGAAGGAAAGGGAAGGACAAAAATACAGCAGCTTTGTCTGAGAACTAAAACATCATAGGCTCAAACAAAAATTCACTAATATTTCTTCTTTGTATGTAGAAGTTGTGACTAATAAAATGTGAATTACTGCTGAGATCATACAACTTTGTGTCATTATTCCTTTCATTAATCAATAGGATACTAAAAATACAACTACATTTATGTAAGGAGACTTTTAAATATTTTGGTGTTTATAGAGTCCCCAGTTGTTGAGAAAAGACTGGGGACCTTTGCCTTACAATGTCCCCTCTTTTTTAGTGTTACCATTGTTCTTTGAAGGTGGAAGAGTTGTGCAGAGAGGGATAATGTACATTGATGGTAACTACTCTTCTCAAATAGCATGCACAGCATTAATTCATTACACAATCACTACAGAACAGGCAGGGCCACAGGTGTATCTAGAGTCCACAGTCTTAATATCCTGCTACTACAGTTTTACCAGCAGGGACGCAAGAGAAATGTGCACAATAGATTCCTTATGAAAATTATTGAGCTGGTTTCAAAATAGCTTAATTATTATTGCTACCTTTAATGGAACTCATTAAAATGGCTGTCATGAGTCTATTGAGATGGTTCCACTATAATTCAATTTTAATTAACTTGATCATTATTTTTAACAATGCAAATAAACAGGCTGTGCTACAACCTCATCTTAACCTTGGATCTTTCAGCATAGAATTTAGAGATTTAAACCTTTTTCTTTCCTTTTTTTAAATTGTTATGATACTGAACAAATTACATTATTAAAATCAACTAATTCCTATTACCATCAATTAGTCTTACATTAGGAAATTTCAATATATTTATGTTTGAAGAAGATTTCAACTGTGCTCCTACCTGACAACTAGCTTTATATCACAGGACACAAGGGCTCTGGCATGAACAGTGCATATACTGATGTTTGTATATTATAAGTACAGAAGTTCAAACACTTTATAATATGCTCATGGACCTGTCAGGCATTTAAGATCTTTTGGAGGTAATGAGCATTGTTTAAAAATGAAAGTGCTCAAATCTCATAATTCAATGTACAATGCCACCTAGACTACTATTAATAATATGAGTCTATGAGATCTGGAAAACTATGCATACCAGAATCTGCTTGGGAGTTTTACCCAATGGAATTGTAAAGGGCAGAGCCAAGAGCCTGGAATAAGATACTGCAAAAATGTCATCAATGCTAAGTGACTTCCTAGAAACTCCCAACAGGAAGCTGACCCACCTATTCTACAAGAACCATGGATTCTCCCTGGAGAACCTTATTTTTCGTTAGTCTTTGGCACCAGTTTCTTCAACAGTCTATTTGTCACTTGCTGGCTGACCTCCTGCCACTATATATATAATGTTCTAGTAATGGATTCACGTCTTGTTTGGTCCTTGTTAACTGGCATTCTCCCAGAGATTTACTTGTGAGATGTCACCACCTGTCCTCCCATTCATCCCATAGGTGTGTCCTCTTCAGCTGGAAATCATTAGTGTCATGATGGTACCTCACAGAACATAAAATGTGAACATAAAATTAATTATTACATATGAACCAAAAAGTACAGTGCCTGACACAAGGAACACATTTAACAAATAAGGGCTCTTTTTATTCCTACCCTTCAGACTTGGTCATCTTACAGTGAGCCTCTGCTATCTTAACCCACAGAAAACATCCATCTCATTCATTCCCCCAAAGCTCTCTGAGATCTTGACCTTCATGACTCCTGAGATGTGACATTACAGAACCAAGGCAGCCATTTGTGGCAAATGCTGGAAAACACAAAGATTTCAGACACAAAAATCAGGAAGATGTTCTTTGGAAAGCTGACAAATTGAGTTAGGTATCACTTATATCTAATCTTACAAAAAAACCATGATGCTGTCCAACTTTCCAATTAGGTAGTTCCTAATATATATACAACCAACTTATGCAGAACTTTTTAATTTAAATAGCTGTCTAGCCAAATGGCTAACTGAATTTCCCATTCTATCCTTGGAATTCCTTTACTTTCTTTTTTTATCTTTTCTCCACCACTTATCTCTGTTTTACACACCAGTCCAAAATAACCCAGAGTAGGTTTCAGAGCCAGGGGAAGGATTGCTGAGGATAAAGAGGAAACAAGATGGCAGTTCTGTGTCCTATCTCTTCTCCTTCTTGAGCCTCTCTCAGAGCCTTCCCAGATTCATGTTGGAATGTCCATCCTAACTTCCGAGATAAAACGTTTAGGATGGCTTTCCTCATAATAACTGATTCTATCTTCTCTCTTAAATGAAGGTAAGTCTTAATTCAGCCTGTCATGTGCCTAAATGCTGGTGTGAGTGACGGGAGAGGATACAATCCCAACCCAATTGTCTAACTTCAGAGGTGGGTCCCACTGATGTAGGACTTGAGCACAGGTTCTTTCCTGAGAACAAGAGTGAGAGGACAAGAACTAGACCTGAAAATGTGATTTTTCCTTGCCTGTTTTCCATTTTTGCTAAAAAACAGAAACAACAACTTATCTACTAACTTCAGAGACAAAGGATAAAGGCCAAAGTTGTAGAGACTTTGTTGTGTAACAGTCCACAGGGAAGAAGAGAAATCCTTGCTGAAAGGAAAGTCTTCTGGTAGCTACAGAGAAGAAGAAAAGATCAAGAGAGTGCAGGAAAGAAGGTAGGAAGCAAGCCCGAAATGGAGCAGTATCCTGGGTGATTTTGACATGGCCCCAGGTTGCTCCAAATACTCCTCTGCCCAGCTCACAGCTGGAAGAGTCCTCAGTTCAACTACTTAGTAGTCAGAGGAATAGGATGATGGCAAGCAATCTACCCTGGTGCCCTCTTACAGCAGCAGGTAATGTATTCCTAATAACTTTGATTGAACTTATGCTACATTTTTTCTTATAAATATTATTCACATGGTAGATAGGTCATGGAACATTTCTGTGGGTTGGAATTACACTTATATGATGATATACTACCTCTGAAATACTAACCAATGCATTTTTGTTTCTAGTATTCCCTTCTTCTCTTTGCCTTCAATCTATCAGTTCATTTGTCTCAGGCAAGGGATAGCACAGGGAAAACAAATGAAAACAGCAGCAACCAAAAAATAGATTAAAATCCCATGACTTAGGGTCATGGTAAGACTAGTATAAATAGGCAGCAGACCTGGTGAGAATACATTTTGATTTAGAGATCACTTCTTAACTCTTGTCTAGAAATAGTTTCCCAATGTGGAGAAATAGAGCAGATGAAGGAGATGTGGTGAGAGGGTGAGAGACAAAGGAATGAGACATAGAGCAACCCACAGATTTGGGCAAAGACGTTCTCCGGAGACCTCCCATCACGCACCAAAATGATCACATCTGCTACTCCCATCTGAGAGTTGTATGGGAACTGAGGCCATAGATGGTCCAGTTTCCACCCCAGTGAACAAAGTATATTGTGCATTCAGAGAAGCTATGCTAATCTCTCCCTTTGATAGCCCATTAGCCTCTATCCTTTCAGCAGAAAAACTGACCACCTCTTCATGATTTTGCTCAGTGCTTATATTGCCTTATGTTACTTTCCACACAGATAACCTCCTTTCAACCCTACACTTGTCAATAGGCAATAAGGGCAACACTAAAAGGCAAAAGTGTTCTGGAAAACTAAAGAGGGGTGGTGGGTAAGAGGGAATGCCCTCCCAAACACGTGCACCATTATGCTTAGGTAACTTAATGGGTAAAGACAGATACTGTGGCCATGTTAAGAAGTTTTATCTTCATTCTATGAGTTATTACTTCATTCTAAAATATTGAAGCTTCTAAGCAAGAAATCAACATGATCAAATTTGTGTACAGAGCAGCAGCAGTGTAAAGAATGGAAGGTCTGATGAGAGAGGATGTGGGTTACTAATTTTATTAAGGACCTATTTCAGTCTAAGAATTATGTTAGACCTTTTGTGTGTATTGTCCCACTTGATTCTTTAACCAAAGGTATGCAATTGAGAGATGTAAGTGACATGTCTAAAGTTACCTAGGGAATAAGCAAACAGTTCTGTACTGAGAACCTAAGTCTGTCTAACATCTAGCGTTTTTTCCTTTAGTCCGTGTTCCCTTCCAACTTCCTCAAACTTGATTTAGAAACAGGTGTTCTCATCACAAAATTGGGATTTGGCTGTCATGTATACCAACCATACCATGCTTTCTTTCCAGTTCCGCATGAAACCCCTTAAACCCTATTCCTTGTTACCAACAATGACCCAATCAATAGTGAGTTCTTAAATGGTAATGTCTTCTTATACGCAAATCCAGCACTCCTCACTTCAAGATTTTGAAACAGATACACGAAAGACTGAAATTCACGTGCTGAAGCTCCATAGAGAAAACTGAAGCAAGGCAGATATAAGCACAAAGAAAGACCAGGTTTTACAACGATCCTCTTGGAGAGGATACAAAAATTGCATACAGACAATTCTGACATTTAATTGCCTGAAAAGCAACTTGCTCTCTATATTCATGAGTGGCAACAGATCAAGGATGAAGGCTTCGAGACCAGGAAGCAGTCTCCGTGTGAACTGTGAACAAGAAGAGCAGGCAGCAGGTGAGTCTAAATTCAGGTAGGCAAACATCCAAGAGCAGAAGGTGGTAAGAAGCTCAAAGTGCACGCAAACAATAAGCACCCAGGAGATCCTTACGAGCTGAGTGAGCAGCTAGATGCACAAAGTCAAAGGGCCAGGAAAGGAAAGGGTATGTGGCATATTGTTGGAAGCAGGAATGAGCAGGTGGAAAAGATGCTCTGCTCCTGACATGGGGAAAATGTTTCGTGAGGGGGACGAGTGGCCCTCTCCCCTTCATGCTGAAATTCTCCACGTAAGCCGAGAAACAGGCATCTGCAGATGGAGTCCTTGAGCGTAGAAGACCACTGTGGCCGAGATATTTTCACATCGGGAAGGAGACAGCAATCACACAGCATACAAAGGAAGACCGTTTAGTAGCCACTGATCTTGGAATGGCCAATAAAATGTCAGTGAAGGCTAATAGACTACCTGTCACAATATTCCAGCATTATTATCTGCATATGAAAAGTTCAATAAACAGACATTAACACTGTATATTGCATTTTTTTTGGCTGATTCTAGAACCATCCCTGAACCTTCTCTTTTTTCTAAGTTATTTGGAGAGGCAGGACTGGAAACCTAATCCAGGAAAAGATAAAGTATAATTTCATGCTCACTGCCTATAAATCAGTTGTGAAGTAGGCAAGAGCTTCTGAGGAGAAATTTGAAGTGAATTTCCCTTTGTGTCTGGGACATACTGGGGAGGCTTAAAATAAGAAAAGGCTTGATTTTATCAGTGGTTGTCTGTTCTTCAATGGAGGATGTTGTTCACGTTGATAGGTTCCAGAGTGCCGGGAAAAAAATATGATCTCCAATAACCACATGGTCAAAAGACAACTAAGGAGTGAGAGGGAGAGAATAGTACAGGTGGCTGCACATGTGTTCCAGCCTAAAGAAGGTTCTGTGGTCAATGTTGCTCGAAGCTATGGAAGATTTTAGCTTAGATTATGTCTTCCTTCCTTTTGCTGGTATCCTTAGAACTGGAAAACTTTACTTTCCTGCTGGAGCCCCTAAGAGCAAAGGGAGGAACTGGTCTTGAACTATAATGTGTTATTCATATCTTACAACACCCTTGACATGCACTTATTCTTCAAAACTCTCTGCCCTCTCCTCCTATCACAGACAGCACCACCACTGGTAAACCATTCAACAAGACGTTAGGATTTATTGTTGTTGTTTATTAACATTTTATTTTACCTGCTATTTAATAATACATTTTGAGACTGAAAATCTATGTATTCCCAACTATGCTAAATAAAGTGGACATGAGAAGGGATTTTTGTTGTATGAGTGGCCTAGGGAAAGCAGGGGTGTGACACAGAATAAAGTGGCAGAAGTGGCAATACACAAGAAGACAACAACATCAACTAGGAAAATGTCAGAATCTGACAGAATTGTAGTCCCCTCTGTCAGAGCTTCTCCTCTGGGGAGCTTTTCTCTATCCCTGTGCTGGAGTGGAGGACTGTATGTTTTGTACAAAAGGGTCAGTCCATTCACACAAACTTAACTTTTGTCTTAAGACTAAAATAAGCTCCTTAAAGGCAACAACGTTGGGCTTCCCTGGTGGCGCAGTGGTTGAGAGTCCACCTGCCGATGCGGGGGACGCGGGTTCGTGCCCCGGTCCGGGAAAATCCCACATGTCGTGGAGCGGCTGGGCCTGTGAGCCATCGCCACTGGGCCTGCGCGTCTGGAGCCTGTGCTCCGCAACGGGAGAGGCCACAACAGTGAGAGGCCCGCGTACCAAAAAAAAAAAAAAAAAAGGCAACAACGTTAACATATTTGTCATGTTAAGCCCCCACCTGCCTATCACAATTATGAGTACATAGTTGGATCCCTCATGTAAATTTGTTGGGTGATGGATGTCACGCAAGAGTGTACTAAAACCTGGGAATGGCAGAGAGGGGTATAAAATTCTTTCGACCTTCCATGAAATATATGGGACCTTAAAAGTTAATGCATGCCATAGTGGGCAGTGTGACCAAAGAATGGCAACACAGAAATGCAGGTAAATCACTGAGTTAAGCTGGTGACACTTAGGAGGGAAGAAACCAGGAAGGGAGGGTCAGAGCTGTTCACTTATTTTCTTCCTGGGAATTAAGAGGGTTCCATTTCTCTTAGGGAGGGAGGTCATTTGGAGTAGCACAAGGTTCCAAGTTCAGGAGCACTGGGTCAAGATGTTAGATGGTGGGCAAGTCAGGGGTGAATCGACAAGCCAGAATCACACAGGAGAGCCAGGGCCGATTGAGATCACACTGGAGCATGTCAGGCTGCCCGGAATTTGACAAAGCCAGAACACCAAGTGGAGCAATGAAAAGCAAGGACAGCACCAGAAGCCAATAGTCAGTAACAACACCAATGTGGCCAAGGGAAGTCATTGTTTTTGTGAGATCTTAGCTATGAATACAAAGTTGTTGGGGACTAATATGTTTTGAAACAACAATCTAGACATTTTCCTATTTTCTAAAGTGGCCATAGTTTCCCAGAGACTAGCCCCAGGTTAGGTTTTGACAGTTCCCTAAGAACTTTTCTAGTAACAATAGAAAAACTTTCATTTGCCTCCTAACGCCCCCCCCACGCCCCCCCCCCCACCCCGCCACCACCACCTCCCTTGTGTTTCTTCCCAAGGCGCCTCAGCTCTTACTTCTAAGGACAATGCTACTCTCAGTGAGCCCATCCTGGGGGGAAAAGCATGCGGAGCATACAACTCTTTTGGATTCTTTGTCAGAAACGTAGAATCTGAATCTCTTGAAGGTTTTAAGGTCATTTTTTCCTAAAATGATGTCCTAAAATGAAATTCTGTTATTAGTTTATTTCATGGCTGGGGATCAAATAGCCAGAAAACTTAAAAGATCACTATCTGAAATGCATAGTATGTCTTTTAAATCTTTAAAATTTTTAATTACAAGGTTGATTATCATGAAAAATACAGAACCTTAGTTTCATCTCTTACTACAGTTCAAACCATAGTTATTTACTTGCCCTTTGTCTATTTCTTCTTTTTACATGTCACTTTCTGTTCAAGTATTTTTCCTTTATTTTGAGAAACATACACTACTCTCTCTCTCTCTTTCTCTCTTATACTATTTGCATTACTCTGAACAAAGAATGTTGATGAATAAGGGGGAAAAACCTGCAAAACATTTATTAAAACATTTAAAAACCTGGATAGAAAAGGTACTCTCATTCTAAAATAAAATCTATGGGGAAACAAAAAATAATACACAAAGTAGGATGATAAAAGAGCATGGTTTATAATATATTTTTAAATAATCAAGCAGCAGATACTATTTATAATATAGGAAGAAAATATCACATGAACTCATTCTCCTCCCTACCAGTAATACTGATGATCGTGTAAAGCTATGAAGAGCAGTGCCTAATGCAGGTTCTAGGTCCAGCTTTTCAGGGCCTCAAAGACCAAAATTTATCACATTAAAACAAATCAGAACCACATTTCTAAGTATATTATTGACAAAATATACCAGAGCAGATAAACAAGATCTAATAAATTAAATGCTAAACAGATAAAAATACCACATAAATTAATCAAAAGAGGAATTCTAGGTAAGCCTGAACTTCATAAAATTCAGTGTCAGTTGACAACACAAAAACATAAAACAGGGGCTTCCCTGGTGGTGCAGTGGTTGAGAATCCACCTGCCGATGCAGGGGACATGGGTTCGTGCCCTGTCCAGGAAGATCCCACATGCCGCGGAGCAGCTGGGCCCGTGAGCCATGGCCGCTGAGCCTGCGCGTCCGGAGCCTGTGCTCCGCAACGGGAGAGGCCACAACAGTGAGAGGCCCACGTACCGCAAAACAAAAAACCAAAAAAACAACAACAAAACCCATAAAACATAAATATTGCTATATAAGGAAGAAAGAATATTAAAAACAATGATTCTCTTTTAGAAAAGCTAATATCAAAACAATTTGACACTCTACTTTGAAATTATTGTTTTAGTATCTGCGTATACAGAGGAGTGGAACACACTGACTGATACACAGAAATTAGAGGTTTCCTAGAATCATTTCTCTCTGATGGTTACAATTCACGGAGTCAGGATGGCTCTTACTCTGAAATTGAGTTAGGATTATTGCCGTTTATTTCCACTCACCCCTGTTAATAACAAAAAATAGTGAGACAGCACAGTTGCTATTTTGAACTTTTGAAGTTTCTGATACTAATAGTCAATCACGCCTGGATCCACTGCAGTTCACATCTTCCTCCTTTTGACTTTGCTTTACAATCACTGTCTGGAAATGTTAGTATATATATATAGTGAGAGGCCAGTATGTGAAAGAGATCACTGAAAGCATTTGCTCTGATGGAGTACCCTGACATTTAGAAAGAATAGTGCTTCATTACTCACAAAGAAAGATCTGCCTAGTGGCGTTCCTGTTCTGTCAACCATTCTCTAATATTTTCATTTACCTGCTCAGCAAAGGGAAAGCCTGGGAAGCCAGCATTCCTGACAAAGTGCTTCTTTCATCTTTCAGATCAAGGGTACAGGACTTCTGAACACATCTCACACTATGGCTCTTAAATGAGTGTACCCTGTTCATTCCCTTCTAAATGGAGCAGTTTATTGGTCTAAGGAAAATCGTGGAACATAAGAAGCAATCCAGAATTATAAATTAAAATATGTTTGAAAGAGTCGAATTTTAGTTTTCTCTCAGGCCTGTAAGTTGGAACACGAGCATTTGGGGGATTTATTCAAAATGCATGGGTAGGAGACCCTCTTCAACAAAGTGTTACGGGTGAATACTCATGCCCTCTCAGTAGGTTTAGTTGAGAGAAATGCCCTCTTCTCCACTTCTGTGGAGATTCCAAGATCATCACCCAGATTTCAGAAATAAACAGAAAAGGGGCAACTCCAGCATGCAAGCCTATCTTATGTCCATGATCACTCATTGAGAGGCTTAGTAAATGTTACTTAACATACAATATTGACCTGAATGTTTCTCAACCTACAGGAGATTCGAATTGGCAAGCTAGAAGGTGCAACTAAAGCAGAAAGAAGGAGGGATAAGTGGATTCAGGAAAGGTTTAGAAGTTATCTGAGGAAGACAGAAAAAGAAACAATAACTTGGGCCTTATTTTATTGCTATAATTAGACAAATAAAATTATACTAAACAGTATTACTGCACCAGATTATAATTTATGCTTGTGATGTTACAAACATAGACATCAAAAAAATCCAGTATTTTCCTTTAAGAAGTCAGAAAGCTTTCTTCATAATGCATAAAATGGGCACAGGGTGGGAGAGAAATAAGCCCCAAGTATTTGGAACATGATCTGATGTTAAGTATCTGAACACTGGATGAATGTCACTAAATCTCACTGGGCACTATTCCCTCTGCTACACCCTGCTTGCTATTTGTGAGCCTGGACAAGCAACCTCTCTGCACCTTGGCTTCCTCACCCTAAAATTAGGGAGTTAGAATACTCAGGTTCCTCTTAGTTCTAAAACTTTTCAGTGGCATGATTTTATTTCTGATAAGCAATTTAGTTATAAAATTACTTCTTAATGCACTGCCCATTTGAGTAGAACAGATCAGACACAGTCTAGAAAACAATCCCCATCTGAGCCCTGGTCTAACACCATAGCTCTATGGAAGAATCCTGACTAATAGTTTCAGCTGAAGTCTCTGGTCAAATAGTTCTTTATCTGCCACGAAATATATGTAAACCGCCTAAAAACAGCTCACAAGACAGATGTAACATTGTCAATGAAAAGGAAAAGTAAAAGACAGCTTTTATACAAGCCTGAAAAACATTGAAATGGTGAGCTAGCAGAAAGCAAAAGCCATTTAAAGAGGGAAAGAGATAGATGAAGACTTACAGTGGTAAGTTATTCCTTGGAATCCCATTGGTTCTTTTTTCTCAGGGGAAGGGAGAAGGACTGGCTTTATTTTCCTGATAAATAAAGTTGATGCAGGTAGTTATGTAGTTCTTAGCAAAAATAAAGTTCTGTGGCAGAGCCGACTGCCCTTGAATGCTACTGTGACCCAGAAATATTAGCAAAGATTCTTCTTAAGAATGAGGGTTTGCCCCCATCTAGCAGGCTAGGGCTTAGAACTTTAAAACAGTGAGGAAAAAACTGCCCAAGAAAAATGCCAGTAGAGAAATTAAAAACAAGGTCAGTAAATTGAGACCAGTCCAGTGAAGTAAGAATAACTTTACAAACATGAATGACGTAGGTTGGATCTGAATGACAAGCACATATTTTCTCTAAAAGTCAGTGAAGAGTTGGAACTTGTATAATAAAGGGAACTTTACTTGACAAGGAAAACTGAAACAAAGCCAAGGAATTTTAAAACACATTCAAATGATGAGGTTCTGTAGACAGGCAAGAAAGTAGAAAGAAATTTCCACAATTGAGGGGACCCAGAAACCCAATGTACCATTGGAGAATTGATGCAGGTATCAAGTATTAACAAAGATATTTTGGATAGGTGAATCTGAAGACAGAAGAGATATAAGAAGAAAATGTGATCTGAGAATCTAAAATTATCATAAATGGAAGAGCAGGGCCAATATAGGAAAATTTGAGTCAAGACAATTGATAGAGAGAGCTCACTTTCAAAAATATTAAGATGGGGCTCTTGCTTGAGAAGCCAAGTATGAAGAGATATTATTAAAAGAAGTCAGGCTCTAAAGGGGAATTGGAAAAGAGTAGAAAAGCCCTCTGTCTGAATATAATACTGAGTGTCTGTTATGATTGCCTGAATAACAAAAAGTTGGTCTGGAAGATATTATGGTTTTACAGCTCTGTTCCCAACTCCTTCTGAAAACAATTTTCTGTCTATACAGCTATTAACCCATCTCCTCTCTTTAGGAATAGAAATGAGATGGAATACAACTGTACAAGGTATTAGGTCCTTCCAAGAACGTGTGGGAGAGGAAGGCTGGAATCTCTTCTCTAACAGATGATGATCAGAGCATCACAAGATCACCCACCTGGAGGTATGTGATTTCCTATAAAACCAAGATACATACCCCTGTGATGTTTATGGCAAAAATCTGTTCCTACTGAGACCAGGAAAACCCTCACAATAGACTGCCATTGCACTATGTTTGTTATATGTTCCTTTTCTGAATGCTGACAGTCACAGCCCCCAGCCTACTGCAGCTTAGAATTTTACTCAATGGAATAGGTGTGTCACCATAAGAAATACTAATCCAAAGATAGTAAACAGTCAAGCTCCAGGTTATGCCAGTTTTTATCATGATGGATGATGAAATAAAAACAATCATCTTGAGAAATAGCAATATATTTGAGAAGGGGAAAAACTGCAACCTGAAGTGATTTTCACTGCAGGAATAAACATTTCAGGCATGATAAAAAATTTAATATGATAATGTTGACAGATAAAAGAATGTTAGAGAACTCAAGATAATCAGGTTTTAAGAATTTCATCTGCTCTGTATTTCAGAATTCCCAGGCCCTTGCTCAGCTCTCTGCAGCCACCGTCCAAAGGGCAGTTGTTCAACTATCTGTCAGGGCTCATCCTAAAAAGACACTGGGAAAAATGAAAACATGAGCAGAGGGTTTTGTGTAGCATTTTTTTTTTTTTTTTAGGTAGATTAGTGAGGGAAAGGGTTTGCTGATTTAGCATTCTCTGGGATTCTAAGAATATCCCCTCAATTCTGGAGACCACGTTCACTGGTTTTGGAATTTCCCTAAAAAGAAAGCAAATTTTCTTTTCTAAAATAGGCCCAACCAGCAGGCCCATATATTCATCGATCCATGAACATTGTCACTCCAGGGAACCTCCTTAGATCCTTGTTAAATTTCCATATATGACTCCCTGTCCTTCTCTAAAGCCAGCTCTGACCATCCCTCCTTGAATCTTGGTCAGTAGGACATTCCACTTACTTGTCCAAAGTATAATAAACACATCTCAAAATCAACTTTCTCCTGTAAACCTGCCTGTTGTTTTTTATTCAAACTGGAGTGTCTGCACTTTATTCCCCTAGGTGTTTTCCCAGAAGAATCCTCAGTCCCTCGGGCAAATAGATGCATCAGAGGTAGCCTTTACTAGTCTCTTGGACATGCTGAGACATAACCTAAATCCCAGGGCAAACAACACAGTTTAGTCTCCAGCTGGAGCTTCTGCCGCACTTGCATTTTAGTAACTTTTATGTTTTAATTATATAGCATCAAGTACATCACTACTTGAAGTCTTGGCCTCAATAAAAATAGGCTATAGTCCAGCTTTGATTGAGCTATACCTCCCAGTAACTACAATTATCTTCCAGAATGATGGTAATCTTGCAAAAAGTTTAAAAGTTAATTTTAGCTTAATTGACTTTTAAAATAAATTATATGTTAGACACTAATTTAAGAAAAAACAGAACTCATTTTAAAACAAAGTTTTCTTTTTCTCTCAGTGACTAACAAATATTTAGTGCACACAATGGGCCAGGCGCTAGCCTGAGCATTTTACAAAATTTTGTCATATGACCCAGACAATAAACCCTATGAGACAAGTACCATGATTATCCCCATTTTTCAGTTGAGCAAACTGAGGCTCAACATAGTTAAGCAACAAGGTCATGGTTATTCATTGTAGAAAATTTAGAAACTCTCACAGGGAAAAAGAAAAACTAGAATTCACCCCAGATTCTACCTCCCAAACTCAACTTCTATGAACATTTTGATGTATTTATATATCTAAAAAATACATTTATAGGATCAACTTGTTACATTATGTCTTTCCCTCAACAATATATTTGAATGGGTCACGTCATTTTTACTTACTGGCATTGCATTCTGTAGCTATACTATAAGGTAGCTATGCTGTTCTGTAGCTATTCTGTAGCTATGCTATAATTGTTGGACATTTAGGATAGTCATAGAATTTTAAAAGTCCCAAAGAGGAGAAGACAGTGTTTTAGTTCTAGATGTAGCAAAACCTGTGGTATACTTGAAAATACATGGCTTCAACAGAAGGGTTCTCTGTATAACTTGATGCGATAGCTTGGTCAAGTCTTTTAACCATTAGAAATCTCCTCACCTGTAAAAGGAGATGATTACTTACCGTTCTTATTTATTGAAAAGATTAGAGATAATCCCTGACCAAGTGTATGATGGAGCCTGTGTTCACCATGCTGCCCTCATCACTAGCACTATGTGCGTTTCCACTGACCTCACCTCTCCAGGTCTATAAGAGAGTTTTATTAACTGATCTCTAAGGACTAATTACCTGATTATTGGAGAAATAAGGCTCTCTGATTTTAAGTTTCTGTTCAGAGACTTTAGAAATCATCTAATCCAGTCTTATAACATTGAAGTAAAACTTGGAAAGATTTATCCACGGTGCACAGGTAATCAGGCCTTCTAACCCCTCCCTAGTCATGCCCCTGCTGCTATCACACTTCCCCTAGTGGCTGTACGTAGTAATCAGGGGTGAACTGTTGACCACTTTTGTGAGTGTCCTGTTGATGTACTGGTTTGAGCATCTGCAGTGCGGTAATGCATTGCTGTATATGTCACAGGTCATTTTCAAAGGAATCATGAATAGTAAGTAATACAGTGGCTTCAAAGTATCCATCTTGTTATGATTTCCAATCTTCTTCTATTCCATTGCCATATGCTTCTTTCAGGAGAAAGAGGTGGAGTTAAACTGTGCCCTGGAGTTATAGCTGCTCTGCCAGGACTCTGCTTCACCTAGATATCCCATCTGTGGGATACTCTTTGGCATATTAAATCCTTCACTCACATGGGTCAGGGAAGAGAAAAGGTAGAGATCTAGGAGGTGAGAGTACTGGATGGAGGCAAAACTTGTGTTTAATACCAAATAGTTTTATTTTGTTCCCTGACCAGAGGTCAGGCTAATCCAAGCAGCTCTGGCTCTGTCAGGAGAGCACCACAGTGACTATGGAGAGGGTATAAACAAATTAGTGTAAATCTATTACCCATAAAGGAGGAATTCCAAGGAGCCTATGGCTTATCACAGTACTTTGTTCTTAGATGAAGGCCAGCATATTTATATCTGTATTTCTGACCCTAAAGTATCTTTAACTGGTTGCCATTTTACTAATTTTAAATAAAACACTTGCTTATACGTTGATGTTTTGAACGGAAAATACTGCAAACTTCAAATGGTTGGGTAGGCCCACAGGAGATGATCATGGTTTTCAGACAGCTGCAAGATGATAGAAATGAGGGAGTGAATACATGACTGTTTATTTTTGCAAATTTTGATCTTCCTGGTACTGATGTTTAAGGATAAAAAATGATCAAAAACCAGTATTCTTAGGATACAAATCAGCCATTTTTATTGGTAAAGGGACTTGTTGATGACAGGAAAAAGGTGAATTTTCTGAAGCCTCCTTCGATTAGACAGCAGACTGGAGTTTATAAGGATGGCAGTACAGTGTAAGGGAGTGAAAAAAAAACCCAACTCACACCTGCAGTTTGTTTCGTGTAACCCCGGAAGAAAGTTCCAGCACAATTTAATGAAATCATGTTCCATGCCAGAAGAATGTGTTTGCAAAGTTGATGAAAATCTGATGGGCATTCTGCCTGGAAGATTGTAAGGAAATGAACAAATGTTTTCCACTGTGATTATCAAATCAACAAAGCTCTAACCATGGTTCACAAAGGAGGAATCTACAGAATTTTGACACAATTGGTAATTTGTAGGGTATTGCATTAAATCAAGCATATTTTAGGATAAATACCTCAGAATAATACTAGACTTTCAATTTAAAAAAATCATGAATAGAAATTCTGTCTTTATGCAGCACCAGTGCCATTTTCATATAGGTTTCTGTGTTTTGTTAAGTCTAAATCTAATCCCTATCTTTTGGGTTGCTTTTTTTCCCCTAACTCTGGGGAAAATTGTGAGCAGACAAAATTCTGCTAATAGATTTTCTCCGTCATCATTCTGTTTCCTAGTGGCATTTATTTATTGATGTGTTTAGCACAGATTTCCTGAATAATTTTTATGTTGCACTGGAAATACACAAAGATACTAACATTTGGTGCATGTCCTCAAAGAGGACATGAAATTACTCCTTTTCTTTAAATATCTTTCTTAGGCGTATTTTGATCTCAGACCATCAAGCACTTCTCACTAAAGTATCCCTTGAATTATGTAAGAAAATTTTTGTGAATGATGATAGCATGTCACAGTGACTAAAACCTAGTAGGTGCTCAATAAATATCTGTCTCCTCTCCCTTGACAGCTAAGGTATCAACCTAAGGTATGACCAATACAAAGGATATTTTCAGCTTACCAAAGACTCTTAAATACCCAAAAGAATGAAAATATTAACATGAAATGGCAGATGGGAGGATATTTGGAGCAGGGGATAAAATGCTGTGGGTGTTCTTTCCAGGACTCATTTATCAGCCAGCTGTAGTAAGTCTGACTACTACATTCCAGCTGTAGTGAGTCTGACTACTATGGTGCACAGCTGCCTCTCTTCTCCAGAGAATTGTCTTCATTCAAAATCTGTCACTGGGGTACAAAAGGCTGTCCCCCTTGCCCCAGGTGGGACAAACTCTGTGGTGCTATGGATGCTCTCAAGCTCCCTATGGAGCTGACTGAAGACAGAGTTCTCCTGAGAGCACATCATTGTTTAGCTGCTTCTTTTGCCCAAGCTGACTTACCTCACTCCCTTTCTCCTGGGAGCACTCCCTCACTGAATCATACATAAACAAATCCCTAGCTCAGGCTCTGCTGCTGGGGAACCTGACCCAAAGCACCTCCTCAAATGATCCTATGTAGCCAGTAACCTACAGGGTATATTCTTCTTGCTCTAATATCAACAAAAACAATAATCAAAAATAGTAATGTATGAGTCTCGGGCTTCCTTGGTGTCGCAGTTGTTGAGAGTCTGCCTGCCAATGCAGGGGACACAGGTTCGTGCCTCGGTCCAGGAAGATCCCACAGGCCGCAGAGCGGCTGCGCCCGTGAGCCATGGCCACTGAGCCTGCACGTCCAGAGCCTGTGCTCCGCAACGGGAGAGGCCACAACAGAGAGAGGTCCGCGTATCACAAAAAAAAATAAAATAAAATAAAAAAAAATGCATGAGTCTTGAGCAAGATTATCAAATTGCTTAAGAAATCCAAGTCATTCATTATAAAAATGTTTACATGGTGACCAAAATGTCAACCTCATAATAATGTTAAAGTAGTTTCTGATTTTTAAATGTTCTAATAAATAATAAAAATAATCTTTCTTATGTTAGCAATATTATTAAATTATGCTCATCATTTATTCTATGAGAAATCATAAATAAGCTGGGAATTTACAAACAGGTGAAGGAACAAAACAGTAATAATAACAATAAACCTTTGCGCTATAATGATAACAATAAACATTTGCTCTTTATTTTGAAGTGGCTTTCCTCATTGAAACATAGGCAATGCTGACCAAGGGGTACAGAAATCTTCTGTCATGTTGCCTCATCATCATTAATTTTATAGTGTTTTATGGTTTAAATGTTAAAATACATTATTTCCATTGATTTTCATAATAACCTCAGGATATAAAAATTTAAGTACTTTTCTGTTTAACCACATGGAGGTATTGAAACCCAAATAATCTATCAACTCTGATAGCCCACTAGAATCACCAAAGGGAGCTTTCAAAAAATATGGAGGCTTAAAAGACATGGAAACAATCAAAATGTCCACCAACAGATGAATGGATAAAGAAGATGCGGTATATATGTGTGTATGTGTGTGTGTGTGTGTGTGTGTGTGTGTGTGTGTACACAATGGAATATTACTCAGCCTTAAAAAAAGAAATGTTGTCATTTGCAGCAGCATGGATGGACCTAGAAATTATCATACAAGTGAAGTCAGACAGAGCAAGACAAATATTATATGATATCACTTATATGTGAAATCTAAAAAAATAATACAAGTAAACATATTTACAAAACAGAAACAGACTCACAGACATAGAAAACAAACTTATGGTTACCAAAGGGGGAAGGGGAGAAGGAGGGATAAATTAGGAGTAATGGATTAACAGATACACACCACTATATGTAAAATATATGGACAACAAGGATTTGCTGTATAGCACGGGGAACTATATTCAGTATGTTGTAACAACCTATAATGGAAAGGAATCTGAAGCTATACACCTGAAACTAACACAATATTATAAATCAACTATAGCTAAATAATTTTTCAAAGACATAAAAAATATGGAGGCCTTGGGCTTCCCTGGTGGCGCAGTGGTTGAGAGTCCTCCTGCCGACACAGGGGACACGGGTTCGTGCCCAAGTCCAGGAGGATCCCACATGCCGTGGGGCGGCTGGGCCCGTAAGCCATGGCTGCTGAGCCTGCGCGTCCGGAGCCTGTGCTCCGCAACGGCAAAGGCCACAACAGGGAGAGGCCCGCGTACCGCAAAAAAAAAAAAAAAAAAAAAAATATATATATATATATATATATATATATATATATATGGAGGCCTAGACTCCATGCCAAACTATTTAAACCCAAACCTGGGGTAATGATATGTTATGGGGACCTGGGTAATCATATTTTAAAGCTTTTGGGTGTTTATAATCACCAAGTTGAGAAATACCAGGTGAAAGAATGTGGCCAAATCTCTCCAACACACAGCTGGTGAGTTCTAGAATTTTATCTGAACCCAGGTTTCCTCAGCCCCATAGGACTCCCTTCCGGTGATTCCACTTCACTGGAAATTCTGATTTTACCGGAATTAAAGAATGTGAAGTAGGACTGTTTGCAATCTACTGGAAGGCAAAAGATATTAAAAAAAAATCAAAACAGCCTTGCCTTTGGATTTTTACAAACCAGTTTTAGATGGGTAAACCATTTAGAGATGTATAAATTAAATTTCATTTTCAAACATAAATGGATTTATAAATGACAGAAACTGCTCAGCAAAGCACAAACAAAGTTTGGTTGTTCCTCAAGTGTTTATAAAACACAGTAGTTGAGTTTCTTTTGCCTAAAATATGTCCCCATCAACACAATCCATGACGATAGCATTAAATTCTCAGAAGACAACAGGACAATAGAGAAGAATGTCTAAAACTGACAAAGAACTATCTCACTGGTAGCATCACCAATTAGACATTTGACCATTTTTCCTATAAAATAGTGTTGAATCTGTATTTATATCAAGCTTAGTTTATAGAGAAATTAATCTTAACCACTTAGAAGTCAATGGTGAGAAATTCAGTGTGTAAAACAAGGTTTTTAAAGCTGTTTGTGGAGTTGAGTCTATTCGACTAGCCACAGTGAATGTGCATGTTGATCAGGGAGACAGGGAATGAAAGGGTGTTAAATTGAACTCTGGGGACCTGAGAACATACTGAATTCCAGGGTCCTATTTGACTCTTACAGGGCTGGTTTCCTGATAGACGTAGAATTCAGCTCTTATCTCAAGCCTGGTTGAACGGAGTGCTGAGCCCCAGCCAATACCTACTAGTCTCCAACGCTCTAGATCAGGGTTTCTCAAACATTTTGTGCTGTGGATTCCTTGGCAGTCTGGTAAAGCCTGTGGGCTCCTCAGATCTCTAAGAATTGTAAAGGAAACCAATTATATTGAAAAACTTTCCAATGCAAGGTTCACACCATGAAAAATCACCTCTAAAAATATAACCATGGTGTTCATTTGGCCTTCAAAACCACTACATTCTAGAAGTCCTTTCTTTGATGTATGATGCTTTGAACTCTTAATTTGAACTGCTGGAGCTACAAAGACGGAAGGCAGACTTCTGTTCGGCTCAGATATTTCCTGCTCCCAGCCTCCAGAGAACTGCAACTTCTGAGCATATTCCCAGAGCTGAGGCCACGGAGCTTATGATGCAGCTGACCATCAGAGGCTGGGTTGGGTCATACTGTGATCTGCACTACAAAAAATGGATCAAGTTAGAGATTCGTTTATTTCAAAGGTGCTGCCTATGTGATGAAGAGGAAGAGTAGGGCTCTTTACGTTTTTTTAATTACATTTAAGAACTTGATACTTCATATTTCCTTTCTCTTACGGATATAGATATCACTGTTTTAGTGGCTTCCATCACCGTGAAAAAAAATCACACAACTGATTTTGGTCCCCATTATTTAAATCTATATTTGGGATCATTAATTTATATTAATAGACTATGTACTATTTTTTTCATTATGTACCTTCCCCAGAAGTTACTCTCAACTAGTGTTGCAAACTGTGAAGCAGATTTCTTAAATCATTTTGGGAAAGAGTGGCAAAAGAGAAAGCATTTTTTATTTTTTTAGGATAGAAAGTATGAGTTTTCTCTTCTCACTGATATTCACTGAATATTTAACAATCATCTATTGCATTGATAACATTTCTGCACCATTTATTCAAACACTCTTTTTTAAAATATTTATTGAGCAAACACTTTTTGGCCAGGAGAAGAAATAGCCATAATTTTATAGAAAGAGAAAGTACAAGTCTGTAAAAAATTTAAGGAAGCAACTTCTCAAATTACTTGCTTATTAGTCACAGCCTGTAAGTTCTCCCCAGCCAACACAAGGCTGAAATCACCAGAATTATGCTGCTAAAACCCACTTTGTACCAATTGAGATAAGATAAAGATAACATTTTCAATAATGGAATGGCTATGTGCTTTGGAACCACAGTTTATTGTTTATGGCACATTTTAGATCTTAAAGTTCTGGGGAAGAAAATTTAGTCTGTCAAATAATTCAATAAGAATCTTCATTTCACCTTTGTTAACTGTAAATTAACCTTAACCTTAATGCTTTTTTCCATTATAATTGCTTCTGCTTTGTAAGTTTCTCTTGGATAGGAGTCATGCCTCTCAGAGAAAGACAAAGAACAAGAGAAAGCCTGGTCATCCATGTTCTGACTTTAATTATGTACTAGTTATGGCAAAGTTGGAGTTCCTATAACAAATAGACCCCAGTTCCAAGCCTTAAATCAGAGTGATGTTAAGTCTCTTCCATGAAACAGTCCAGTAATGTGGGGCAGCTCCACTCCAGAAGGCTTTCCAGAAACCCAGAATGAAGAAGCAACCTTGCTATCTTAACATGTAGCTTCCAAATATGGTTCTGTGGTCACCATGCTTCAGAGGGAAGGGGGAGGGAGCCAGAAGGAGTGCAGGTACAAGACTTTGAGTACAAGACTTGAAAGGGGCACACTCACTTCTGCTCATATTCCATTGGTAGGAACATTGCCATATGGCCATGCCAAGCTACAAGGGACAATGCGGAATGAAAATTCTAGCTGGGCAGCTGTGTATCCAGCCCAAACTCTGTAAATAAGGCAAATGGAGAGAATGAATTTGTGAAACATTGTCAGTCTACCACCAGTTGGATCTGCATTTCTGTTTATATTTTCTGTTTTCAATTTACAAAAAAGTGCACAATTAGCCTTTATCAAATATGGTAACTCATCCTGGCAATAGGTTGCACAACCTTTCCATTTGCAGGGTTTAAGTGAGGTGGGCATTGTACATAAATTATTTATTTAAGTGTTTAGACCCTTTGAAAAATCTTCTAATATGACAATTTATAAATCTTCTAATATGACAATTTATATGCAAAATATAGGGAGAATTTTAGATTTAGATTTTTGCCATGTGTTCAGAAATGTCCCACATTTTCAAATTTACATTTTCAATAATTATAGAGTTATGGGTAGATTGAACCCCCTAGAACATGTATAACATGTTTTAAATTATAAAACATATATTAACCACAACCATCTATGAAGTTCTAGTTTTTGAGTTAGGTTCATTACATACATTATTACACCTCAAAAACTATACCTTAAAAAGCAGTCACAATTCACCCAATTTTTGCTGATCAGAACACTTAGGTGCAGAGAGTTGAGATAACTTGGCCAAGTTCCTAAGCAGTAAAGCAGGGATTTGAAAACAGAGCTGTCTGATTCTGATGCATTTTCTACTCGTCATCTCACTGAACCTTCATAACAATTCTTTGAAGTAGTCAGTTGGTCTTTGCTCCATTTAATACAGTAGAAAATAAAGATCAAAATGGTTAAATGACTTGCCAAATAAACACAGTTAGTAAGTAACAAGCTGAAAGTTTTTGAATCAAGAAATCTATGAAAGTTTTTGAATCAAGAAATCTTTGAATAACTGTTGTTGAATTAAGTCACACTGTATTTACAGTCAACAAGCCCATTCAATCAACAGGTATCATCTTCTATTTGGGTGACATTGGGCAAGCTACTTAATTTCCCAGTATTCCAAGAATAATAATAGGTATCTCAAAGTGCCATCATAGGAATTAAATACATTTCTATAAAGTGCATACAAGAAACTTGATGACAGTATGTGCTCACTCTATAATTTTCAGAACTTTCTCTCTGAATCTGAATTAGGTGTGGCTTTAGAGAGACTGTATAGCCACATTTAGAAACAGAAATATGGAATAGAAAATGGAGCTCTCCAAAGTAATATTAACTGATAGACATTAGGATTCTGTTAAAGTATAAAGATTAAGAGTATTGAAAGGGTCTATTTGAAGCCAATACAGGAAAGCATTTTTTTTTACATACTTTTAGTAGGTACAAAATAAAACTGTCATTTACTTGTACCTCAAGGGGAAAATTGGGGACAAATTAAGTGTTCTTGTCTTTCCCAGTGAATCATATACCATCATTTTCTCACCTACTTGATCTTTTGACCCCTTTATGATTAAACCTTGTATTTAATAAAGCTCAGAGATTTAGGAAATTTCCTCTCTACATCCTCCTTATTCAGTAGTGTTCTTAATATACTAGATTTCCTTCTGTTTGTCTCCGAATTTATTTTCTTTATGCTGTTGAGTCTTGGGATTTCAGGGGAAGAGTCACTCATGTCATACAACATGAGTGATAAAGCTAATAATAATGATTAGTAGTCACAGTAGTAACTATTACTTATTTAATAGTTTTCTAGGTGCATTTTGTCTAATAATTATTTTAATGTATAAGAACCCTATTAGGTATGTACCATTGTTATCTCTGCTTTGCATCAGAAAAAATGAAGCACAGAGAGATTAAGAAGCTTATCTATGGTT
Source organism: Globicephala melas (assembly GCF_963455315.2). Classification (NCBI taxonomy): domain Eukaryota; kingdom Metazoa; phylum Chordata; class Mammalia; order Artiodactyla; family Delphinidae; genus Globicephala; species Globicephala melas. Next base: position 102,287,893 of record NC_083318.1, on the reverse strand, counting down.
CTATGACTGGTAAGAAACGAGGTGAGGTTTTAGACCCTGAAATCCAGCACCAATCTATCCCACTAATCACCACACGATCCTGCCTCTCCATGAGCTAAAGTGGTCTTGCTTGTTAAGGAGAAATAAACTTCAATGGCTTCTAGTACTCTTTTTAAAGTATTCCTTTCTGGTAGAGAATTAATATCACTATATTCTTTTTAAAAATTCTTTTATTGAAGAGTCAAATTAATTTATTTGTAAACTTCTTCAAGATGTAAAAAAATCTGACATAACTATTTTCAAGACTGTGTACATTTAACTCTCTTTTTTATAATGCAACACAGTTAAAATCAAACTTTATTTTTCTTTGCTATTGCCAAATTATGACCATTAAGAATGGGATCTCCCATTTGTTATAATAAGTGGGCCTGGCCTGACAATGCCGAGTCTATGAATTCTGACAGTTTTAGAAAGCAAATGTTAATTATTATACAAACAGTTCCCTGTAACTGATCCACTACAGAATAATTTCATTTTAGTAATGCGTAAACATAGAGAGTGAAAACACAAAGAAAAGAAAACTTCAACTCAAAGTGTTGTTCTTACTCCACCTCCTGTTCTATCAAAGACTTGATGGTAGAAACCATCTCAGAATCACTCGTTTAGTTGTTGGTTGACTTGCCTCAGTCCTTATGGCCATCCCATTATGTCTCAGCTGGGAAGCACATCTAAATCTCAGCCCATAAGTGATGGGAAAGACTAATGTAGGATCGTGCTTGGTATACTGAGATGTCCTTCCAGGCTGGACTTGGCTGCCCAGTGGAGATGAAAGTGCCCTTTCTCTCCCCGCTAGTCTGCCGAGCTTAGTAACTACCACTTTCTCTCTTGTAACCCAAGACTTTTAAAAGCCCCCGCAGCTTAGCTCCTAAATCCAGATAAACAACTCTGCTCTCAGTTGCGCCTAACTTGTTTCATCCAAAGTCATTTTCACTTTTATATAAAAGATAGTGGGGGGCTTCCCTGGTGGCGCAGTGGTTGAGAGTCTGCCTGCCGATGCGGGGACACGGGTTTGTGCCCCGGTCCGGGAGGATCCCATGTGCCGCGGAGCGGCTGGGCCCATGAGCCATGGCCTCTGAGCCTGTGCGTCCGGGACCTGTGCTCCGCAACGGGAGAGGCCGCAACAGTAAGAGGCCCGCGTGCTGCAAAAAAAAAAAAAAAAAAAAGATAGTGGGAAGACTAGATTAAAAACTTCACCTGTACTCTAACACATTTTTGGTCCTTCTGTCACTTGGATTTCGAAAATGGTATCTTAGAAAATATGATTACATGTTTCCCATAACTTCTCAAATGTTGGTCTGAGGCAAGTTTTAAAGTTCTTTCTTGCTATGAAACTATACCTTGTCGGTGTCTAATGTCTTCACTGATTGCAGCTGCATAAGAAGTTTCTTTAACTAATACTATAGAGTTTGATATATATATTGGTTTGAGAGTCAAGAGAAGGCCAAAATAGTTGTTTTAGAGTACCAATGTACTTTTCTCCCACCTTAGTTTGCTTTATTTTTCTTCACAGCACGATCACCTGAAATTATGGCAAGTAGTTATTTGTATTATTGTCTACCTCACCTACTGGAAGGTAAGTTCCATGAGGGCAAGGACTTCATCTGCTTTGCTCACTTCTGTGTTCCCAGGGCCTATGTTTATGCTTGGCAGATCCCTGGTTAAAATAAATGAATGCATGTGTTATGCATTTGTGGGTGTGCACAGCATCTGCCACAGAAACGGTTATTCAAAACTCAGGCTTAATAGGCATGAGTTGCAAAAGCAAAGCAAGAGTAGTTAAAAGAGGTAGAGTCCATAAAGCCACTGGGACATTGAAAGTTGCAACAGCAACAGTGAATGGTGAGAGTTTTGGTTGTGATGGCAGCACCTTCAGTGTCCTCAATATTAAACATCAGGGAATTAGGTGGAAATGTTGGCTTCCTGGACCTCAGGCATTGGCAGCTCCAGAAGAACAGTAATGCCTTCAGTCAGCATCAATGTTATATCTGCCACTTTTGGCATCAGTAGTAAGTGGGTATTACCATAAAGGCATTGATTCTAGACTCCCAACTCTGACTATCCTAAATTTCTCCTAGACCAATCTGGAAGGAAAAGAGAGAACACAGAATTCCTTCAGAATGTGGGGACCAGAGTCATAGAAATACTATTTGCTTTTTTATGATTATAATTGTAACTCTTTTCTTATAAACAGATTGCCTGAGATCACAATAATAGTATGTTTTTTGAGTGGGGTGAAGAGAGAGATATTAAAGGGCCGAGTAGGCAGAAATTACTCTGGGGGAAAAAGGACCACACGGGATCAAGGAATAATTTTTCTTTGGAGAGACAGGCAGTGCAACCCAACAAAAGTGAGAAATACAAGAGGGAAGATGGGAACCTTCAGGAAATTGGCACCAGGAGACACAGCCTGGGCATCTGTGAGGTTGAGCACAACTCATGGGAATGGTACTGACCCAAGATATATTCTCAGGAGGGCACCCAAGTGCAAAATCTAGCTGCTGCCTCAGAGACCACCAAAATCAGGAGGAGGAGAAGGAGCTTCCTGCTACAATAAAGAAAATAGAAAATAGTAGCTGAGATCAGAGAGAGGTTTGAGTTAAGGATGCAGATCATATAGGGCCAGGGATCTGAGGGCAATAATAAAAATCAGGGATTTTATTGTGTGTGAGTGGGAAGCTCTGGGGAATTTCAAGGAGAGGAGTGACTGTTTAAAGAATCATTAACATTTTAAAAGAATCACTCAGACTGCCAAGGAGGGGCAAGGGTATAAGCAGAGAGCCTGCAATAATTAGGCAAGCAATAATCTTTGACTAGAGTACTGTAGTAGCAGTCAGGAGTGAAAAGGAATTAGATTTCTGAAAGCCTTTTGAAGACAGAGAAACAAAACTTGCTGATGGTTTAGATGCATAGTGAAAAAGAAATAGTAGAGAGGATGACACCAAAGTGGGTTTTTTTGGCCTGAGTAACTGAAAGGATGGAGCTGCCATTTGCTGTGATGTGAAAGGGACAATAAGAGAAACTTGGGGCATAAAAATGATCAGTTCTGGGCTTCCCTGGTGGCACAGTGGTTGAGAGTCCGCCTGCCGATGCAGGGGACACGGGTTCATGCCCCGGTCTGGGAAGATCCCACATGCCGCGGAGCGGCTGGGCCCGTGAGCCATGGCCGCTAAGCCTGCACGTCTGGAGCCTGTGCTCCGCAACGGGAGAGGCCACAACAGTGAGAGGCCAGCGTACCGCAAAAAAAAAAAAAAAAAAAGATCAGTTCCTTTTTGGCATGCCTACTTGACATCCAAGCAGAAATGCCAAATAGTACTTGGATACATGTGTCTGAAATTCAAGGTGGTTTAACCTAGAGTAATCACCGTATAGGTGGGATTTAAAGCCATGAGATGAGATGAAACCACCATGGAAGTGAGCATAGATGAAGATGTCTGATGACTGAGTCATGAGAACACTAATAACTAGAGTCAAAAAGATGAGGAAGATCCAGAAGAGAAGACTAAAAAGAAACAGCCAGAGTGTAAATATGTGCAAATAAGAAGATAGAAGATGTAAGAGAGGAAGGAAGGAAGAAGGAAAGAAAGAGAAGGGAAGGAAAGAAGGCAGGCCAACGAGAAAAGAAGAAGAAATGAAGAAAATTAAGAAGGCAACAGCAGTTCTCTAGGTAGTAGGACTGTAGGCATTTCATTTTCTTCTCTGTGCTCTTCTGATTTATCTTTCTTTTTGTTTTGTTTTTCAAACTTCCCATGGAGAATGTTTTTTGGAAATAAGAATTTGTATTATTATTTAAAATGCTATAACAGATGAAAATTGGGACTTCTGAGGACTAGATGGTGACTGTATTAAACATGTTGAAGTATATATTACATTCCTGAAAAGAACATAAGTGAAGATACTGTGGGCCCCACTACTGGGGGCGGGACCCTTAAGCTGGGCTGTAAGAGCTGAGCAGGCTATGAAGAGCTTCACCAGCATCTTAGAAAGAAAGGCAGGCTGGAAGCCAGAAAGAAAAAATAAAAAGAGAGAGAATATAAAGTGATCTCTAGAGTAGAAGACGCTGAGAGAAATGCCATTAAAAGGATTTAGACTCAAAGAGAATAGACAGGGTTTACAGAGTGAAAAAGGAAGAGGTAAGGGCAGCAATACTGATTGAGCACCTACTGTATTGCCACTAAATTTGAGACAAGAAATAAGAGCCTGAAACCCCCAGGGAGCTTAGAAGAAAGCCTAGACAGCACAATACAAACTCCCAAGAAAAACCACATTCTGACAGCACCATTAGAGCTCCAGGATCAAACCATGACTGAAGGTGTCCCTGGATTTTTCAGCTATCAGCTAATAAGCTTCCTTTTTGAGTTTAGAAAGTTTGAATTGGGTTTTCTATCATTTGCTAACACAAAAATCCTTACTGACAGGAAAATAACATTAAAATCTAAGCTGATATCTTCTAGCAATAAACTTAAAGTTCTGAAGTAAGACATAAAGGTGAAGTTATAATGTAGATAAAGCTAATTTACATTTATTTGACACTATATGACAGACTTGGTTCCAAGTACTTTACAGATTTTATCTCATTTAATCTTCCTAACAATCCCAATAAGGAAGGTGCTATTATTGTTATTAATTTCACTTCGCAAGTGAGAAAGCTGAGAGAGGTGAAGAAGCTTGCTTAGCTCCATACCAAGTAAATGACTGATGACCAACAACAGAAATTCTCTGCAAGTTCAAAGAAGAGTTTATTCTTGAGTGGCAGTTTTTAACTTCTCGGTCTTTGGTTTATCCTCAGGATAATAATGCCTCTAGGTCATGTGACATTATATTTGAGACAATAAATATCAATCTCCAGGCAGCTTAGCTGTCTTCCTAAAACATTACATTTTATTTAGATTTTAGTAAAATGGGAAGAAAAAAGAACCTCTCACGTTTCATCCATTCCAGCCAGGCCCTGCAGTAAAAGTTCAAATTATGACATAAAGGAATTTTCCTTTTTGATTTTTCAAAACCATGTGCTTTGAAGCTGACACCAAAAATGGGATGTTTTCTTCGAGTTTATAATGGGAAATTCATAGAAGCCATGACTCTTTCTTTCACAAATGGTTTTGTGAAAGCAAGAAGGCAGAAATCATTCTCTGTGGAAACACGAAAAGAACTTTCCAGATGGACAAGGCGTGATTTTCACTCCTTCCATTTAAATCCATTTTCTCTTCTCAGCTTTCTTACAAACCTGAACTAAACTTCAGCTTTCAACAAAATTGTGGTAAAACTTTGCTTGGCTCTTACTTTATGTTTCACCAGAGACTCTACAAGATCAATATGATGAGGTGTTCAGCCTGAACTATGGATCAGAGTTAATTAAAGTCTGTGTGTTTTTATTAGCCTGGCTGGAAATGGCTTTTGTGTTTATGAATTTATTTGCAAAGGCTCAGAAACTGTGCCCTTTGCTGTAAGTTGCCTCAGGGCAGAGATACACATAAAGCTTCAGTAATTAAAATAGTAAACCACCAAGGTCACAAATAAAGAGCTGGTAGTTATACTGATTATTAAATATAGGCAGCTAAGAAATCAGGGCCTCCAAGCTGAGTTGGTCAGGAGGGAAGTACAAATTTTTTTAACGTTTTACTGCAGCTTCCCAAAGAAAATGTTGGAAATGTTTGAAAAGGTAGAGAGAGATAGGATTGTATTTTATATAACCAGAGTTTCAAGCCATTTCCAGACTGACATCTGTAGATTAACATGGACTCTGTAGACAATAGATGCAGTCAGGGTTTTTTTGAGGCTGCAAACCTTTGAATTGCTGCAGCCTCTGGATAATACAGGATATAAGTCTGGGGTTTGGTTGAGGGTGTGGACTGTACACAGAAATTTGAGAGTTATTAGCACATAGATAGCATGTGGAACTGGATATTACCTATAAAGTCAGTAAGAGAGAAAAGGAGCCTAGAAGAGAGGAGGGGGAAAGGAAAAGTTAGGAGAGAGGAGTGGAGAGGACAAAGGGAAAAAACTTGGAGTTAGACAACCAATGGAATTATCACAGCAGAGATTCAGATCCTGTCTGTTCATATTAAATAAACTCAGAAAAAAAAATTCAGATTCTCTAAAGCAACCTCTTTATTTCCAAAATGGTGGTACTGAGTATAATGGTTTTCAAAAATAATTTGCAGCTTAACTAAATTTCACTATTCTTTAAATAAGTTTGAATGTATTGATGACCATGCTAATGTTCACAGCAGGCAAAAGCTTTGAAACGTTCAAGAAATATCTTCTGTTCAATTCCGAATAAACAACACTAATTGCTGAATTTATTTGCCTCACAAACTGGTCCTGGAATACAGCAGAGTTGGTGTTAATTATATATATTTTTTCCATTTAGCAAATAAGCTTGAATCCCATCAGCACTATTTTTCACACCAGAGATCCAAACTCAGTCACTGCTCCCATCTGAGGTTAATAACTAACATTTAATCCTTTGATTAAAGAGGAGAATAAGAAATAAATTCTTAAATGTTTTTCATTTTTACTATTTCATAAGTCATCAGTCAAAACTTTGTGTCTTAATTTACAGTGTTGATAAAACTGAAATCTGCATCTAAAAACCATACTGGCTGATTTTGTTTTCTTAATGCTATTTGGAAATTTATTTCCATGTCTATTTCTCTTTTTCTCTTTTTTCTTCCACTGGCATTCAATGGCTTACAAATTATTGTCAATTTTAGATTCAAAATAGCACTTGATCCTTTGCCTTTTTATTCCCACTACTACTTCTGTATTTTTCAATATACTTTAATCTTAATTGATGTATAATTCATAAACAATAAAATATTCAGCTCCTAAGTGTACAGTTTGGTGAGCTGATCTATGTAAACTGAGTAATCTCCACCCCAATCAAGGTACAGAATATTCCCATCATCCAGGTGTGGGGGGTGATGGGATGATTTGGGAGACTGGGATTGACATATACACACTAATTTGTATAAAATAGATAACTAATAAGAACCTGCAGTATAAAAAATTTAATTAAGTTAAATTAACAAAAAATTAAAAAAAAGAATATTCCCATCATCCCATGTAGTTCCTTCATACCCATTTCCAGGTAATCTCATTCTTGGCCTCATTCTTGAGGCAACCACTGTTCTGATGTTCCACACCATAGATTAGCTTCCGAATTATTCCAGAACTTCAAACAAATCAAATCATATAGTATTATTTCTTTCTATCTGATTTCTTTCATTTGGCATACTGTTTTGAAATTCATTCATGCTCTGCTAGTATTATAAATTTGTTCCTTTGTATTACTAAACAGTGCTCCGTCATGAATATGACCACAGATTGTTTATCCAACCTCCTATTGGTGGATCCTTAGGTTGTTTTTAGTTTAGAGCTGATAAATAAGCTGCCAAAAGTACTTTTGTAGACGTGTGCTTTTACTTCTCTTGGGTGAATATCTAGGAGTGAGGTTGCTTGGTCATGACCTCATTTTAAATCCTCATCATCATTAACCTGGATTAGAGAAGCAGTCACCTAAATGATGTTTCTATTTCATTCTTCTCCTCCCACCCTGGGATAGACAATAAGGCCCCTTAAATATGACCATGCCCAAATCTTGGGAACCTATGAATGTGTTACCTTATACAGCAAAAAGGACTTTGCAGATTTAATATAGTGAAGGCCCTTGAAATGGGGAGATTACCCTGGAGTATCCAGGTGGACTCAATGTGCTCACAAGGGTCCTTAAAAAAAGGGAATGGTGTGTGTGTGTGTGTGTGTGTGTGTGTGTGTGTGTGTGTGTGAAAGAGAGAGAGAGAGAGAGAGAGAGAGAGAGAGAGAGAGATTGAGATTTGATGACACTATGAAAATGCTACACTGCTGGCTTTGAACAAAGATGGAGGAAGGCGCCACAAGTCAAGGAATGCAGGCAGCCTCTAGAAGCTGGCAAAAGCAAAGAAACCAATTCTCCCATTAAGCCTCCAGAAGGAGCACAGTCCAGCTAACATTTTGATTTTAGAACTGTAAGGTAATGTGTTTGTGATGTTTTAAACCACAAAAGTTTGTGGCAATCTGTTACAGCAGCAATAGGAAATAGGAAATTCATACTCCCCAGACCCTTCCTATTCATTCCCTCTGCCAGCAGAAAGATTATTTTGATTTGAAAATTGGATTTTCTTATTATTTTGCTTAATTTTTTTCTCCAGCGTTAAATAAAAACACTGGCATATTACATAAAGTTCCATAATCTCAGCCCCTACCTGTCTATCCAGACTTATCAGCCACCACTCTGCCTAAGAGGACTCTGCTCCTTATTTGGCATGCCTTTCTTGATTCCCCGACATTCCATACTCTTTCTAAAATCTGTGACTTCTGCCTCAAGGGTTCTTCCCCTAATTATTTAGCAAGCAAATATCTATTCATTTTTAATGCTTAAAATGTTCTGCAAAGCCCTTCCTTACTTTTTCAGCCAGGGTACAGACCTTCTCTTTGAAGATCATAAAACCTGTATTGTGACATTTGTCATATTACAATTGTTCCTTTGTTCCTTTGTAGTGGATCTGCCTGCAACTAGTGTATGAGCTTCTTGAAGGCAAGGATCATATCACTCTTTCCATGACTCCCACTACCTAGTATAGTAAATGCTCAGAGTTATTGAATGAATGAGTATATATAACATTTATATAATCATAATGCAAATAGAATTTTCTAGGTAACACATATACATTTTTATATCTTAAATCTTGCCAATATTATCATTTTGTGCTTCTTTAATGTATTCTTACATGTTTAAAAACAATTATTATTGTTTTAATCATCAATAAATGCCAATTAAAGAGATTTCTCTCTTTATGAAAAAAGTATGCTTTGCAACATAAGTCTAAAAGAAAAACAGCTCTCTTAAATGAAAACTACACCAATATATAATTGTTTTTATAGTACTTTTACACCCATTTTGTGCCATGGTGTACAAGCTTCTGAAGTTTACTCTATAATCATGAATTTAACATCCTTTGGGAGGTTGCATTGGGTGAAAGGGACTCTAACAATAATTTTGATTCCAAGAATGATTCTTTGCTCGGTCAGTAAAATCCATACAGTTCCAAATTTGACATAATGCAACTCTTCTGCCTCGGAAGAAGTTCAGAGCCAAGCCCCCTCCTGGAGATTGGATTAAGTGCCATCTCTGAGGGGTGGGGCCCTGTATCTCTTGTTGATTGTACACATAGCACCAAAACACAGTGCCTGAAACTCAAGTATTTGTCGATTCAATAAACAAAAGAATTCTATATGATGCCTTGGAGCTAGGTTGGGGAGAGAGAATTCTAAGGTTATTATCTGAACTAAAATTCACAGTGGGCACAATAACTAAAATGATCATTTTTAGGTCTTTACTACCTCATAAACCTTTCTAAGCAGGGTTTTCTCTCTGGCAGTCACCACCAATATTCTATTATTTCTCTATTTCCTTCTTTATATGAAAATCCCAATGAAGTTCATTATTTTCATCCACAGTGGGTAGCCTCTTCCCATTTTTGCCTGCAAGCACTACAGAGCTGGTAACTTTCTGCTTATTTTAAAGTAAGGATTACAGAAAAATACTGAAAGAAAGGAAAATGGATCGAGGAGACTAAAAAAGGAACATATGTGTTCATCTTTTGCCAATCCCAGTCCCGTGCTATTTGAGCCAGAAAAAGGCTTATTCTATCTCCAGTTGCATGCTCTCATCTCCCGTGGACCGAGGCAGCATAAAGAGGCTCCAGCTGTTCCAAAGTTCTCTCTCCTCCATCTGCAGATCCCAATTGTGTGCTACATAAATGGTCTCTACAATTTCTCCCAGAGTAACTTCTACTCACTCTACTGTGTGCATTGCCTGCTTATGCCAATGTTTTTCTCTCTCCCTCATGACAGTCCTGATATTTCTCTATCCACAGTTGGGCTTCCTCCAAGAATGCTGAGTGACTGGAGAAAAGCTGGGAGGACACCAGGAAATTAGACCCCATAACTCCTCTGTCACAGAAAGCAGAATCCTCCCACAGAAAGAAGAGTCCTCCCAGTGGCACTTGAAGACAGAGACCTACAGAGAGTGTGTAGAACTACAGGTTCCTATGCTGGCATGCCATTTGACCCTCTCAACACCAAATATATGAAATACCCACACATGGAGTTTGTTTGTTTGTTTTTGATAATCCCATGCTAAATATCTCAATGCAGATTTCCTTATATTCTGCTCTCTTTTTGGCACATACAAAACAATACACTCCTTTTAAAACAGTAAATTCTTTTAAAATAGTTTTAATTGGTTATTAAGGGATGCACTTGGAAGGTATTTAAGAAATAACTGATCAAAGTGTGTAACCAAAAAAAAAATACATGGTTTATAAATTTTAATTAGCATCCAAATGAACATCTGCTTGTGGCTGAGACTCTGCCAAGTCACCGGCTCCAGGCCACGCCTGGCCTGCTGAGCAGGTTCAGATATCTTAACAGCAGAAGGTACTGGTGGTATTAGTTTACCCTCAGTTTCCTCAGTGCAGTAATACCTGAATATCACAACACAGTGCAGAGTACCATGTGTACTCCCTCACTGATAAACTGCTTTACCTGCAGGCATTTTAATAAACCATACAGGATGAAGATGGTGATGATTAAAGCTTATTAAACAAATACAGACGCCGTCCAGAGCTGCAGCATTGACTGAATATCCCCACGGGCCTGGGGCTGCACTGGGCACCTCAGAACACACAGGAGACACTGTTGCCAGTCCTCCAAGATTGCTGCCTAGAATGAGGAAACATAAAGGGCTCTCTATACCTTTTTCATGGAGCCAGGGTTTTGTGGATATTAACAAAGCAAGACAAAATGTGCTTCCTCCTTTCTGTGTTACAAAAAATAGTTCTTAAAATAAATTTCCTAGGCCCACTTTCTTATTTAAACTCTCCCAGTCCATAAAACTTTTGAGTAACAGACTCCAAAAATTATGTGCCTCTGCATTTGGCTACCTCTAGGTGGCCACAAGTTTATCAGCTGCTCAGATCCTGGAATCTTCTTCACTTGCATGACCCAATTCCTCCTTTACCCTCTTTGGAATTTAGGCCAAAATCAGACACAGAGCCAGATCTTGCTATAAGGACTTACCTTGTCTAAAAATCTGGAAAAGACTCACCAGTGAAGAATGTGTTCACAGAGGAAACAACTGCCCCCTGCTCGGGCCCCTTCCATCCCCCCACTGCTCACCTCACTCCAAGCCTTCTCTCCTGACCAAGTCTACAACCAACCAGGGGGAATGAGCCCCACACCACCCCAAGCAGACTCCTCAGCCCCCAAGTCCATAACCTACCCAGCTGGCCTCCCTCATAAATCCAACTGTCACACTTCTAGCTTTCTGAAGTTTAAAAACACATGCTTTTTTGGGATGGATCCATCCCTTTTCTTACAATTTCTCCCACAAATGACCCTCTTAAAATGTAAATCAGATCTATTTTTTTTTTTTGCTTAAAACCAATAGCTTTTAAGTGTACCTAGAACAAAATTCAAATTCTTTCTCACAGACTGTATGAAAAGGCTCTCTCCCCTCTCTACCTCTCCAACCCCTGCCTCCCTACTAGCTTATGTGCACACAGACAGACAGACAGACACACGCACACACACACACACCCCTTATATGCCTGACTTCTTTTTTTTTTTTAACATCTTTATTGGGGTATAATTGCTTTACAATGGTGTATTAGTTTCTGCTTTATAACAAAGTGAATCAGTTATACATATACATATGTTCCCATATCTCTTCTCTCTTGCATCTCCCTCCCTCCCACATTCCCTATCCCACCCCTCCAGGCGGTCACAAAGCACCGAGCTGATATCCCTGTGCTATGCGGCTGCTTCCCACTAGCTATCTACCTTACGTTTGGTAGTGTATATATGTCCATGCCTCTCTCTTGCTTTGTCACAGCTCACCCTTCCCCCTCCACATATCCTCAAGTCCATTCTCCAGTAGGTCTGTGTCTTTATTCCTGTCTTACCCCTAGGTTCATGACATTTTTTTTTCTTAAATTCCATATATATGTGTTAGCATACAGTATTTGTCTTTCTTTTTCTGACTTACTTCACTCTGTATGACAGACTCTAGGTCCATCCACCTCATTACAAATAGCTCAATTTCGTTTCTTTTTATGGCTGAGTAATATTCCATTGCATATATGTGCCACATCTTCTTTATCCATTCATCCGATGATGGGCTCTTAGGTTGTTTCCATGTCCTGGCTATTGTAAATAGAGCTGCAATGAACATTTTGGTACATGACTCTTTTTGAATTATGGTTTTCTCAGGGTATATGCCCAGTAGTGGGATTGCTGGGTCATATGGTAGTTCTATTTGTAGTTTTTTAAGGAACCTCCATACAGTTCTCCATAGTGGCTGAACCAATTCACATTCCCACCAGCAGTGCAAGAGTGTTTCCCTTTCTCCACACCCTCTCCAGCATTTATTGTTTCTGGATTTTTTGATGATGCATGCCTGACTTCTTTCATCTTCCAGGTCTTAGTTCCTCAACATCACTACTCAGAGAAAACTGTGGTAGACAGAATAATGACCCCCCAAAGATGCCTACATCTTAGTCCCTGGAACCTGTAAGCATATTAGGTTACATGGCAAAGGAGAATTATGACTGCAGATGGACTAAGGTTGTTAATCAGCTGACTTAAAATAAGGAGATTTTCCTGGATTATCCTGGTGTTCCCAACATAATCACAAGAGTCTGTAAAGGTGGAAAAGGAAGATAAGACTATGGAAGAGAGAACCCAATAGATGGAATGTGAGAAGGGCTCAGCGTCTTTGAAGATGGAAGAAAAGGGCTGTGAGCCAGTGAATGGAGTTGCCTGGAAGCTAAAAAAGGGCAAGGAAAGTGATTCTCCCCTGAAGTCTCCAGAAGGGATGCAGCCTCCTGACACCTTGATTTTAGCTGAGTGAGATCCATTTTGTACTTCTGAACAATCAAACTGTAAGATAATAAGTTTGTGTTTTTAATTAAGCCATTAGGTTTATGGTAGTTTGTTACAGCAGCAATAAGAAACTGATACATGCATCTTCTCTGATTATCCCACTAATACAACCCCCTCCTGTTATTTGGCAGATTTATTCAACCAAGATTTTATTGTTGTAGGCTCTGGGTGTCAAATGCTGGTTTTGCTCCTGAAGAGAGTGAACAAAATAGATGGGAATCCCTTCCCTCATTTTGCTTACAATCTAATACATGAGCCCCATATTTGTTTGTTTGTTTGTTTTTCATCACAACATGGGCTCTAAAAAAATGTACTATTTTGCATTCTGTTTGGGTTTTTGTTTGGGGATTTTTTTTTTACTTGACTCTCCCATGAGAGATACTATTTCTACCTAGTTTATCACTATGCAAACCCAATAGTGTCTGACACATAACATGTTCAGTAAGTATTTAATTAATCAGTGACTCAGATAATGAAAAATCTTCTGATAATGTATAGTCCCCAGAAATTCCTCTTCTCATTACTTATTTTCTTGGGTTCCTTTTGCTCCTGTACGTTATTAATCAAAGACCCATAGATCAGCTACATGTAAAGGACCTATGGTCCAAAGGAATCCTAGCAGTAAGGCTGTTTTAGACAGTTAGGGCTGCTATATCAAGAATATCATAGACTGGGTGACTTAAACAATAGAAATTTATTTCTCACAGTTCTGGAGGTAAGAAAGTCCAAGATCAAGACACCAGCAGATTCAGTATCTGGCGAGAGCCCTCTTTCTGGTTTGCAGATGGCCATTTTCTCACTGCATTCTCATATAGTAGAGAAAGAGAGAGATGATTTCTGTCCTGTCTTTTCTCATAAAGGCACTATGCCATTCATGAGGGCTTCACCCTCATTACTCAATTAACTGCCCAAACTCCCCACCTCCAAATACCATCACATGGGGGATTTAAGCTTCAGAATATGAATTGTGAGGAGATATACACATTCAGTCCAAAGTTCATAAGCAATTTGGTGTGTTTAATCCCAAATGGCTGTGATAGATGCTGTTTCTTTCCTTGATCAAGTCTTTTGTTTCCCCAGACTAATGTCTCCAAGATGGAAGAAACCATGTCTTCTTCCTTAATTGTCTTAAAATCCCACCACTTGTTGTTGTGCCTGGAACACTCAATGTCTGATTGTTGAATTAAGGAATAAACAATCCAATACATTGGTACTTCAGTTTGAGATAGGCTGGGATCTGGGACCTGGGACCCTTTGCTGCACTGCTTGCACCTGGACAAACGTCTCCTCAAGCAACAAAATACAAAGAAACTATAAAGGACTAAAAATAACTGCATGCTTGTGCAGTTGGAGCAAATTATGGACAACAAGATACAAAAAGACCAGAAAAACCCAACTGCCAATTCTGAAAAGCCAGGAACAAAAACAGGCTGTCAGGAGCAAAAGCAGGGTCCTGTGCATGCCCCCTGCACTCAACACCACCAAAGGGTGGGCAAACCACCTAAGCCAGCTGTCCCCAACCTTTTTGGCACCAGGGACTGGTTTTGTGGAAGACGATTTTTCCATGGACCGGGGAGAGAGGATGTTTTGGGGATGATTCAAGTGCATTACATTTATTGTGCACTTTATTTCTGTTATTAATAATAGAACTATAATAGTATTTATAATGTAATATATTATAAGTATACAACTCACCATAATGCAGAATCAGTGGGAGCCCTGAGCTTGTTTTCACTTGCCACTCACTGATAGGGTTTTGATATTAGTCTGCTAGCAATTAATTTATTATGGTCTCTGTGCAGTCAAACCTCTCTGCTAATGATCATCTGTATTTGCAGCTGCTCCCCAGTGCTGGCATCACTGCCTCAGCTCCACCTCAGATCATCAAGCATTAGATTTTCATAAGGAGCGCGCAACCTAGATCCGTCACATGTGCAGTTCACAGTAGGGTTCGCGCTGTCATGAGAATCTAATACCGCAGCTGATCTGACAGGAGGCGGAGCTCAGGCAGTAATGCGAACGATGGGGAGTGGCTGTAAATACAGATTAAGCTTCCCTCGCTCGCCCTCCACTCACTTCCTGCTCTGCAGCCCGGTTGGGGACCCCTGACTTAAGCCATCCCTCCAGCCTGACCCCTACACACACCCCTACTCTCACCCATATAAGGAACCAGCTCGCCCCCCCACCCCTTGGGGAGCAAGCAAGAGAATCTGTTACCCTTTTACTTGTTTTCACTCTCCCCAGCTGCAAGGTTCTTGATCTTCCCCAATAAAGCCTTGCCTGAATTTCTTGTCTGGGCTCCAGTCAATTTCTATTGATTGGGGAAGGCCAGGAAGCCTGGTCACTATCAAGATTACAAATGTTTATAAATTGGGACTTCACATGAAAATCATTTTGGTTTCTCTCCACTCAGAGGATGAACAGCAAAATATTGACTTGCTACAATTAGCAGCATTATCCAAGAAAGTAAATCGACTCTTGCCCAGTGGTGTTTGGCTTTTATTTGGGAGACAGGAGGTGGTGAGTGCATGTAGTGCCTTTCCATATTTAAGTAAGGGAACAGTAATTTGAGTCAAGTATTTACTGACCAGTAAATTGTCTCGCCATCTTCAGGTGGAAATATCCTGCTGTCTATGGAAATGCTCTTTAAAAGTTGATATCCTAGGAAAATTTTCAATCTGGCCTGTAGAATATCCCAACCCTGGTGCCAAGGATACTTAGGTAGAAACAGGGACTGAAGGACAGTCATGGTGGAAGATGGGGGTAGGGGACCATGATCAAAGGCACAGAGAAGACATTAGCAAACGAAAGAGATGAGACAAAGATTATAATGTCTCATAGTTTAAAAACCCCCAAAGTGATAAAAAATGGGTTCCTTCTTATAAATGCATGTCATATAAGGATATATTCAAGAATGATTTCTTTAAAAAGAAAATCAGTTGTTTTCACAGATGGGAAATATATTTTTAGTCTTTCCAAACCTATTGAATATTTACTTTTCATTTTAAAGACTGGAATAATATAAACATGATTGTAAAGGAAACAGTATTTAGTGGGTTATTGTTTCCTTTTATGAAACTTCCTCAGTTCATTCCTATTTTTAGAATACTATTCTTTTAACTTCTCCATTCATCTGGGTTCAAAAAAACCTTCAATTTTTAATAATTTTTCTGTTCTCTTTTAGAAAATATTTAAACTGTCTCAAACATTAACACAGGCATACTAATTATAATAAAAATCTCAAATTTGAAAGTTTTTCAGACTCACCCTAGAACTTGAATTTTCATACTACAATCTGATGATTACATTAGGATTGCAATGTCTCTGTTAGGTTAAAGGTACACTTCAAAATCCTTAACCAAAGCAAATAAAAATTAAGATGCAAAGGAAATTTAATTTACTAAGAATCAAGATTATTCTTAACCTTGTGAGATCATGAATTATATACTGGATTCAAGAAGCATGGCTTTTATTTAGCAGAATTAGTGGTGCTTTGTGTCAGTGCTGTTTAATAGATACTGCTTGATGTCTCAAGACACTTATTTCCCAAGGTGCTGAACCATAAGAACACCCATTTTTCTCTTACATCGTACCACCTCATTGGAGCTCTTGATTTTCAACACACTTTGAGCAATAGTTTGGGGATAAATGTAGCTTCAGGATTCTCTATTAAGAAAAATGTCATTACTAAATAGTGTGGCAGTGAACAGTGGTGATTGCAGAGAACAAAGGGAATGACTACTCAGTACAACAGGTCCTGTTAGTGCTCACATCTTTGAGTGGTAAAGAAGTATTTTGACAAAGGAGAATGATAAAGATCCTGTGTAATCTAGTCACGGATGCCTCAGGTTCATGCTTCCTATAGAATGAATTGATCCAAAGCCCTTCTTGTGTAAGAAAGCCCCTCTCCTCAGCTGCAAGATACATTTCTAAATTATTATTGCTTTGCTAACTAGATGTGCTTTTACAGGAGCATATGCTATTAAAATATTACATTTACATATGTGTAAAAATATTAAATATTCATCTTTAATATTTATTTTAAGAATATTAAAACTATATGATTTTTGGTATTTGAGTTTTCAGAGTCTAATTATTAGTAGGAAGGAATACTAGAATCTGGAAGCTGATGACTGTACAAATCAAAGAGATAAAGTGGGAAATAATGAGTTTATAGTGTACTAGAGCTCAGTTGACTAAAGCTTGTCATTACTGATGCCAAGGTCACTGGCCCTACCCCCAAAGAGGAAGAGGTTGCTATTTAAGGACCCATTGGCCCTTATATTGAAATGTCTGCTGTTGGTCACAAATGGGACAGCGTGAACATTTTAATGAGTCCCATAATCCCACTGGAAAAACAATTCAAGCACATTATTGAAAATAAATAGCATTATTTTTTCTGATAGTATACAAAGGAAAAGGAGCTGCTTTAAACAGAAAACATAAACAGGCTAACCAAGCTCACCATACGAGCCAGTAATGGATTTAAACACAAAATTCTTAAGAGTGTGGCTTTGAATCTGTTATGACACTTATTAGCTAGGTATCATTGGACAAGGTATTTAAATTTTCTGTCTGAATTTTAACCATATAGTACCCTCTCCCCACAACACACACACACAGACACACACACACACACACACACACAGAGAGAGGTATTGTCAGGTCTAAAGATGCTCTGTGTGAAAGTACTTAGCATATAGCAGTACTCAATTAAAGGGAGCATGTTGCCTTCATGTGTTGTTTACTTTCCACCAGGCAGAGGTCCATGAGCGCAGGGACCTTTTAATCACTCTTATTTGCCAGCACCAGGCAACACAATTCAGTTTAAATCATCACATGTTTATCGTGTCCTTACTCTAATGCAAGTGTAGTATTATATGCTAAGGATACAAAGGCATACAACAAAAAACAGGGGTCAGGCCTCAGGGAGTTCAAACTACTAAAAGATTCACAGACAATTCATAGTAAATACTCTGTAAACATTGGCTGAATTAATAGATGAATAATGGTAAATGGACAATGAATGACTGCTGTTACATCATTTCTGCCTGTCTAACGTTTCTACCTTTCTATACTGAAACACAAAGCCACAACATATTTATGCTCTTTGTCATTGATACTTCTAGTCATTGCTGCTAAATTAATCAGCTGGTGAATGCTACTAATGATTTAAGATGCATATAAGTTATCTTCATGTGTTTCAGTCACTCCAAAATGACTGTAATGACAAATTCATAAACTTGGTTTTTGCAGGAAAACCAAGGCAGGTATTTACAATGAAGGGAGTTAAGTTTACCCAAAGAATGTTGAATAGTCTTTCTTACCCTCTGTTCCCAGCACAAAGCTAAAGAAAGAGTCAACATGTACTATAAATTATTGATCTCAAAAACACACTGAGTAAAGTTACATTCTGCGATAGATAATATTTTAATACCTGGATGGGGACCTAATTTTTTTTTTTTTTTTTTTTTTTTTTTGCGGTACGCGGGCCTCTCACTGCTGTGGCCTCTCCCGTTGCGGAGCACAGGCTCCGGACGCGCAGGCCCAGCGGCCATGGTTCACGGGCCCAGCCGCTCCGCGGCACGTGGGATCCTCCCGGTCCAGGGCACGAACCCGCATCCCCTGCATCGGCAGGCGGACTCCCAACCACCGCGCCACCAGGGAAGCCTGGGACCTAATTTTTAATACATCACTTCATGATAAAAATAAACAGCAAAAGAGTTTTATAAAATCTAGAAAAGTAAAAATAAAACATAATCACTAAAATATTTTGTTAATTTTTATCTTTGTACTTTTTTCCATATTCGGATACATTTTCTATAGTTTAAATACAGTTGTATTTAAAACATGGATTCTTCCTTTTTTAAACCTCACAGTTGTTTTAGATGCACTGCTTTCTTCTGACCACATACTATATATGATCAGTCCTACCCCAATTAACCCTTCCACATGGTCATTGCAAAAACAGTGGTCTTCTCTTGACCCTGCTTCAAAGGCATGACTGATTGATCCAGAAGATGGCACCAGAGTTGGAGCAATGAGGGTCTTCATAGGAATCTGAATTTGATACCAAAAGTGAAAATCAGACTAGCTTCTTTCCATTGGCTAGAGCTATACATTGTTAAAAACCAATCTGGAAAGAATCGTGTGTGTGTGTGTGTGTGTGTGTGTGTGTGTGTGTGTGTATAGATTGATACATACACACATATATAATCTGCTTTCACAATCAAGATGAGATATCCTCAGACAAGTTTCACTTGTTTCTCAGGCTCATTCTTGTTCCTGTCTTTGGGCTGCATGTATTATCGCTGTACCCTTAAGGTAAATTAAGTTATTTGCTTAAATTGATTCAGTTTGGGTTTCTGTCACTTACAATCAAACAAGTTCTAATACAACATTATATAAGTGCTTTTCCAGTTAAAGCATAGACAGATCAAATTTAAGTTAAAAAGTATAAAGATTCAGTCTTAGAAGAGAAGGAAGACTAAATTAAAAAATAAATGTCAAAGCAATGAAGATGTCCTTCAATAGGTGAATGGATAAACAAAATGTGTTACATCCATACAACAGAATATTATTCAGCAATAAAAAGAAATGAGCTATCAAACCATGAAAAGACTTGGAGAAAACTTAAATGCATATTACTAAGTGAAAGAAGCTAATTTGAAAAGTCTATACATTGTATGATTCCAACTATACGACTTTGTAGAAAAGGCAAAACTATGGAGACAATAAAAAGATCAGTGGTTGCCAGGGGATGGGGGAAGGAGGGATGAATAGGCAGAGCACAGAGAATTTTTAGGGCAGGGAAACTACTCTGTATGATAGTATAATGGTGGATACTTGCCATTATACATTTGTCAAAACCCATAGAATGTGTAAAACATAAAGTGAACCTTAAGGGATTCTATAGTTCATTATAATGTAACAACACTGGCTCATCAATTGTAACAAATACACCGCACTAATGCAAGAAGTTAATAATAGGGGAAATTGGGGGATTAAGTGAGGGGATTTATGGGAACTCTATGTACTTTCACTCAATTTTTTCTGTAAATTGCTCAAAAAATATTTTCACTTTCTAATCTATCTCTGCCCATCTGGAAGCAAATTTGCAAAGACCACTTAATATGTTTCCAATAACAAAAAATTTTATATTTATATTTTTCTATTATACATTGTCAGCCACTTGAGGACAGGATTAGTGTCTTGCAAAGCTTCATAATTTGCTTGTAATTTAAGGCAGAGTGATTATGTGTGGGAGGTATACAGTAAATATTTGATAAATAGCAGAAGTACAAACAAATATTCTGTCAACAAGCTGATGTGTAACCTTCAATGATTAAATATCGAAATAACATTTTCAATTAACTCTTGGTTTCTTTTTTATCTATAAACCATACACGTGGCAAGTATAATATTTCTCATGTGTCTAAAAATATAACTCAATTTAAGTTGACTTTCAAGTTACAATTTTGTTTAAGAATAAAAAAGCAAACAAATATAACGTTTCCAATTTGAGAGAACTCCGTTTCCCTTTAATTTGGAATTCAGTCTCCTAGGGCAAATACTCACTAAATTCAGAGTTTCCCTTTTACTCCCTTGTTTCTTAAGATAATTTAAATTACTAAAAGACTTACATGTCATCCTCTGAAGAAAACTGTGGTCTGGGCGCTGACCTTCCCCTTCCCTGGACCACAATGAGGCTTAGCTACCCTCACCTCCAACCATGGCTGCAAGACTCTGTCCCTCTGACTCTGCACCACTATCCTCGGCAGGACCACTAATTGGTAGGCATATACCTCTATGGTCTCTTATTTTCAACCTCCAGCTCTCTTCTGGTCCACCAGCCCACTGCCAGCTTACCTTGCCTTTTGGGGATATGTGGGCACTTCAGATGATTTTCTGTGATACTTGCAGGTGCCATGGACCCTGTGATGCTCTCTGTAGTTTTATTTTCCAACCACTGAAAGCCTTAGACCTAAGACATTTGCACTGGCTCTTCTCTCTGTCTGGAGTACACCCCTCCAAGATATCCATGTGGCTCACCTTGTCCTTTGTTAAAATGTTGCCTTCTTAATGAGCCAATTCCAATCACCCTTTAAATTTTAACATCCTCCTGCACTCTTGATTCCCCTTGCTATTTATTCATACTAATTTTCCCATAGTAATTATCACCTTTTAAGCTATTTTCACTTTTTCATTATGTTGTTTATGGTCTGTTCCCATCCCCCATCCCCAATGTAAACTTTCTAATAACACATACTTTTTACCTCTTTATTTGCTGAAAAATCCCAAATGCATAGAACAGAGCCTGGAATATAGTAAATGCTTAATAAATATATTTTGAATCAATATATCTCTGGCCTTTTAAATAAAACTTGTCCTCCATGCAATACAGAACAAGTTTACCCATACAAGTCATATGGAACAATGCTTATCCCTGTTGTTCACACACATTCTACACCCTCCACCCCATCCAACCTCCCTGCTTGCCTGTTCTCTCCCTTCTTATTTACCCCTACCTCTCTGATCTCAGGCTCTATTCTCATATGTTCAAGATTTTTCTTTGGTCTTCCTCTTTCACTGGGTGACCCCTTTAGCTTATTCACTTTGCTTCCCCCTTAAATTATGGCTCTGTAAACAGTCTTAGGTAAGGCATAATTTTTTGACCAGTCCTCGTAATGCAACTAGAACTTGTACTCTCCCCCACTCTGCTTCGGACAGTACATCTGGCAACTAACACCATGGGAGTGAACACAACTGTTTAGAGAGAGGATAGAGTGAGACAAGTTCTGAGTATAGACTCCTGGGAAGAACTACTATGTAAGGGATGAGAAAAGTAGAATAAGTGAGAGGAAGCTAAAAAAATAAAAAGTAAAGAAGTAAAGAACTCTTGGAAGCCAATGGGGAAAAAATTATTTCACAAAGATAGTGGCCATCGTTAGTACCAATGCTGAAGGACAGTCAAGTAAGATTAGACCTGAAATCCTCCATCGGTTTGAGTAATTAAGCAGGTCGTTATGTTCTTAGTAGGATCAGTTTCTGTGGAACTGGGGAAAGGTGGAGCCTAGACACCAGACAATAGTGAGTTGAGCCTTAAGTGATGTCATTCCCCCAGCCCATCACCAGGCAGGGGGCTTATCTAAGACCAGAGAACTGCTCAGCCAAACCCAACCTAGATCACCCACCTAAGGCCCATGTGCTAAATAAATGGTGCTGTTTTTAAGTCACTGAATTATGGGTGGGTTTTTTTGTGAAGCAAAACTGATATATGAGCAAACCCGCATCATGTAAAAAAATGGATGAGAAGTTGCTTAGGAAGAGAAAGAGTCTGAGGATTTGGAAAAGAGATAATAAAGCAAATCACATAAGGGGATGTGAAAGAGTGGAATTCCAAGTAAATGTGGAGGAAGAGTTGTAGACAGAATGAGCTTATAGGTGAGGAGATAGGAGACTGAGGGAGAGAACTCACAGCCTGAAGACTCAGATTCACGACATAGAGATGAGTCGGAGGCTTGAAGAGAGTGGCAAAGCTCTCTCACCCCTCTTTTACCACTACACTCTTCCCTCTCCAGCCATTTCTGAATTACCTAGCAATAAATATCACACATAATTTACATCACTGCTTTCTCAGTAATTTTGCTATGCAATGATAATCCAGTTGTAATAATTCTGGAAATTCTTCAAAATAAGTAAGCAGGAGACTACATCCATCATTGGAAATTCAAATGATTAGCATCTCCTTATCACTATCCTGAAGAATTAAAGATAAAACTATGTCACATGACCATTATTTGAAGTTGAAGCAAAACGCTTCAAAATAAACCTGATTTAATGAAATACCAAAAAATAAAAATTATTTTTATTTGGAAAATGGGTGTATGGGCTGAATTGTGCTTCTCACAATTCATATGTTGAAGCCTTAACCCCTGTACCTCAGAGTGTGACTGTTTGGCGATAGGACCTTTAAAGAGGTAATTAAGTTAAAACAAAGTCAATAGGGTAGGCCCTAATTTAATATGACTATAAGTGTCCTCATAAGAATGGGAAATGAGAACACAGACAACACGGACAGAGGGACAAATGTGTGAGGACACAGCAAGAAGGGGGCCATTTGCAAACAAGGAAGAGAGACCTCAGAAGAAACCAACCATACCAACACCTTGATCTTGAACTTCTAGCCTCCAGAACTGTGAGAAAATAAGTTTCTGCTGTTTAAGTCTCTCCATTTGCGTTATTTTGTTATGGTAGCCGTAGCAAAGTAATACATGAGGGGATTTTTTTTATTAAAAGTAGATCAAGGAAACTAAAGTCATATTTTATAAACATACACCAAGAGGAATGCCAGCAATATGGATTGGTGAGTGAGAGAATGAAGCTGGAACCTAGAGGAAACAGACTAGGTGTGGCACTAGTAATAACCAAGCCTGGTGAAGGACTGACATCTCACTGTAGCAATCAGTAATCCACATAAGATATCTAATGTGTGACCAAGAGACTCACTTCAAGAATGAAGAGGTCCAGTCTGAAATGTAGGGAACCTCAGCATCTGCACAGGCACAATCACGGGATGATGCTAAGAGTCAGGCGCATGGGATTTATTTATGTTGTTAGATCTAGAGTGGACTTTGTCAATCTGTAGGTATGGAGAAAAGTCCAGTTCCCAGGCAGAAGGGATTTGAAAAGCCAGAGGGGATAACAAAGTTCCAACCAAGCTGACCAGTGTCACAGTAGGTAGTCAAATCCCATACGGAAACCATATGGGATTTGCCACACAAACAGCTTGAGCACTGTGCCAGCAGAGTCGAGCCAGCTGAATGGTGGTTGTGGGAAAACAGTCATTTGGTCGCAAATGCAAGCTGATTGACCTTGCTGGGACAGGACTAACTCTATAGCTCCGCCTGCTGGTCAAAGCATGAGGTTGTAAACGTACGGCCTATATTTCCAGGGCGGTCCCAGGAGCTGCATTGAGCCAAGCCGGCCAGCAGCAGGAAGTGTCAATGTCTTTGGCTAAAAAGATTAGCAATGTCTACTGGAGGGATACAGACCTGGCATAGAAGCAGCAAGGTATTCTAAAAGGAGAAATCTCATTATACTCTTCAAATTGTCCTTTTTACATCCTGAAAAAGAATTTAAAATTTTACACCACATTTCTGCATTTTTTAGTGCTCCCGTATCTAAAGTAACAAATCTTAGACTGGATTTCTAAATCAATATATCAGGTACTACCCTGATACTGAAAATACTATTAAAAAATGTTGTGTGAGGACGAAGAAAAATCGTTCAAATAAGCTCTCTTGCTTTTTCTGTAAAGCTCATCTCAATACAGGGACACTTCCAAAAAAGCACAAACCCTACCTCCAAAAATCTTTATTAAGATCTTGCAGAGGTAATCTCACCACATATCTTTAGATATGTCCATTATTATTTATAAACCTCATAGAAAAAATTAGTTCAGAAAGGAAAATGATGTTCTAGATATGTTGTTAGCCATAGTTCTGCTATGAAAATGTTAACTAAATCATAACCCCAAAAACCTCAGTGGCTAACAACAACAGACATTTATTTCTCTCTTGTTTGTCATCAAATTGGCCAGGATGGGTCTGCTTCAAGCTGTGGTTCGAGTTCAGTTTCAGGACTGCTCCACATGCCTCTCGTCCTGGGACCATCTAGATGGCAGAAGGACAAGAAACCACACCTAACCATGCAAACACATTTGGAACTTCAGTTCATGTAACATCTGCTAACATTTCATCAGCCAAAAAGTCACATCACCAAACCTGAAGTCAGTGGGGTGGGGATGTACACCCCTCCTACTCTAAGGGGAGGTACTGCAAAGGCTATGAATAATCCAATCCATCAGAATAGTTTGTCAGTAGTTGTAGCTACAGAATCTTCAAGAGTACTGGAGATTAGTGGTGAATTTCCTGCCTTGTTGCTCCAGTTTCTAGGAACATGCAGCAATACATCGTGACTTCTACAAATATGGATTTGTACCTGCTGGCAAATTCTGTCTTTGTAACGAGGAATATGATTCATCAAAGGCAACATGTCTACATCCTTTGTCTTTTAGGTGGTTGAACTATTATATAAAATGATTCCTTTGACTTTTATTCAGAGTTTTTATTGAGTTAATAAAAGTAATCATATATGTCAGCAGGGCAGTTAAAATATCACCAACTGGCCAATGTAACATAACAGAAATTCACAAAACTATCTTTGGAGGCCATTACCATATGTTACGTCACAGTTTAATTTGCTTTGACCAGTGATCTGTAAGAAAGAGATCTCAGATATAGAATTAATGGCACAGAAAAGAATCTAAGGCTTAGACAGGAAAAACAAGCCTTCAAGTACTGATACAGTGTTGTGCCCTGCTTAGTTTTTAAACCAGGCTCTGAGCTCCATCAAAATGAACATCTCCTACTAGTTTAAGCAGAAGTGACCACTGAGATTTGCAGTCTTTTGTGAAGAAGTAGAAGACAGAACACTGTGTCTACTCACTTATCTCCTCTGGTCGATATTCTTTGCTTAACTAGTCGCCTAGTCTAGTGGTTTTCTGATGTGTTAGCAACCTTGACCCATCTCTGGACTCAGTCATTTTCACTGTCAGTCTTCACACCTGGACCAATTCCCTAACTCATGTCATTTGAAAGAAGGAGGCCTTTCATCAAGAGATTAATGAAAATTAATGTATCAGAATATATTAGAAAAAATAAGAAAAATAAAAACTAAAAACTACCAGAAGCTACTTAAGACTCTAGAAATTGGGAGTTTGCAATTTGCACACTTGGATTATGAACATCAGTATCAGTAACGGGGCAAGAATAGAGACACCTGCACATTACAGGAACATGGGTTCTTCAGTAACCCACTTTCTGATATTGTATAAATGTCAGCTCAGTATTACTGAGCTTATTTCTTCTGAGAACCTGTTACCATTTTTATTTCTTTGTAGTTCTTACAGTTGTATAATGCAGAGACTCTGATTGGGATATTCCATGGAGTTTTGGAACAATAAAATTCTTGCCTCATTGAAGGCCCCTTAATTAACAGACTTGTCCTTCACCATGCACATTCAGACAAAAATAAGGAATTCAAACTACTTGTCTTTACTATGATCCCTGAGAGTCCTGACTTAAAAACAGCCTAGGCAAATGGGAGTTGAAATGTGAACATCATTAGGATGCTTGGAGAGTGACTTCTGGGAATGCTAGACTCCATCATGATGGATGAAATTCTGTAGACTTACTACATTTACAGAGTCAGAGACGGAGAAAAGAACCTCCGTTTTTCACTCTGTATAAATACAGCAGGAACCGCCTAGCAAAAGGAGGGAACTCTTGGAACAGAGTGGCCCCAGTGACGGGTCTGGGTGAGCAAATGGTGTGGGACAAGGGAACGCCTCATCCTCCCCTTTGATTATTTTCTCCTTTCCCTCGGCATCACTCCCTCCACCCTCAACTTCCTTCTGTCCTTCCTCAAGCAATCTCTAATTATCTACTTAAACCTTCTTATTTCTTCCGCTTTTCCTCTAACAGCAAGTGTCTGACTTGCTAACTGAGATTGTGCAAAACGAAGGAAAGTAATCCACCATGAGAGTCTTTCCTTCTCAGATCGACACCTCCACTGACCAACAGAAGAGCTACAGTGCTTATTCACCACCTCTCCTCCCACTGTTGGCTTGTTTTATCTTGTATTTTCCTTCCTCTAGTTGATCTGCTCTTGCCTTTGCTTTCTTTCTGATCTCCATACTTCCCTTTGCTTTCAGATTCTCTCATTCCCTTTCTTTTCCTTATTTCCATTCTACTTTCCCATGTGCCTGGATATGATTACTTCTATTCAAATCATCAAATTATGGTCATGAAGGAACCTTAGAGACCACGCAGTTGGAAGCATTCATTCTACACATGAGGAAGCTGAGGTCCAGAAGACTGCAACCCTCTCAACATCACCTTGCTTGTATCTGAACTCAGTTTAGGAAGGCAGAAGCACTGACACCAGCTCATATTCTCTTCCCACAATGGCTAGCAGAATTGTCAGCACCTGAGTGACAGCTTTCGTCCATTATTCTCACAACAGCACCTATTTATTGACAGCCAACAATGTGATTGATATTGGTCATCTTTGAACATGATGCAAGTCCAGATTTCTGCCAGCTACAAATCAGAATCAAACAACATCTTAAGCCACCAAAAATTCATCCCACTGATGCCCTTCTCCCACCAGTCCCATATGTTTCAGTGTCTAATCTCAGAGACATTGTTCATGTTCTTTCCTAGGTGACAGGACTACCCTTTCCCACGCTCTGAGTACAGGGAATAGAATCATGGTGTGAAAATGGGCAAGGCAGACATAGTGTCAAACCTCGAACCATATATTTCAGAAGTACAGGATGTCCTGCAGTGGGCAAAGCCTTCCACTATTAGAGATCCTAGCTCCCAGGTGGATGCACTGTGGTCTGTCTAGCCTTTAAGCTTTTAAATAACTTGTTTCTGCTGCTGCTTTTTGTTTGTTTGCTCGCTTGCCTGCTTGCTTACTTGGTCGTTTCTTTAATCTCAGAGACTGATGAGGGCAAATTTTCTAAAACAAAATTAGAACTAAAAATATTTCCCAAGTTTCCTTCCATTACATGAGTTGCATTTTCATATTTTCTAATTCTAATAATTAAAAGCAAGAACAATGATGACTAACATTTACTGAGGGCTTATTCTGAGGCACTGTGCTTATTCTTTACATGGACTACCTCATCCCATCCTCACAGAAGTTCCATAAATCAGGCACTATTATTAGTCTGCATTGCGGATAAGTTAGCAATTAGAGGTAGCCAGGATTGGAATCCAGGCAGTAGACTTGGGAGCTGGAACTCTGGAGGTATTTCCATAACGAAGGGGCTACAGCCACTGCAGCTGTTTCCGGTTCAGTTCACCCTTTGCCACAAGGAGTTCATCTGCTGAAGCACTTTGAGTCTGAGTCCTCGGGCTGTAGCAAAGCAGTGGATCTCTTTTCTGACATCCAGCATCCACTACCAAGCTACACTTGAATCCTAGTAATGCCTTATAAATTATAATTAACAACAACAAAGGACAACAAAGGATTGTCCTTTCTGCCGTTAGCATTATTAATCTGATCCTGAATTGGCCCAGCAAGTGTACTCAAATTCTGCTTAGCCATTTCTTCTACTGGCAAAGAACAGAGGACTTACCCCTGCACTCATCATGTCCTCATTTGCATTTCATCTCATACAGATGATCTATTAAACAAGTCATTTGTAACTTATCCTTGTCAAACAGATTAAATGTAGCTGGTCTCACACAAATGCATAAATTGCTTTCAAAATTTTCCGAATTTCAACAACCAACAAAGAGCTAACGTTTTGGCAATGCAACATGTCCTCATCTAATACAGAAACCAGGAGCCTTTCCATAGAGGTTTTATTGTCATGCACAGAATTTAAAAACTGAAACATAAATTCACAAGCCAGCTTTTGTTTTTCAGATGGTACAGCATCTCCTTCTGCAGATTAGGGCTGTGTCCTTTCTAAAAGGAAATCTGTAATTTAGAAATAGAACCTTTGAAAATAGTGCCAGCCTAAAAACCTAAGACAAATAGCAGGTGTTTATGGCTGATGCTGAACAGTCCCTAATTGCAGGTGGCATGTGCAGGAGAATGAATCAATTTAACTCAAGCCATTCCAAGCTTAAAACACATAAATAAAATGGAGGAATTTATGCACTACACTTCTGCTAGAATTTTCATTTACTTTCAAAAGACTTTGCTTTCTCCCATTGATAATTTTTATTCAGAAAAGGAAAGGAAAAGGTCACCTCAAAAATTCCTTTGCAAAGATAATCCTCCTAACTGGGAACTTTATCACATTCCTCTGAGACCGGACTCCTTCAAGTTAAGTATTTCATTATCTTCTATAATATCTCTCTCTCTACTAGCTCCCATTTTTTTCAACTAATTTGAACATATCCAGATTTCTTCTTTTGTGTAAAAAAATAAAACCACTTTTAACAATGCTTTCTTTCATATTTATTAGAAAAACAGTCTATTCTTGGGGCCTTCACTTCTCTTATTCATTCTTTAATCTATTCATGCATTCATCCATTCATCCATCTGTTCATTAATTCAACAAATTCTTATTAAGCAACTACTATACATAAAGCATTGTATTAAGTGCTGTTGGGAAAAATACATAAATAATCATGTTCTGTGTTTATCCCATCATCTATTTGCCACAAAGGTATATATATTAAAACTAAATCATTAAAATTTTCAGTAATCAATAGCACGCATTTTGTTTCCAGAAATTTTCACATTTAAAGTTTGCTCAAAGCTATGCTTTAACTTCTAATGGTGGAATTTTAGACACCAGGAAAGAATGTGTTTTGAAAGGGACCCCCACTTCTGTCTGTGTTAGGGGTTAAATGGGAGGCTAGCTGAGAGGCTAAACAATAGGAGGCAATTAGATGGAGGTGATTGAAAAGGGAGAGACAGAAAGAGATATAACAGATTAAAGCAGGATTTCAACCAGGGGTGATTTCGCTTCTCAGGAGACATTTGGCAATGTCTGGAGACATTTCTGGTTATCAAACAGAGTGGCATCTAGTAGGTAGAGGGCAAGGATGTTGTTAAATATTCTTCGATGCATGGGATGGTCCACATAACAAAGAATTATCCAGCTTCATATGTCAATACATATGTCTATAAAATGAAAGGTGGGTCAAGGTGATCTATAATAATACTTTATAATTTCTGTTCATAACCACATATGGAATATAATACTAATTTAGTGAGTCAAAGATAGAATAGGAAATAAGTGCTTCCCTATGGTAAATGTAACTATTATTATTTCTGTGTCTGTGTATGTGTATGTGCATGAAACTTTTGTTTCAGACATACCTATGTAGATACTGAGTCATGATGTAAAATGTATTGCTTATTGCAGGTTTTAGTCAACACAGCTGGAAAGCCACTGATTTAAAAAAAAATCCCTTCTAGCTTCAAAGTTCTCTAAGATTTTACTTCACCTGTTATTAACCCTGAAAATTACCACATGATGCTAACTAATTCAAATTTGTTCCTGCTTTGCTACAGCTTCAAGCACCAAATGTGTTCATTATCAGCATATTCTGAAGAATATTTATGCTTCTAAAAGGTCACTGGCCAATCTCCTGTGGCCTCTTCTCTTGTGAGCTGATTCTGGGATTTTCCACTGACCAATTTAGCTAAGGTAACACTGGATTACATATATAGCTACAGCTATATTCTCTAAAATATTAGAAGAAAAATTTAAGAGGTTAAAAAATCATCACACCAACTACTCCTATAGAGTGACAAAAATATAAAAGCCCACCTGAGCATGATCTCAGAAAATTGACAGGTGTATAATTAAAGCATGATGTTTGGAGGGGCCAGAATAGAGAACACAATAAAATAGGATAAACTAAAACCCTGGAGAAATTATAAGCAGAAGTTTCCCAGGCTCTTACTTCTCAAATCTCTCACACCCATTCTGAGAATTCCATTGTACCAACTCTAACCCCAGCCTGAGTAATTATGTTAGGCACATTGCTTTATAAATTACTTTAAACTTGAGATTTATAATATATCCTTTTAGTGACAGTGATTTTTTTTGGCATAGATACAGGGGAGACATGCTTCCCCCAATACCCACACATCCCCTTTATTTCCACTCTCTCTGACTTCACAGAAAAGTGTATCAGAATCACATGAGGAATCTTTTCAATTATACCTGTCCACCCACAGATTCGAACAATCAAAGAGTATAAATGCTCACTTTTTCACATATAAAGGCCATTCCAGCTGAATTGTGTAAACTGGAATTTTTGAGTTATATGACACCTTTGCATCATTTCTCCCCGACCCCATATCTAGTTGTGTCAGCTGATTTACACAAGTGCTGAGGAGCTCCCAAACTATGATTGTATATAAACATATCTAGAAAACTGAGGATTAGGCAAACAGAAGTCAAATTTCAAGCAGGGTCAGTAGGGGTTTGAGAGAGAATTTATCTCAAAGAAAAGATATGAAAAGGTTGAGGCGAATTTGCAGAGAGTTTGAGGATCGGAGAGGAGGTGTGGTTCCAGATACACAGCTAATACTGGAACCTCTCCCCAACAGATTCTGGGTTGGTTTGTATATACCCAGAAGAGAAATGGGCCAATTTTGCTAACTAAAGGAAGTTTTTCACTAAACTCTTAACATCTTGAGGTCCTTACTAAGGAATCCCTATAATCAGTTATATTCTAGAGGAAGGATGCCATTCCCATGTTCACTCTGTGGTGGAAGAACTGGGACTGGAATGGATGAGAGCACTGGTGACCTGAGCCATCAGCCTGGCTGCTCACACTGGCAATGGGTCCTGTTCAGTGGAGGTGAGGGTTACAGCACTGCCCAGCAACCTCAGCAGTGGATGTACACCTCCAGTTCAGATAGCACCAGTGATTGAAGATCCCTGGCCTTGGCAATAGAAGCAAGGGCTTTATTTATTAAATCCTAAATCAATGGCATGGTCGGTGTGTGTCTGTCTCTACAGACCAGCCACAGAAAGTCATCAGCAGCAAGCCATCAACAAGCAGGACTAATTTTGGTGGACATGGAAAAGGCCTTTGAAAAGTCTTTGGTATATTTGTGAAGAACTTGGCAGGCTTGGAGTGCCTGGTACACAGTGTAAACTTTTAGTCAGTAAAATTTGAATTCAACTGCTATCAAGACATTATCACAAACTAGTGATGAATATAGGTGTTTGCATTGCATACAAAAGGGAGTAACTTCATCTTATCCCTGAACAGAAAACACAAGAGCATTAAACATTTATGGTCTTCTCTGTAGGCAGAATAATTACAAAGAAACATTACCTTTAGTTACAGGACCAATAATTAAGAATGATAACAATGGGGTGCCCCACCAGTTAGGTGATATTTATCCATCACTTACAGGGTACACTGCACCATGCAAAGTATGGGAGGGGAGCAGAAATTCACCCATTAGGCTCTATGTGCTCATTAATATCTCCTGGTCTATCTGACTTAAATTCCTCTAAGAGTAAAAATCATAGTTGTTCATAGTGAATTCAGTGAGGATCAGAATTTTCTCTAAACTTAAGAGAGGTGGAAATAATCAATTATCTCAACAAGCTTTTTAAAGTGCTTTTTAAAATAACTAAAATTAGCATTGATTAATCTTGAAACACATTTACTTTGTGAACCTCAGAAGGAATTTAATTTCTCAGATTTTGTAAAATATCAACTCCAGACTTAGTCTTTCATTTATTTATTTTTGCGTTACGCGGCCCTCTTACTGTTGTGGCTTCTCCCTTCGCGGAGCACAGGCTCCGGATGCGCAGGCTCAGCGGCCATGGATCACGGGCCCAGCCGCTCCACGGCACGTGGGATCTTCCTGGACCGGGGCACGAACCTGCGTCGCCTGCGTCGGCAGGTGGACTCTCAACCACTGCGCCCGTTAGTCCTTCATTTAATGAGAATGTACTGAATCCGGTACTGCCTCAGGCATTGGGGCACTGCATGAAGCATTGCTCTGGATAATACAGGGCTGAAAAGGCACCACCTAGTTCTTTGAGAATCTAAAGTCTGGCTGAGAAGGTAAATTATACAAAAATGAAACAAATCAATATTATAATTTCCAGAATATTCCTTTGCTTTTTCTGTGTAAGCACTATGAAATCCCATAAATACTTCATTCTCACACAATACTATGTGAGTGTTCTTGAAAGAATTATTTGATATACCCAGGAACATAGAAAAGATGAATAGATGATTGATATAAACAGTGTCTCTGATTGAGGGAGACTACTTTTTGGATAAATAACTTCAGAGTTGGTTGATTTTTGTAGTTCAAAATCAATAATCTGCTCATGATCTTGTTGAAGACCGCATATGATAAAAAATAAAGATAGTAAAACTTATTCATAGAAAAGACAGAGAAAGGAAGTAGGAAATTAGGTAACAATTATTAAAATAAGCCCAAATAAGGCTGTTATCTTTTGGGTAACAAAGAACTGGTGAATAACATCAGCTTTATATAGAGAGTTATAGGCAAGATATCATAAAACACAATCAGAGTGCTGGAGAAGATGACGGAAGAGTAAGACACAGAGATCACCTTCCTCCCCACAGATACATCAGAAATACATCTATGCGTGGAACTGCTCCTATAGAACACCCACTGAATGCTGGCAGAAGACCTCAGATCTCCCAAAAGGCAAGAAACTCCCCACGTACCTGCATAGGGCAAAAGAAAAAAGAAAAAACAGAGACAAAAGGACACGGACGGGACCTGCACCAGTGGGAGGGAGCTGTGAAGGAGGAAAGGTTTCCACACACTGGGAAGCCCCATTCACAGGCGGAGACTGCGGGTGGTGGAAAGGGGAAGCTTCGGAGCCGCGGAGGAGAGCGCAGCAACAGGGGTGCGGAGGAAAAAGTGGGGAGATTCCCGCACGGAGGATCAGTGCCGACCAGCACTCACCAGCCTAGGAGGCTTGTCTGCTCACCCGCCGGGGCGGGCGGGGCTTGGAGCTGAGGCTCGGGTTTCAGTCGGAGCAAAGGAAGAGGACTGCCGACGTGAACACAGCCTGAAGGGGGCTAGTGCGCCACGGCTGGCCGGGAGAGAGTCCGGGAAAACATCTGAAGCTGCCTAAGAGGCAAGAGACTTTTTCTTCCCTCTTTGTTTCCTGGTGCGCGAGGAGAGGGGATTAAGAGCACCGCTTAAAGGAGCTCCAGAGACTGGCGCGAGGCGCGGCTAAAAGCGCGGACCCCAGACACAGGCATGAGACGCTGAGGCTGCTACTGCCGCCACCAAGAAGCCTGTGAGCAAACACAGGTCACTCTCCACACCGCCCCTCCTGGGAGCCTGTGCAGCCCGCCTCTGCCAGGGTCCCACGATCCAGGGACAACTTCCCCGGGAGAATGCACGGCACGCCTCAGGCTGGTGCAACGTCATGCCGGCCTGTGCCGCCGCAGGCCCGCCCCGCATCCATACCCCTCTCTCCCCACAGCCTGAGTGAGCCAGAGCCCCCGAATCAGCTGCTCCTTTAACCCCGTCCTGTCTGAGCGAAGAACAGACGCCCTCAGGCGACCTACACGCAGAGGCAGGATCAAATCCAAAGATGAACCCCGGGAGCTGTGCGAACAAAGAAGAGAAAGGGAAGTCTCTCCCAGCAGCCTCAGGAGCAGCGGAATAAATCGCCATAGTCAACTTGATGTACCCTGCGTCTGTGGAATACATGAATAGACAACGAATCATCCCAGATTGAGGAGGTGGACTTTGGGAGGAAGATATATTATTTTTTCCCCTTTTTCTCTTTTTGTAAGTGTGTATGTGTATGCTTCTGTGTGAGATTTTGTCTGTATAGCTTTGCTTTCAACATTTGCCCTAGGATTCTGTCCATCCATTCTTTTTTATTTTTTTTACTTTAAAAAATTTTTCCATAATAATTCTTTTTTATTTTAATAACTTTATTTTATCCTACTTTATTTTATTTTATTTTATTTTATTTTATTTTATTTTATCCTCTTTCTTTCTTCCTTTCTTTCTTTCTAATTTTTCTCCCTTTTATTCTGAGCCGTGTGGATGAAAGGATCTTGGTGCTTCAGCCAGCAGTCAGTGCTGTGCCTCTGGGGTGGGAGAGCCAACTTCAGGACACTGGTCCACAAGAGACCTCCCAGCTCCACATAATATCAAATGGCGAAAATCTCCCAGAGATCTCCATCTCAACACCAACACCCAGCTTCACTCAAGGACCAGCAAGCTACAGTGCTGGACATCCTATGCCAAACAACTAGCAAGACAGGAACACAACCCCACCCATTAGCAAAGAGGCTGCCTAAAATCATAAGTCCACAGACACCCCAAAACACACCAACAGACGTGGACTTTCCCACCAGAAGGACAAGATCCAGCCTCATCCACAAGAACACAGGCAATAGTCCCCTCCACCAGGAAGTCTACACAACCCAATGAACCACCCTTAGCCACGGGGGACAGACACCAAAAACAACGGGAACTACAAACCTGTAGCCTGCAAAAAGGAGACCCCAAACACAGTAAGATAAGCAAAATGAGAAGGCAGAAAAACACACAGCAGTTGAAGGAGCAAGATAAAAACCCACCACACCTAACAAATGAAGAGGAAATAGGCAGTCTACCTGAAAAAGAATTCAGAATAATGATAGTAAACATGATCCAAAATCTTGGAAATAGAATAGACAAAATGCAAGAAACATTTAACAAGGACCTAGAAGAACTAAAGATGAAACAAGCAATGATGAACAACACAATAAATGAAATTAAAAATACTCTAGATGGGATCAATAGCAGAATAACTGAGGCAGAAGAATGGATAAGTGACCTGGAAGATAAAAGAGTGGAAATAACTACTGCAGAGCAGAATAAAGAAAAAAGAATGAAAAGAACTGAGGACAGTCTCAGAGACCTCTGGGACAACATTAAAGGCACCAACATTCAAATTATAGGCATTCCAGAAGACGAAGAGAAAAAGAAAGGGACTGAGAAAATATTTGAAGAGTTTATAGTTGAAAACTTCCCTAATATGGGAAAAGAAATAGTTAATAAGTCCAGGAAGCACAGAGAGTCCCATACAGGATAAATCCAAGGAGAAATACACCAAGACACATATTAATCAAACTGTCAAAAATTAAATACAAAGAAAACATATTAAAAGCAGCAAGGGAAAAACAACAAATAACACACAAGGGAATCCCCATAAGGTTAACAGCTGATCTTTCAGCAGAAACTCTGCAAGCCAGAAGGGACTGGCAGGACATATTTAAAGTGATGATGGAGAAAAAATGCGAACCAATATTACTCTACCCAGCAAGGATCTCATTCAGATTTGATGGAGAAATTAAAACCTTTACAGTCAAGCAAAAGCTGAGAGAGTTCAGCACCACCAAACCAGCTTTACAACAAATGCTAAAGGAACTTCTCTAGGCAAGAAACACAAGAGAAGGAAAAGACCTACAATAATGAACCCAAAACAATTAAGAAAATGGGAATAGGAACATACATATCAATAATTACCTTAAATGTAAATGGATTAAATGCTCCCACCAAAAGACACAGATTGGCTGAATGGATACAAAAACACGTCCCATATATATGCTGTCTACAAGAGATCCACTTCAGATCTAGAGACACATACAGACTGAAACTAAGGGGATGGGATAAGATATTCCATGCAAATGGAAACCAAAAGAAAGCTGGAGTAGCAATTCCCATATCAGAACAAATAGACTTTAAAATAAAGACTATTAGAAGAGACAAAGAAGGATACTACATAATGATCAAGGGATCGATCCAAGAAGAAGATATAACAATTGCAAATATTTATGAACCCAACATAGGAGCACCTCAATACATAAGGCAAATACTGACAGCCATAAAAGGGGAAATCAACAGTAACACATTCATAGTAGGGGACTTTAACAGCCCACTTTTACCCATGGACAGATCATCCAAAATGAAAATAAATAAGGAAACACAAGCTTTAAATGATACATTAAACAAGATGGACTTAATTGATATTTATAGGACATTCCATCCAAAAACAACAGAATACACATTTTTCTCAAGTGCTCATGGAACATTCTCAAGACAGATCATATCTTGGGTCACAAATCAAGCCTTGATAAATTTAAGAAACTTGAAATTGTATCAAGTATCTTTTCCGACCACAACGCTATGAGACTAGATATCACTTACAGGAAACAATCTGTAAGAAATACAAACACATGGAGGTGAAAAAATACACTACTTAATAACGAAGTGATCACTGAAGAAATCAAAGGGGAAATCAAAAAATACCTAGAAACAAATGACAATGGAGACACGATGACCCAAAACCTATGGGATGCAACAAAAGCAGTTCTAAGAGGGAAGTTTATAGCAATACAATCTACCTTAAGAAACAGGAAACATCTCGAATAAACAACCTAACCTTGCACCTAAAGCAATTAGAGGAAGAAGAACAAAAAACCCCCAAAGTTAGCAGAAGGAAACAAATCGTAAATATCAGAGCAGAAATAAATGAAAAAGAAATGAAGGAAACGATAGCAAAGATCAATAAAACTAAAAGTTGGTTCTTTGAGAAGATAAACAAAATTGATAAACCATTAGCCAGACTCATCAAGAAAAAAAGGGAGAAGACTCAAATCAATAGAATTAGAAATGAAAAAGGAGAAATAACAACTGACACTGCAGAAATACAAAAGATCATGAGAGATTACTACAAGCAACTCTATGCCAATAAAATGGACAACCTGGAAGAAATGGACAAATTCTTAGAAATGCACAACATGCTGAGACTGAATCAGGAAGAAATAGAAAATATGAACAGACCAATCACAAGCACTGAAATTGAAACTGTGATTAAAAATCTTCCAACAAAAGCCCAGGACCAGATGGCTTCACAGGCGAATTCTATCAAACATTTAGAGAAGAGCTGACACCTATCCTTCTCAAACTCTTCCAGAATATAGCAGAGGGAGGAACACCCCCAAACTCATTCTATGAGGCCACCATCACCTTGATACCAAAACCAGGCAAGGACGTCACAAAGAAAGAAAACTACAGGCCAATATCACTGACGAACATAGATGCAAAAATCCTCAACAAAATACTAGCAAACAGAATCCAACAGCACATTAAAAGGATCATACACCATGATCAAGTGGGGTTTGTTCCAGGAATGCAAGGATTCTTCAATATACCCGAATCAATCAATTTGATACAATGTATTAACAAACTGAATGAGAAAAATCATATGATCATCTCAGTAGATGCAGAGAAAGCCTTTGACAAAATTCAACACCTATTTATGATGAAAACCCTGCAGAAAGTAGGCACAGAGGGAACTTTCCTCAACATAATAAAGACCATATATGACAAACCCACAGCCAACATCATTCTCAATGGTGAAAAACTGAAAGCATTTCCACTAAGATCAGGAACAAGACAAGGTTGCCCACTCTCACCACTATTATTCAACATAGTTTTGAAAGTTTTAGCCACAGGAATCAGAGAAGAAAAGGAAATAAAAGGAATCCAAATTGGAAAAGAAGAAGTAAAGCTGTCACTGTTTGCAGACGACATGATACTCTACATAGAGAATCCTAAAGATGCTACCAGAAAACTACTAGAGCTAATCGATGAATTTGGTAAAGTAGCAGGACACAAAATTAATGCACAGAAATCTCTGGCATTCCTATACACTAATGATGAAAAATCTGAAAGTGAAATCAAGAAAACACTCCCATTTACCATTGCAACAAATAGAATAAAATATCTAGGAATAAACCTACCTAAGGAGACAAAAGACCTGTATGCAGAAAATTATAAGACACTGATGAAAGAAATTAAAGATGATACAAATAGATGGAGAGATATACCATGTTCTTGGATTGGAAGAATCAACATTGTGAAAATGACTCTACTGCCCAAAGCAATCTACAGTTTCAATGCAATCCCTATCAAACCACCACTGGCATTTTTCACAGAACTAGAACAAAAAATTTTACAATTTGTATGGAAACACAAAAGACCCTGAATAGCCAAAGCAATCTTCAGAATTAAAAATGGAGCTGGAGGAATCAGGCCCCCTGACTTCAGACTATACTACAAAGCTACAGTAATCAAGACAGTATGGTACTGGCACAAGAACAGAGAGATAGATCAATGGAACAGGATAAAAACCCAGAGATAAAACCACGCACATATGGTCATCTTATCTTTGATAAAGGAGGCAGGAATGTACAGTGGAAAAAGGACAGCCTCTTCAGTAAGTGGTGCTGGGAAAACTGGACAGGTACATGTAAAAGTATGAGATTAGGTCACTCCCTAACACCATACACAAAAATAAGCTCAAAATGGATTAAAGACCTAAATGTAAGGCCAGAAACTATCAAACTCTTAGAGGAAAACATAGGCAGAACACTCTATGACATAAATCACAGCAAGATCCTTTTTGACCCACCTCCTAGAGAAATGGAAATAAAAACAAAAATAAACAAATGGGACCTAACGAAACTTCAAAGCGTTGGCACAGCAAAGGAAACCATAAACAAGACGAAAAGACAACCCTCAGATTGGGAGAAAATATTTGCAAATGAAGCAACTGACAAAGGATTAATTTCCAAAATTTACAAGCAGCTCATGCAGCTCAATAACAAAAAACCAAACAACCCAATCCAAAAATGGGCAGAAGACCTAAATAGACATTTCTCCAAAGAAGATATACAGACTGCCAACAAACACATGAAAGAATGCTCAACATCACTAATCATTAGGGAAATGCAAATCAAAACTACAATGAGATATCATGTCACACCAGTCAGAATGGCCACCATCAAAAAATCTAGAAACAATAAATGCTGGAGAGGGTGTGGAGAAAAGGAAACACTATTGCACTGCTGGTGGGAATGTGAATTGGTACAGCCACTATGGAGAACTGTATGGAGGTTCCTTAAAAAACTACAAATAGAACTACCATATGACCCAGCAATCCCACTACTGGGCATATACCCTGAGAAAACCAAAATTCAAAAAGAGTCATGTATCAAAATGTTCATTGCAGCTCTATTTACAATAGCCCAGAGATGGAAACAACCTAAGTGCCCATCATCGGATGAATGGATAAAGAAGATGTGGCACATATATACAATGGAATATTACTCAGCCATAAAAAGAAACGAAATTGAGCTATTTGTAATGAGGTGGATAGACCTAGAGTCTGTCATACAGAGTGAAGTAAGTCAGAAAGAGAAAGACAAATACCGTATGCTAACACATATATATGGAATTTAAGGGAAAGAAATGTCATGAAGAACCTAGGGGTAAGACAAGAATAAAGACACAGACCTACTGGAGAACGGACTTGAGGATATGTGGAGGGTGAAGGGTGAGCTGTGACAGGGCGAGAGAGAGGCATGGACATATATA
Source organism: Globicephala melas (assembly GCF_963455315.2). NCBI lineage: Eukaryota > Metazoa > Chordata > Mammalia > Artiodactyla > Delphinidae > Globicephala > Globicephala melas. Next base: position 102,247,861 of record NC_083318.1, on the reverse strand, counting down.
CACTAACAAACATAAGGTAGATAGCTGGTGGGAAGCAGCCGCATGGCACAGGGATATCGGCTCGGTGCTTTGTGACCACCTGGAGGGGTAGGATAGGGACGGTGGGAGGGAGGGAGACACAAGAGAGAAGAGATATGGGAACATATGTATATGTATAACTGATTCACTTTGTTATAAAGCAGAAACTAACACACCATTGTAAAGCAATTATACTCCAATAAAGATGTAAAAAAAAAAGAATTCAAATAAAATAAGAAATGAAGGAAGAGAAATTGCAAATCATACCACAGAAATACAAAGGATCATATGATGCTACTATGAACAATTATATACCAACCGATTGGACAACCTAGTAGAAATGGAAAAATTCCTAGATTTTACATACAATCTTCCAAGATTGAATCATGAAGAAATAGAAATAAAACTCACCAACAAAAAACCAAACAACTTGGTTGAAAAATAGGCAAAGAATCTAAATAGACAGTTTCCCAACAGAGACATACAGGTGGTCAACAGGCACATGAAAAGATGTTTAACATCACTAATTTATTAGGAAAATGTAAATCAAGACCACAGTGAGAAATCACCTTATATTTGTTAGAATGGCTAATATCAAAAAGACAAGAAATAACAAATGTTGGTGAGAACAGGGAGAAAAGTGAATCCTTGTGCACTGTTGGTGGGGCTCTAAATTGGCACAGCTATTATGGAGATTCTCAAAAAATTAAGACCAGAACTACCATATGATCCAGCTATTCCACTTCTTGGTGTGTATCCAAAGAACACAAAAACACTAATTTGAAAAGATATATTCACCCCTGTGTTCCTTGTAGCATTATTTACAATAACCAAGATATGGAAACAACCTAAGTGTCCATCTATGGAGGAATGGATAAAGAAGATGTGGTGTATATACATATATATACATATATATATATATGTGTGTGTGTGTGTATATATATATATATATATATATACACACACACAGTGGAATACTACCTGGTATTCCATTGAAAAGAATGAAATCCTGCCATTTGCGACATGTATGGACGTTGCAGGTATTACACTAGGTGAAATAAGTCAGAGAGAGAAAGACAAATATCATATGGTTCATTCATATGTTGAATGTAAAAAACCAAAACTAACCAACAAACAAAATAAAACAAACTCATAGATACAGAGAACAGATTAATGGGGAAAGAGGTTTGGGGTGAGCAAAACAGGTGAAGGAGGTCAACTGTGTGGTGATGAATGGTAACTAGCCTAGAGGTGGTGATCACTTTGTAGTTTATAAAGATGTCAAATTATAATTCTGTACACCTGAAATTTATATAATAAAAAATATTAAAAAAAATAAGTATTGCCCATTATTCCAGTGACATTTAATTTATGATAGTGTTTACTATCATAAAGCCTATATGTTGTTATTCCTCTTCATCCAAAAGCATCACTAAAAGATACTCCTTATAAACATAGACAGGCTGGTCTTTCCCTATGTCATCCTTAATATTTGAATTTTAAAAGATGTCTAGGCATAAAGAATATTGTTTAAAATTCAAACTAAGTACTACTGTGAAATTAAAAGTATTACAACATTTTTAGATTTGACCAGGGTCTCAGACCCCAGGTACAGTAGGGGACAGCAGAGTTACTTCACGGACTCATGTCCAGATGAGCTAGAGTAGGCACAAGGGCACCAATCTCTGGGATACAGGATTGCAGCCAGATGCTGGGAACCCAGAAACACTGGCCCATGAATTACTGCTTTGATAGAAGAACAAACTAATATCAGGATGGCTGAGGTCAGCCTGAGGAGTAGAAAACTAGAATGAAGAGTAGATGAAAGCAAAGATTGGGTATGTAAGCAGAAATAAAAGTCCTGTTTTAAACAGAGCTTAAGATAAGAAGAAAGCTCCTCCAGCTGTAATGTAAGCTCCATGAGTGCAAGGACTATGCCAATATATGCATAATCATTAGCACCCATCAGAGTCGTTATTCAATTAGTGCTTGACAAAGAATGAATGATTTGCACTAATGGCATACTTGAGAAAGCATACCTCAACCTCCAGTGTTCTTCCACTTGACTTTATTTTTACTCTATTTTAATTTTACTTTTTTTTTTTTTTTTGGTATGCGGACCTCTCACTGTTGTGGCCTCTCCCGTTGCGGAGCACAGGCTCCGGACGCGCAGACTCAGCCGTCATGGCTCACGGGCCCAGCCACTCCGCGGCATGTGGGATCTTCCCAGACTGGGGCACGAACCCGTGTCCCCTGCATCGGCAGGCAGACTCTCAACCACTGCGCCACCAGGGAAGCCCTGAAACATTCCTCTTTTAAGGATATAAACTCTAGGGAACAAATCAGAAAAATATATATAACTTGTCCCTTCATGTATTAAATTACTCTAAATAAGTAAATGTGTGACATCTTTGAAAATTTCAGAATAATTTCAGTTTTAAAAGAACAATTACCGTACGTTTTACTTTAATGGGGGCCTGTAATATCATCACATATATAAAATCAAACTAGCCACATTTGCTGTATTCCAAAGGCACTTTATTTGCCTGTTATTCTTAGGGTAAAATTAACAAGTAATATTAACAATAATACTAATAACAAATACTTGCAGCATCTAGCATTTGTCAAGCACATATTATCAAGCAGTATGCCTAGGGTTTACATGTGTTAGTGTAAGTGTAACCTTGAGCAATTGATTCAACTTCTGTATTTGAAAATTAGAATAATGTATCTCTCTAGGTTTATTATAAGAATTATTGAGATAATGCACAATCTAATGCCTGGCATAAAATAAGAGCTTGGCGAACATTAGCTTCTATTTATAATTTAACTAAAATAATGCCTACAAAGACTGATGAATTTGTCAGGCAGGTACCACCATGTAAGTGAGGAAAACAGGACTCTAACCCAAGTTTCTCTGACTCTAAATTCTCAAGCTTATTCTGAAATACTGCCTACCCCTTCCCCGGAATGGCAAATAAGTACTTTACTGTTCAAAACAGAAACTCCATGCATAATATCTCTAAATAGATGAATGAATTGTTCTTTATCAAAATATTTGCCTGCAACTTCAAGCCTGCTCATTGTATTTTGTCTTCTAATGCCATGATTTACTCTGAAGTCTAGTCAAGCAACTTTTTTCATACTTTTCAGCAATCACTGAACCAAAGATAGCAATATTTTCTGATCTTTTTGCTGAGAAGTACTCGCATGAAACAGAACTTGACACTAATTTTGCTGCATGCATTAACCAAGTTGATCAACAGCTTTATTTGATTCAAAATCTACCAGAAGCCATCCTTACTGTATTACATGGCAATACAGAGCTGTATTACATGTCAAGGATGAGCAACACTGCATTGATCCATCCAAATATTTCTATTCTTTAAGTTCTGGAGAGATGTCTTTGTGTGTCTACTTATTACACAAACTTCACAGATTATTTGCCTTTAACTTAGGAAGTTTCTACTTGATAGTAGGGGAGGTGATGTCGAGAGTCTTCTCTTTTCCCTCAAAGCCATCCCCCCTCCCCTTCTCCATCCTGGGCCACTGACCTGCACATTTTGCCCTGGGAGCTATCTTGCCCTCCAGCTTACAGTGAGGCAGCCACTGGCATACAGAGGAGGCAACAGCAGATGCAAAGGAAGGGACGATAGGAAGGTCAGGTGTTTATGTCTCAGGTTGGCTGCATCTTTCTCCCAGAGGCCATCTCTTGCTTTACAGCTGTCTGTCTCTGCAGTTTCAGCATCCAGGGAACAGTAATGGCTCTCTGCTGTCACTGCCCAGGTTCCTCACTCTCCTTTGTTCCTTTACCTAAGTTGAGTCCACACCTTTGCAAACAGTCCCTTTATTAAACTCTCCTTATATTACCTAATTCTGATTGATACAGGTGACTCCAGAATGCACCTGTGTCTGGTCTAGAGTGACTATAGCAGCATTTCCCAAAGGTTGTTCTTAAAACAGAAATAAAAAGGTTTCAATGTTAAATTATTTTGACAGGCTGGATTTATCAAAATTAAATGGCATTCTTACTTTAGACTCTCACATGTTTTGGTGGTGTAAATAAATGTTCACTCAGAATCACAAAGAGGGGAAAATTATGATCAGCATTTCCTACATTTTCTTTTCCCCCTGGAGCAGCTTCTAAGACTACAAGGACAGAATCAAGACAAGGCTGTAGTAGAGTAATAAATGAGGTGGTGATGCAGAAGGATTTGCTGGGAATTGAAGCAGTCAGGTGATCACAGACTCCTGTCCTGTGCTGGTTGGAGTGCCTGGAATGGAATACTGTGACAGTGCCAAGAGAGGCTGAGCTATGCTCACCAGCACAGTGAGTGATCTCTGGCTGCTGGATTCAGCAAACTGGTATTTCTTCTGCCTCCCCTAGTGAGAATTTCTGATACTGGCTGTCACTTCTCATCACAGTTCCTCACGACTCTTCATTGTTTTCTTCTTTCTTCTGGCCACATGGCATTTGCAAAGAGACTAGCCAGTTGTCTCTCTGAGACAAACTTGTATGTGGATATTTCCAAATCCTCTTTCATCAGTCTTTTCACTGTCTACTCTGTTATTTCTCCAGGGCTTCTGGGCTTTGGTGCCAATGAGAAATGAGTTTTATTGTAATTATTAGTTGAAGAAATAATGCTTTTCCTTTTAGCCATTCAATGTTCTGAAATATGTTATGGGCTATTTTTACTGTTTCGGATTATTAGCCTCTTTGCTTATTTTCATGTTCATGGTTGTTTTAGAAAGTTAATAGTGCCAGACATCTGAAAGTCAGATGGCCACTCAACTGTACATGCTGTTTTTATTTTGTTTATTCTGTTTGACTCAGTTCAATTCATTTTACTAGTATATAGCTCTCTTTTGAAATATTTTGACATTCTAGTTGGTTTTGAATGGCACTAACTGCTGTCTGCATTCAGTAGTGTATTTTATCAATACCATTTTTACATGGATATATCTAGTTACAAAGGACATAGATCTTTACAGCTTGAAACCTAGACATGGCAATCACACACACACACACACACACACACACACACACACACACACCGTCCTTGACTTCTTGTCCCTATAGCCCTTCATCCCTCCCACAGCTAGGGAGTCTTAACCTCAGAAAACTGGATTCAGTCTAGGCCTATGATGCAGGACCAGTCCTAGACTAAAGCACCAGTTATTCAGCAGAAGGACAGCTTGCTCCTGATCCCACACTAATCCTGAAAACCAGTTGTTATCATTTTACTCTTGCCTTATGCCTTCTTAGAGGTCACCTGCCTCCTCCTCAGATTATGATGACTAAGACTCTGCCCTGTAGAGGAGCATATGGCAGTGTCTGACCTTGGCCATGTGACTTGTAGTGTGCAGTGTTACCAGTGAGGGCTTTAGAGTCCAACTGCTTGGGTTTAAGTCTCTGTTCCCCCAATTGCTAGATTTCTGTGCCCCAGTTTATTTGTCTAATGGAGCCACTAATAGTTTCCACCTCCTAGGTTTGCTGTGAGGTTTAAACCAACACACAGTAATGGCTTAATAAACGCTGATTATTATTTTAGGTCCTTTGAGACTAGGGTCCCACTTTTTTTCTCTAGTTCTATCAGTCAGAGTCTCAGTAGGAACCAGAAACCAACTCAAAATATTTAAGAGACCTGAATGAAGTTCAACTTATAGAGGGGTGGGCACAAGTTAAGAGAATTGCCAAGGGATTTTGAGGTACCTGAAGACAAACAGCAGTGGGAAGCCAATGGGAAGCCTAGTCCTGAAACAATGGAATCCAGTGAGAACCAGAGCTGTGGAAGAAGGGCTGCCTGAAAGGAGCTGGAGCTGCACTTATGGAAGGTCTGAGTCACTTCCAGAAACACGGCCCAAGAAAGGCCTAGGAAAAAAATTCCCCTACCTTTCCCTCTTCCCTACCTTCAATCACACTACTGGTGCCTCCCAGTGGAAGCCAGTTGGCAAGGGATTCTGGGTAATGCAGTGCCTAGGCACAGGCCTCTTACAGCAGACAGAATGGTCACAAGAATGGAAAATGTGTGTAGGAGCAAAGCCAAGCAGAAGATAACTAGGAAGCCAGTTCTTAAGACATTTTTCTTCTAATCCAGTTCCCCAGATTAGTTATAGTTGCCACACTTGCCAATCCTCAGCTAACTCTTTTGACTCAGTGTTTGTTTTAGAACTGGGCCCTGAGGTCTCAGATCCTGACAATCCTAGTCAGGCTTTACCTTAGTCAGGTTTTACTCTTCACCCTCAAGCCTTGGTTCTGAGGGAAAAAATTTTCTAGTAGAAGTTTCTTATGACAGTTATTTTTGACCAGTGTCTGTACAAATGATCAGATCAGCTATAAAATGCATCCAATTTGACTATTCAACTAACACATTGAACATTTACCTCTCTGTTAGTTTTGGTCATAAATTCAAGGTGATAGTATGGCATGAGTATTGGAAAGCAAAAAAATAGATACCAAGAAAAGGAAAGCAGAGAAATAAACTGTTGAGAGACAATCCTGCATGAGTCTCTTGCATTTCTGCATGTCTTAAAAGCAAAGGCACTGATTGTCCTTTGTGGCAGACTATATTTTCAAGGATAATTGTATATTAAGCAGCCTTGGAAAATAGAGATAGTGTTTTCCTCCAAAGCAGAGGACAGGTTTGCTTTCTGTTCATTGTAAGTGGTTCCTGGTTCCTAAATTCTGCATTCTTCTTCTGTAACTCACTGCACTGTGTGTGTGGGTATTGGTGGCCTCTCTGCATCATCTTGTGGGAATTGGAGGTCAGGGAACAGCACAAAAATGCTGATTATCTAGCTGCAGGTATTGGTTGTGAGTAATAAACTGTGCTATGTCTCTAACCCAGGATGCTTGTATCCCTACCATCTATGAAACTGGGGGGATTAATGTGTTATGTTGCAACTAAGGTAAAGTCTCAAAGCTTTCACAGTTTCTGACAAGCCCTTATACTTAGGTTAATAATATAGACTCTTTTAGATATGACTTGTGTGGGTACCATGCCAAGTGAGGATTCTGTCTCTTTTAATAAAGAAGTTTTGTTGGTTATTTCCAAATTTTTGTCAGTTCTCACTCTAAGACATACTCTCAAACTTTTAAAAAGATACAAAATATTTCTACTTAAATGGTATAGAAGCCTATAGGAAGTCTAGAGATTGTTTCACCATTGAGAAATAATACATCAGTTTTACACACTGCAACATTTCTGTTAAGCTAAAGAAGAGTCACACCCATTCCTAAACACACACACATACACATAGGTGCATATACACACACATAGACCCAGAAGTATGCACCACATAAACACACGTAGTCTATAGGACTAGAATACATTCGGGTTTAGTTATCCAAAGATATACAATCTGTTTAAAAAACAAGGTGGCCTCAAATGGTAGCAACGGATGAGGCATATCTCAGCAAAATTCCCCCACTGTAAGAAATCATAATAGGAAACACAAATCAAAAGTCATATTCATGCAAAGAATGGTCCCATTGCATCCAGAAGACTTAATTCTTACTCTGCTACAACTCTTATTTTTCTAACTCACATCACCATTTCAGAAGCACTTGCAGCATAAACTAATGCTGTATACTATGAAGGGAATATTCACAAGCACAGGGCTTTCTGGATCTTGAACCACAGTGGGATTCAGCAAAGCTTCATCCTGACCTGGAGGCAGTGGGTTGTGCAGGTGTAGCAAGGAAGGAGACCTGCCTAGCTTCAACTTTCCAAATAAACTCATTCCTCCACTGTCAACCTTGTGTGGAGGAAATTAGCCAAAAGACAACACTTAGAGGGTTTCAGGAAAGTTCTCAGTTCTCCTAAAACCTGAAACAACAGTAGAAATACTGTAATTTATGATTCATTCATTTGTAGTCAGTATTGCCTGCTGCCTATATACTTTTTATAAAATTGTCGTAAGTGTTTCCATCTCCAAGAAAAATAGCCTAATAACTTTACACATGGGAAGGCCTAGAGCAGCATGAAAGAACTGGATACCTGTGGTAGAAGAGAGGGAGATTAAAAAGACATGAATGTAAAAGGAAGAAAAGAAACCACAGTGTACTGAAGACATTATCTATGAAATCAAAATGGTTCATGCCTCCCCATTGTTCCTAGGGAGATCCTAGTCAAGAGAGCAGGATGATGTAATGAAAACAGTGAAGGCTTTGGATCTGGAGTTAGGCAACACAGGCTTCCAATCCTAGTTTCCCTCTATTATCTATGTGACCTTAAGAAAGATACTTTATCTAGGCTCTAGTTTCCTGATCCATAAAAAAATAGTTGTTAAAAGATATGTGCTATACCACCAAACCAGCTTTACAACAAATGCTAAAGGAACTTCTCCAGGCAGAAAACACAAGAGAAGGAAAAGACTTACAATAACAAACCAAAAACAATTAAGAAAATGGTAATAGGAAAATACATATCCATAATTACCTTAAATGTAAATGGATTAAATGCTCCAACCAAAATACATAGACTGGCTGAATGGATACAAAAACAAGAACCATATATATGCTGTCTACAAGAGACCCACTTCAGACCAAGGAACACATACAGACTGAAAGTGAGGGGATGGAAAAAGATATTCCATGCAAATGGAAATCAAAAGAAAGCTGGAGTAGCAGTACTCATATCAGATAAAATAGACTTTAAAAAAGACTGTTACAAGAGACAAAGAAGGACACTACATAATGATCAAGGGATCAATCCAAAAAGAAGATATAACAATTGTAAATATTTATGCACCCAACATAGGAGCACCTCAATACATAAGGCAAATACTAACAGCTATAAAAAAGGAAATCAACAGTAACTCAATAATAGTGGGGGACTTTTAACACCTCACTTATACCAATGGACAGATCATCCAAACAGAAAAGTAATAAGGAAACAGAAGCTTTAAATGACAAAATAGACCAGATAGATTAAATTGATATTTATAGGACATTCCATTCAAAAACAGCAGATTACACTTTCTTCTCAAGTGCACATGGGACATTCTCCAGGATAGATCACATCTTGGGTCACAAATCAAGCATCAGTAAATTTAAGAAAATTGAAATTATATCAAGCATCTTTTCGACCACATTATGAGATTAGAAATCACTTACAGGGAAAAAAACGTAAAAAATACAAACACGTGGAGGACAAACAATACGTTAGTAAATTACCAAGAGATCACTGAAGAAATCAAAGAGGAAAATCAAAAAATACCTAGAGACAATTGACAATGAAAACACGATGATCCAAAACCTATGGGATGCAGCAAAAGCAGTTCTAAGAGGGAAATTTAAAGCAATACAAGCCTACCTCAAGAAACAAGAAAAATCTCAAATAAACAATTTAACTTACACCTAAAGGAACTAGAAATGCAGAACAAACAAAACCCAAAGTTAGCAGAAAGAGAGAAATCCTAAATATCATTGCAGAAATAAATGAAATAGAAACAAAGTAAACAATAGCAAAGATCAATAAAACTAAAAGCTGATTCTTTGAGAAGATAAACAAAATTGATAAACCATTAGCCAGACTCATCAAGAAAAAAAGGGAGAAGACTCAAACCAGTAGAATTAGAAGTGAAAAAGTATAAGTTACAACAGACATGGCAGAAATACAAAAGCATCCTAAGAGACTACTACAAGAAACTCTATGACAATAAAATGGACAACCTGGAAGAAATGGACAAATTCTTAGAAAGGTATAACCTTCAAAGACTGAACCAGGAAGAACTAGAAAATATGAACAGAACAATCACAAGTAATGAAACTGAAATTGTGATTAAAAATTTTCCAACAAACAAAAGCCCAGGACCAGATGGCTTCACAGGCGAATTCTATCAAACATTTAGAGAAGAGCTAACACCTATCCTCCTGAGACTCCTCCAAAATATAGCAGAGGGAGGAACACTCCCAAACTCATTCTACGAGGCCACCATCACCCCGATACCATATCCAGACAAGGATGTCACAAAGAAAGAAAGCTACAGGCCAATATCACCGATGAACATAGATGCAAAAATCCTCAACAAAATACTAGCAAACAGAATCCAACAGCACATTAAAAGGATCATACACCATGATCAAGTGGGGTTTATTCCAGGAATTCAAGGATTCTTCAATATATGCAAATCAATCAATGTGATACACCATATTAACAAACTGAATGAGAAAAACCATATGATCATCTCAATAGATGCAGAGAAAGCTGTCGACCAAATTCAACACCCATTTATGATAAAAACCCTACAGAAAGTAGGCATAGAGGGAACTTTCCTCAATATAATAAAGGCCATATATGACAAACACACAGCCAACATCATCCTCAATGGTGAAAAACTGAAAGCATTTCCACTAAGATCAGGAACAAGACAAGGTTGCCCACTCTCACCACTAATATTCAACATTGTTTCAGTAGTTTTAGCCACAGCAATCAGAGAAGAAAAAGGAATAAAAGGAATCCAAATCGGAAAAGAAGAAGTAAAGCTGTCACTGTTTGCAGATGACATGATACTCTACTTAGAGAATCCTAAAGATGCCACCAGAAAACTACTAGAGCTAATCAATGAATTTGGTAAAGTAGCAGGATACAAAATTAATGCACAGAAATCTCTGGCATTCCTATACACTAATGATGAAAAATCTGAAAGTGAAATTAAGGAAACACTCGCATTTACCATTGCAACAAAAATAATAAAATACCTAGGAATAAACCTACCTAGGGAGACAAAAGACCTGTATATATGACATTGATGAAAGAAATTAAAGATGATACAAATAGATGGAGAGATATACTATGTTCTTGGATTGGAAGAATCAACATTGTGAAAATGACTATATTATCCAAAGCAGTCTACAGATTCAATGCAATCCCTATAAAACTACCACTGGCATTTTTCACAGAACTAGAACAAAATATTTCACAAGCCGTATGGAAACACAAAAGATCCCGAATAGCCAAAGCAATCTTGAAAAAGCAAAACGAAGCTGGAGGAATCAGGCTCCCTGACTTCAGACTATACTACAAAGCTACAGTAATCAAGACAGTATGGTACTGGCAGGAAAACAGAAATATAGATCAATGGAATAGGATACACAGCCCAGAGATAAACCCCCAGACATATGTTCATCTTAGTTTTGAGAAAGGAGGCAAAATGGAGAAAAGACAGCCTCTTCAATAAGTGTGCTGGGAAAACTGGATAGCTACATGTAAAAGAATGAAATTAGAACACTCCCTAACACTATATACCAAAATAAACTCAAAATGAATTAAAGACCTAAATGTAAGGCCAGACACTATAAAACTCTTAAAGGAAAACATAGGCAGAACACTCTGTGACATAAATCACAGCAAGTTTGCTTTTGACTCACCTCCTAGAGAAATGGAAATAAAAACCAAAATAAATAAATGGGACCTAATGAAACTTCAAAGCTTTTACACAGCAAAGGAAGCCATAAACAAGATGAAAAGACAGCCCTCAGAATGGGAGAAAATATTTGCAAATTAAGCAACCAACAAAGGATTAATATCCAAAATATACAAGAAGCTCATGCAGTTCAATGTCAAAAAACAAACAACCCAATCCAAAAATGGGCAGAAAACCTAAGTAGACATTTCTCAAAAGAAGATATACACATTGCCAACAAACACATGAAAGGATGCTCAACATCACTAATCATTAGAGAAATGCAAATCAAAACTACAATGAGGTATCACCTCACACAAGTCAGAATGGCCATCATCAAAATATCTACAAACAATAAATGCTGGAGAGGGTGTGGAGAAAAGGGAACCCTCTTACACTCTTGGTGGGATTGTAAATTGATACAGCTACTATGGAAAACAGTATGGAGGTTCCTTGAAACACTAAAAATAGAACTACCATATGACCCAGCATTCCCACTACTGTGCATACCCTGAGAAAACCATAATTCAAAAAGTGCCATGTACCACAAAGTTCATTGCAGCTCTATTTACAGTAGCCAGGACATGGAAGCAACCTAAGTGTCCATCGGCAGATGAATGGATAAAGAAGATGTGGCACATATATACAATGGAATATTACTCAGCCATAAAAAGAAACAAAACTGAGTTATTTGTAGTGAGATGGATGGACCTAGAGGCTGTCACACAGAGTGAAGTAAGTCAGAAAGAGAAAAAGAAATACCATATGCTAACATATATATATATATATATGCCATCTAAAAAACAAAAAGAAATGGTTCTGAAGAAGCTAAGCTAGGGGCAGGACAGGAATAAAGACACAGATGTAGAGAATGGACATGAGGACATAGGGAGGGGGAAGGGTAAGCTGGGATGAAGTGAGAGAGTGGCATTGACATACATACACTACCAAAATGTAAAATAGATAGCTAGTGGGAAGCAGCCACATAGCCCAGGGAGATCAGCTTGGTGCTTTGTGACCACCTAGAGGGGTGGGATTGGGAGGGTGGGAGGGAGATGCAAGAGGGAGGAGTTATAGGGATATATGTATATGTATACCTGATTCACTTTGTTATACAGCAGTAACTAAGACATCACTGTAAAGCAATTATACTCCAATAAAGATGTTTTAAAAAAAATACGTGCTATAAGAGATTACTGAAAACATAGAATGACAGAAAAGATCAGCAACTGCAATTTGTTAGCATTCTCTAAATGTCAGCTGATATCATTATTACTTTTTAAATGATTATCACTAAACATTATACTATATTGTCCAGAACACAATTAATAGGTGTCAGTTTACCCAAATTAAATCAGATTTAAGTGATGTGTTTGACTACATAAACAGACAGATCCTTTACACTTGGATGTTGATTCTCAAATAATCAGAGTGAAGCAATAGTGAAGGAAGTTCCTCAGTGTGTATATAAATATCAGAGAGGAAAAGAACATGTATGTTTTTACAAAAATATGATTAATATACCTACTTTATTTACAACACAAACAATAGAAATTAAAATATAACAAAATTATCTTTCAGGTTGACAGTCTAAATAAATAAAGGTAATACAGGAATAGCATGGGCTAAAAATGGTGGCTTAGAGGACAAATATGAGCCTTACTGATAAAGATGCAATTCCTTTTTTTTTCCTGTGCTAAATTTCCTTCTTTAACCCAAACACCTAGTTCAGGTTATCCACTCGTCAAACTTAAAGGAACATACACATTTCTTAGGTCCAAGATCACGTACAATTTCCCCATGGAGAGGTCACCTCCAGGCCCAGCCCCACCAGAAAATTTTATCTCATGTCCTCCCACATGGATCTGTTTCCCAGCCTACTTCACATACATTGTCTGGACCTGACCAAAGGACTGCAATTTCTTTCTTGCCACTAATAAACTTGAGAGACTCTACAAGTTAACGAAAGACTATTGCTATAGATGTGAGAAATGGTGGTTGATTTCTAAGTCAGGCTCTTCTAGTTGATTCACAGGTTGTACACCATTAAGTATCTCAGCAAGGGGTTTCTTCGGAGAGAAGTTTCTGTTTGTTCTTCTTTATATAGTCTAAATGTTAGTATTCATAAAACAGATGTCTTCAAAGCAGTGCTAGTTAGCTTAAACACAAATATGAAATTAGCCATTTGTATAGCAGATTCACATATTTCTATAATGGGCTGCAAGACCCTGATTTTGAATACTAATTTATGTTTTAATACACTACTAGTTGCTCTTGAATTAGCTTTTCAGCCAAGCATCAGGGACTATTTTGGGCTCATTGGACTATTAATTCTAAGTACAAAACAAAACCCTATGGGAGATTGAATGAAAAAATTTGTCCTTTAAGTTACACAAAGAAGCAAAAATTCCCTCCAGGAAATTAATACTCTAATTATAAACTTTCTGGTTGAGAAAGTCTTGAAAAGCTTTGTCTCTTTTATGAAGTCAGAAGTCTTTGGTTTGGCTTCATTTAACTTTTCCCATTCAGAACATATGGGAATATTCCCAAAACATCAGAGCAGCTGGTCCTTTTGAAATCAGAAAAACTTTTCTTTCTAATGCTACTTACATGATAGAAAAAGGAATCCACACTGCTGGCAAAACAGCTGTTCTTATTTCTGAAGGATATAGCAATGGCTAAGGCAACATGTTTTCCTGCTTAAATTACAGTTTTGGAAAAGAGAAGGATCAATCATTGTTTAGAAATAGAGTTGTAATAATATCAGTTCCCTTCTTTCAACTTATCCCATTTAGAATGTTTCCAAATATGGGGAGGATTATCACACAGCCCAAATGTTTGCATTTTTGACTGAGTTTCTCAGTTTACATTGAATAGTTGACATCTTATACTAAATACAGCTTTTATGAAAGTTACGACACTGAACAGCATTTTCTCCTAATATTTACAGTGGTACCTGCAAAACATCAAGAAATTAGATAAAGGAAAAAGAGGCAATCTAACAAATCAAAAAAGTATGTTTAGAGTTTAAACAATAGCCTAAGTCATATATGCCCTCAGTAACAAAATATAATTTAATAATCTGGTCTGTGCTCTCTTGGTCCAGTGGACACAAGATTATATCAAACCTAAAATGTTGTTTTAATAACTCTCAGCTTTCTTGCACAAAAGTGAAAGACTTACTGTGTAAATTGTTCACAATTCAAAACTGAATCTACAGAAATATTTGCCCACCCTTTTTTGGATAGAAATTTATACTTCTTAGCAGAAATGAGTAAAGACTGAAAGAAAAATTGTTTTCCTGGATTTAAAAAGTGTATTAAAACAGAAGTTTGACAAATGTTTGATTAAAAAACAATTTAAATATTCAAGACCAGAGCAATCCCTTAATTGATATGATGTGTAGGATAAAAAAATGTTTGCTACTGATCAGTAAATTCCTAGATCAGATTTCCTAGTTATTGGTTTAGCAACAAAATGGAGGTTATTTTCCTTGTAGAACAACTTAATTCATGTCATCTTTCAGGGAAAATAACCAACTACTTTTAAGTTCCAACTATATGCCAGAAATGAAGCTCAGTGCTTTACTGACATGATTTACTTTAATCCTTGCGTTATGAATGTGGTGTTGATTAAATTAATCCATTTTACAGAAGGGCAAGTCAACTTAGGGAGTTTTTTGTTTTTTGCGGTACGCGGGCCTCTCACTGTTGTGGCCTCTCCCGTTGGGGAGCACAGGCTCCGGACACGCAGGCCCAGCGGCCATGGCTCACGGGCCCACCCGCTCCGCGGCACGCGGGATCCTCCCGGACCGGGGCACGAACCCGTGTCCCCTGCATCGGCAGGCAGACTCCCAACCCCTGCGCCACCAGGGAAGTCCTAGGGAGTTTTACATTATGTCTCATTTATCTTAAAATTCTTTGGATTGGACAATGTGACATATAGCTTTGATATATAGTTTTATTTTATTCCCTACAGTGATTAGTAAACATCTGAAGTACCTAACTGGGAAAACACTGTAGGGTTACTCAGCACTTTGCAAGACTGATCAACACAATAATCTAAAGGCTGATACTCTAAATTCTTCATCTATCTTTAGAAAAAATAAACAGAGCTTTTGTTAATTAGCTTTATGGAGGATATAAACACTTACCAAAGAATTGCAAGTAACCAAATTGGTTTAATTCAGTTCACAAGACTGATTACATAACTTGCTCAAAATGGTATAGCTAGGATTTGAACACAAGTTCTACTGACTCAAAGACCCTTGCTTTGAACGATAATGTGTAATGCCCTCTGATCTTGTCTTCCCTCAACATAGAACAGTATATTAGTTTGGGTGAACCCTTGATTTGTAAGTGAACAATATACAAGAAAAGTAAGGACAGAAGGGGAAAGGCAAGAGTCCTCCTCCCAAGATTCACACAAGTGACCCCACCACATAACTCTCATCTTGGTGAATCAAGGTCCTAGTTGCTTCTCCACTCTCCTATATTGGGCACCTGTTTTAGACTGAGAGGGTTCCATAACAAAATATCACCGACTGGGTGGATTAAACAACAGAAATTTATTTTCTCAGAGTTCTGGAAACTGAAAGTTCAACATCAAGGTGTCAGTAGAGTTTGCTTCTCCTGAGGCACCCTCCTTGGTTTGCAGATGGCTGCCTTCTCTCTGTGTGCTCATGTGGCATTTTCTCTGTGTGCTTGCATCTTTGGTGTCTCTCATGTGTCCTAATCTCCTCTTCTTATTGAGACACCAGTCAGATTGGATTAGGACCCATCATAATTACCCCCATTTTTCTTATCTCTTTAAAGATCCTATGTCCGTGTGGAGTCACATTCTGAGGTACTGGGGGTTAGGGCTTCAACAAATAAATTTTGAGAGGAACACAATTCAGTCCATAATAGTGTGTTTTTTAAATTTATTTATTTATTATTGGCTGTGTTAGGTCCTCTTTGCTGCTCACAGGTTTTCTCTAGTTGTGGTGAGCAGGGGCTACTCTTCGTTGCAGTGCGCAGCTTCTCAATACAGTGGCTTCTCTTGTTGTGGAGCACGGGCTGTAGGCATGTGGGCTTCAGTAGTTGTGGCATGCGGGCTCAGTAGTTGTGGCTTGTGGGCTGTAGAGCGCAGGCTCAGTAGTTGTGGTGCATGGGCTTAGCTCCTCCATGGCATGTTGATCTTCCCAGACCTGGGGTTGAACCCGAGTCCCCTGCATTGGCAGGTGGATTCTTAACCACTGGGCCACCAGGGAAGTCCCCATAATAATGTCAATCTCCCAGTCCAGGATATTTTGCTGTCTGCTCCTCTCCACTGGCAATTTTGCTCCCTTGGTTTAGGTCCTCAACATATTTCACCCACCCCATATAATAGTCTCCCCACATCCTGTCAAACCCACATCCAAGGTGTTCTTTATACCAGTGCAGTGCTAACTTTTGATCAAGCCTCTTTTTTGAGAATCTATCCTTGATATATAGATATATTTATATATTTATATACCTATATATATTATATAATAAATATATATCATATATATTATATATATTATATAATAAATATATACCTATATATATATACCTATATATATATATACCTATATAGTATATATATATTTATATACATATATAAAATATATATATAAATATATATTTATATACCTATAAAATATTTTTAGGATCTTCATCTATGTACTAAATATTTCTACATCATAATTTAATTCTTGGTTTAACAGGGATAATAAGTGTAATTCTCTTTATTTATTCTCAGCTCCAAATGCTGAGAACCACTGCAAAAGGAAACCCATACCTAAATCCCACAGATAGTTGATAAATCACATATAAGAATGTGATGAGATAATAAAACCTATTCTTCAAGAATTAGAGATCACTCACCTCCAGCTACAGAAAGGCTGGAATTCATTTGGAGTTTGGAGAGTGCTGTGAGCTCCCCCTGCCTTTCAAGGAGGCTTTTCTCTCTCTCCCAAGTAAATCAAGGGATGCTTTAAGGATATCAATCAGATAGCTAAGCTGGTCTTTAGGAATTTAGAAAGATTAAGAACTACGATTATATACTGAAGTCATATCAACCCAAGACAGAAGAGGAGAGATGGAGAAAGAATGTGTGTGTGTGTGTGTGTGTGTGTGTGTGTGAAAGAGAGAGACAGAGACACAGAGAGATAAGGAGAAAGAGTGAGCTGGAGAGAGAGGATTGCCCTAGGGGTGACCTGCATTTTCGCTTATGATGGGAAGGAAAGTGAACAGACATATGAATCAGATGGGAGAAAGCTGGCCTGGAAATACCTTGAAATGGTCTCTGCCCTAAAGAGGAAAGTAATCCTGAAAAAGGGTGAATTTCTGGGAATCTGAAGGACTAAGGAAGGGTGTAGCAAGTGGCCTGCTGAAGGAAGAGACAGAAGTAGTCTCATGTGGTAGGAATTGCAGACAAAGGTTCTGAGAGGATGAATCCCCAAGAAAACCTCAAGAGCACCTCATGACTTGAGTCCACATGGCGCCAGAGGGTCCCAAAACCAGATCACAAGCATACTCCTCACACCTCCATCTTGGTCCACCCCAACCCTGGTGCATGGAGAGGCAGAGAAGAAAACTGAAGAACAAGGACAGAATAGAAAAGAAGCTTCTGCCCTCTGGCCTCATATCCTAAAGAAGACCCAACGTACAGGAGAAGAAAGCTTTAATTTCACATGAAGGTATCATTTTGATTATTGCAGGGACTTGGCATTTTACCTCCTAAAATGATACTCTACTTGTCCCTAAAAGTGATCAGAAAAGCAATGAGACCTGCACAAAATTTCATCCAGTGGCAGGAAAGGAGCCAGCCTACAGAGTGGGTTAAAAGAGGAACAGGGCTTCCCTGGTGGTGCAGTGGTTGAGAATCCACCTGCTGATGCAGGGGACACGGGTTCGTGCCCCGGTCCGGGAAGATCCCACATGCCACGGAGCGGCTAGGCCCATGAGCCATGGCCACTGAGCCTGCGCGTCCGGAGCCTGTGCTCCCCAACGAGAGAGGCCACAGAAGTGAGAGGCCGCATACCGGAAAAAAAAAAAAAAAGTTAGAGGAACAGTAAAGTTTCTTTCTAGTGCATCCCATCAAACTGAGCACAATCTAATAGTTTTATTATTTTTAAGATACATAGTAAGCGAAAACATAAGCTTTAGTACTTCCTTCTCAATGGACCCTACCTCCATCAGAGACCACTGCTCCACTGACTAAGAGGTTGATTTTCGAGGCTGCACTGATCAAGTTACTGCCCAACTTAAAATCCTGGATGCGTTCCCGTTGCCTGTGCTTGAAATTTAAATTTACGGTAGGCACATGCAAGCTCTGCATGCTTTTCTGGCCTCCTTTGCCTATCCACTTACACTTGGGATTTACCCAATGCGTGCAGTTCCCTGCACATGACATGAAAGACACCCTTCTACATCTCAGCTCATGTCATTCCACTGAACTTCTCTTCTTTTTCCCATTCCACACTCAGTTTTTATTTCTATTTAAAACTTAGCTCAGATGTTTCTTTCTCCAGCCTCTTATCTTGCCCTTTACCCATCTACCTCACTTCAACAGAGTGGGATTTGCTCCTGTTACTCTAATGGTTCTCCAACATTCTTCTTTAATAGCAGTTGTCTTACAGTTATGACTCTTCATTTATCTACCCTTCCCACCAGATTGTGAATTCCTGGCAGCAGGATTTATTCTTGTTCATTGCCATGTCCCCAGCATCATTAAAGAACCCGGCTCTAGTAGGACCTTAATAGGTAACTATTAACTGAATGAAAGTTATAAGGATAAAATGAGGACTATAATAATTTCTCCTTATATTACAGCTTCTACAAAATTCTTCGGCTTCTACCACAAAGATAAGTAGTATGGATTGGGGACTTGTCTGTTTGTTTTTTTTCATTTTTCAAGAGACTGAATAAAGTATTAATTTTTTTTTTGGAGCTCATTACATGCATGATGAATGCCCTGAGTCTGGGCTGACAGAATTTGATGCCTGAAATATACCAAGGAATTTTTCATATGATGTAGAAGATCCAATAAAGCTGTTCCTGAACTCCTAAATCTAGGCATGTTACACATAAGTAACTAAAATTCACAAGGGGTTTCTTCTTTGGTCTTTGTTTTAGTTACTTTTTTAAACTCCTGAGTTAAAAAAAAATAAGGCTCCCTTTCACACTGAATTGTCAGCACATTTTAAGACAAATTTTTACCCAGCAAGATCGTCTTGAGGACAAAGGCTTATTTTGAGACATACTTCCTGTGAGACTGTTTATTTTAAGCCATGATATTATGATATTAGAAGATTTTTATTCATAGAGGCATTGATTAATATGCTTTTGCTCCTGACAGCAACAAAGCACCAGCCTGCTCATTTCTCCCCACCTCCTATCTCAGCGTCATTTCGCATATGAGTCCTTGGCACATCGCATATTATAAAGACCTAATGCAGTGTTCTTTCAGTCTCTGTAAGGTTGTACTGAGCACAGGCCTTTTTTATTCAGTGAATGGATGAAATGTCACTTTAAAATATTTGTAGATTGCTTTAGCAATTTATCTAGAATGAGGAGAAGCTCTGCAGGCTATCAGTGATAAAAGTGAATTTTATTAGCAAAGAGTTGATAAAGTCCAATGTCTCATAGGGGATAAGAGCAGGTTGAAGTGAATGACTTCGAGATGCTCGACTTTTCCTCTCTAAAGAGATAGGCTCTAGTGTATTTCCCATAAGAACCACATTTCTTTTTCATCAAGCAAATACTCATCACTTAACTGTTAGCATTCAAAAATTAATAAATTTTATTCAATCTTACTACCATACAAGTAACAAAAAGAAAGCAAATACAATAATTTTATGAAATGAGCAATATTTTTAGTTAACTGCAATGCCTAATGGTAGTCAAGGTACAATGAGGGGATTCCTTTAAAACACAGCTGTTCAAAGTAGGCATTTTTAAACATATAGTATCCAGGAACTTAAGACTAACATTCTCTGACCAAGGTTTGCACATATAGTGTCTGGCCTAATGGGAAAAAATATTTATTTATAACTGTCTTCATTGCAGTAGTATTTATAATATTTTAAAGAATAGAGAATGATTAGTTAAGGTACATATGTAGAATATAATATCCAGTTACTAATGTTTTGAAGAGTAATAAACGAGAACTAAATGGCTACTATATGCTGAATACCACTTTAAGGGCTTTGTATCTATGGACCTAGTCAATCCTTATAACAAACCTATTAGGTCTGAAGCATCATCGTTCCCCATTTTATAGCTAGTAAACTGAGACACTGAAAGGTTAGCATGTACAATGGCACAGCTTGTCAGAGGTAGAGCTGAGTTTAAGACCCAGACCTCCTAGCTCTATTGTCCATGTACTTCACCACCACACCATATGTATTAGTTTGCTAGAGCTGCCATAATAAACCACCACAAACTGGATGGCTTAATAGAAATTTATGGTCTCAGAGTGCTTGAGGCTACAAGTGCAAAATCATAGTGGTGGCAGAATTGGTTCCTTCTGAGGGCTGTGAGGGAGAATCTGTTCCATGCCTCTCCCCTAGTTTCTGGTGGTTTGCTGGCAATCTTTGGTGTTCTTTGTATTGTAGAAGCTTAAGCCCAAAGTCTGTCTTCATCTTCCATGGAATTTTCCCTGTGTACATATCTATGTCTAATTTCCCTTTTTTTAAATAAGGACACCAGTCATATTGGGCTAAGGACAGATCCTACTCCAGTATGACTTCATCTTAACCATATACCTGAAAAGACCCTATTTCCAAATAAGGTCACATTCCGAGGTACTGGGGGTTAGGACTTAAATGTATCAATTTTGGTGGGACATTATTCAACCTATAACACCATAGTTTGCAATCATATTATTCACACAATAAAATGCTAAGTGAACAAAAGCAGAAAATAAAAATCTATACTGTGATTCCAATTTTAAAATATACACACTGGGTGGTGGGAGTGGGGGGGTGGGAGAAATATACCAAGTAATAGCATCATAGGTCTTACATTTTTGTTTATCCTTGTTGTATTCTACAATAAGCACTTGATACTATTTTAATCATTTTTAAATGCAATAATGACATAATTGCATCCAAAAAGAAGTAGAAATATTTTTCCAAATTTATTAAGTTTATTCATATTTTGTGACCCTAAAGAGCTATGTTAGCACTTTATGTGCTCAGGCCAGGGCTACATCCTGGACCAGAATTCTAACTTCAGTGTCCATCCTCCCTACTCTACATCCTCCAAATACTATGTTTTGGTCCCATGTCCTTTCTCTTACTCTATTTCCTCAGCTCTTCAAAGAATAAAATCTTGCTGCTCTGTGGCCTTGAATATTGTCTGATAAGACTCTTAAGATATGGCTCAAACAATTAAACAGATAAGTCTTGGAATATAAAAAGTCTCTCCCCAGTGGTCTCCAAAGTGGGGTGAATGTTCTTCAGGTGTTATATAAGATGATGCATCTACTTTGGGTGTGAGAACAATACAAAGGCTTCTCTTAATATTGAGATATTGATATTTAATTCATGGATTTGTACTCTTACCTCACTCAGTTTACAGTCAGGTGTGTGTGCATGAGTCAGGTATAGAATTTAAGTTTCCTCTGGAAAGAGTGAGACAGTCACAGGGCAGAAGAGTGGACAATGGAACCTGTATTTGTTTCCTAGGGCTGTCATAACAAATTGCCACAAAGTTGGCAGTTTAAAACAACTGAAATTTATTGTTTCACAGTTCTGGAGTCCAAAATCAAGATGTGAATGTGTCTGTAGGCTAGGATCCTTCATTGCTTCTTCCACCTTCTGGTGTCTACTGGCAATTTTTGACATTCCTTGGCTTGTAGAAAAGTCACTCCAATCTTTGCTTCTGACTTCCCATGGCCTTCTTCCCTGTGTCTTTTCCTTTTCAGTCTCTTACAAGATACCCATTATTGGATTTAGGGCCCACCTAATCCAAGATGATCTCATCTCTAGATCCTTATCTTGATAACATCTACAAAGACCCAATTCTGAAGTTCTGGGTTGACATACATTTTGGGGGCCACCATTTAACCCACTATATGGCCCTAAAGTGTTATTTTGCTTTCAGAGTAATGAAGCACATTTCAGAATGCATGTGATTAGGTGGATTTATAGATCATATTATCTAGTTTTAAACAAGTTAATCTTCACAAATTGAGCAGTGGATCAAACTTTTTCAGGTAAAATAAACCAACAGATTGAGTGTGATAAGAATCATGCAAGCCCACGAAAAACATCAAGA